>NC_045441.1:74962718-75183154 GCF_002776525.5 Piliocolobus tephrosceles | reverse complement strand
ACCACCACCACCACCAGCACCACCACCACGGCTCGCCCTACGCGTCGGGCGGAGGGAACTCCTACAACCACCGCTCGCTCGCCGCCTACCCCTACATGAGCCACTCGCAGCACAGCCCTTACCTCCAGTCCTACCACAACAGCAGCGCAGCCGCCCAGACGCGAGGGGACGACACAGGTGAGAGGCCGCTGGGGCAGCTCGCTTCTCCCGCCTCCCGACTGCCCCCTACCCCGCCCGCCCCGTTCACTTCCTCGACGCCCGGGCCTCCGCCGCCCCCCTCCCCCAGGCGGCCCCGCGCGCCCTTGGCCGGGACCCGTGCGCGCCCGCTCGCCTGGCGCCTGCCTGCCGGCCTCTCCGAGCCTGGCCCCTTCCCGCTGCCGCGGACCCTCAGTTTCCTTGCGGCGCGGCGCGGCCCGCCTCGCTCTCCTGCCTCCGATGCGCAGTTTGGGCTGAGTCCCCGGCCCGCCGCAGGCTTCGCTAGACGAGTTGGTCCACACTGCGCTCTCCAGCCTACTGGGTCTGTGCGCCCTTTTCCTTGCTCCTTCCCACCAGGCTGTAACCCACGTTTGACCCGGCTGGGGACATATCTGGGCCGGAACTGGGGAGCGTGTTTTGCTTCCCAGCCCACGCTGGGCAGGCAGTGGCCTACTTTGCGTGGAGAGCCCCGTGCGCCTCAGTGACTCGGAGGGAAACTGGCGTGGCCTTCGCTCTGGTTAAACTAGTAACAGTCAGGCTCTTTCCAGTGGGCTTTAAAGTGTCCCTCACCTTCATCCCTAACCGGGCCCCCTGTCTAGGTTTTCGCTACAGTGTTGGCTGCTCCTTTGTTCGTGGAGGCGAAGCAAAGAACCTCGGGCTGATGGTTCTCAGCATCCGAGGGAACAAAGTTGCCGTGAGAGGCGCAGCCTGCTCGTGGGCTGGTCTGAGCTGTTGGTTGTGTTTTGTTTGGGGATTTGGTCCTCCTCATGAGAGTCATTTCAAACATGCAGAGGATGCTCGATGCACTGAGCTTGAAACTGGTGACATCAAGTCAACTGGCCGCGTAAACACCTGGGTGGCTCAAGCACAGCTTCAGGTACTGTTAAGCCAGGCACTGGGGCCCCGCTTCGTCCTGAGAGCTGCTGCCTTGCTGCTCTGCGCACCCCAGAGAGCCTCCGGCACCGCCTCCGCTGCGGCAAAGCGGGCTGTTTGTCTGAGAGCCTCTGGCACTCCCTTGGCCCGGACACTGCACAATGTTAGGGCCAGGGACTGGGTCAAGGAGATTACGCAGACGCTGGGAGCACACGAGCAGAATGGACCAAGAGAGGTAGGGGCATCATAGGGATTTTTCGAGGTAACCCTTATTGGGCTTTGGGGAGACTCGTTGCAGGCCAGGCCAGGAGTAGGGAGATGGCAGCAGTGGCCTTCCCGGGTGACCGCTCCTCTGTGTTATTTGCTTGCAGATCAACAAAAAACTACAGTGATTGAAAACGGGGAAATCAGGTTCAATGGAAAAGGGAAAAAGATTCGGAAGCCTCGGACCATTTATTCCAGCCTGCAGCTCCAGGCTTTAAACCATCGCTTTCAGCAGACACAGTATCTGGCCCTTCCAGAGAGAGCCGAACTGGCAGCTTCCTTAGGACTGACACAAACACAGGTAATTCCCGAGAAGCCCAAGTATCCCTGAAATACTGGTCCCGCTTGCAGATCGATCAGGGAGCACATCAGGAGGAATTGTTGGCCTAGTCAACCAAGGATGGAAGGAGCTTAATGACAAATGCCTTTTGCTCCAGTTATGCACTTTCCTGGGACAACACAGTTTGGAATGAATGACCTGGTATTGAATACTGGATTGGATTTGCACATCCTTCCAACCCTCCGCGACCCCACCCCAGCCTAGAATCCTTTTGTGTCCAAACTCATAATTCAATTGAGTCTTATTCCAGAGCAGAACAACATGAAAGAGAACAAACATTTAGGAGAAAAAGGTTTACAGGCCAGGAGGCAGAATAAGGTTCAACTTTTTAAAGGATCCTTTTGTAGGCCCTGGGAACTAATAAGGTTTTCAACTTATTGACACAGAAAGAAAACTTGTGAAATGAACTAAGAAAAAAACAAAGTAGGTATACGTTCCAATGTGGTTTAGTAAAGGCACCAAAGTGCAATCTGTTTATCCTAGGAGTGGCAAGGTGGGTTTTTCTGAAGATTTCCCTAAGCACAGTGGTTGAGTCATCTGGGTGACAGGCTGATGTGGTCTGAGCTGTCTCCCTGGAGCACAGGACTTGGGTATAGTGGCAGAGTTGGAGATCAAAAAGAAATGTTACCAAAATTGTAACAGGTGAAATCACAGTTAAGTACAGTTACTGAAGTTCTCCCATCCTACTAATTTAAAAGCCATAGAAGGCATTTCAGATTTCACAAGAAGGAGCTTAGGTGAGTATATTAGGACCCTGGTCAAAAAGCCAGGCTGCAATCACCTGCAGTTTTTGTTGATTAATTTACCTAGATGGAGTAAGTAGGCCTCATCTGATGTAGGTAATCTTCAGCAAGGGGACCTCAGGTTTTGTGAGACTATTGCTGAAGACTGATTGTGTGTTGACTTAAGACAGTTATTCCTTAAGCTGTTCTTTTTCAATTTAGCCTGTTTCCTCTTTCCATATTGCTACTCATCTATTTGGGGTTTGATATGAAAGGATTCCGGCTATTCAGTGGCTTGTATGCCTCTTGAAAAAGTAGATTCCTATGACTAGGGAATTTTAAAGGTAAAGGAAGCTGCACCATAAAATTTCCTTCTTCAAATAAAGTAGATCTGAAATGTTGGCCTAGATATGCTCCCATCCCAGATTTCTCGATTCACGTTTAATTTTCAGAAGTCCTTTGACTTTTAGTTACTATACTAACAATCGTGATGATCGTTGACCACAGTTTGACTAGGCAACATACAAAATAGGGAACGAAGGAGCTGCAATCCTTAATCCCTGCAAGATTATGGGGATATATTTATGTCTGGAGAAAGATGCTTCATGTATAATCTATGGCATATGCAATATATGCATAGATATATTGAAGGCATTTAGTTATAAATGTATAGGCTTTAATCTCTTCAGTCATTTGCTCCCTGTGCCTGTATAGAGATACCAGCTTTTGGGTATCTCTACGCATGTACAGGAAGCAAACGACTATGTGAAATAGTCATTTTAAGTAGACTAAATGTAAAAACACAAGACTTTTGGAGGAGGTGCATTCAATTGAATGACTTTGATTTGAAAGGGCTCCTTTTAAAAATCCTTCTTTAGGCTTCGGACCTGGTCATCTCATTCAGTTTTGTCTTATTTATACTGTTGTTTTAAACATCTAGGCTAGCATGCAATTCTAGGATTACAATAATTTTCGGTGTCTAGGCAAGATACCTAGTAGGTTGGAGGAAGTGGGAGTGTAAGAGGCTAGAAAGAGGTGGAAGGAGGCGGGGACTTGGCTTATAGGCATTGGCGGTGGTTGTTTTTTGTTTTAAACTTTTCTAATATTGCTTCCAAACCCCTGAGTGATGCTAGAGGCACTGGTTTGATGTTTATGGGCCTAATGATTGCTGCATTTCTTGCAGGTGAAGATATGGTTTCAGAACAAACGCTCTAAGTTTAAGAAATTGCTGAAGCAGGGCAGTAATCCTCATGAGAGCGACCCCCTCCAGGGCTCTGCGGCCCTGTCGCCGCGCTCGCCAGCGCTGCCTCCAGTCTGGGACGTTTCTGCCTCGGCCAAGGGTGTCAGTATGCCCCCCAACAGCTACATGCCTGGCTATTCTCACTGGTACTCCTCTCCACACCAGGACACGATGCAGAGACCACAGATGATGTGAGTTGTCCAAGGGAACACCCTAGGGAAACGTCTGAACAAGGAAAAGAGGATCCGGGACCTGCTTATATCTGCGAAAAGGAGCCGAAGGAGCAGGCTTAGGAGAGCTCATAAATGTGGCGAGAAGCCGACTGACTAGGCTTCTCTCCCTCTCTCTTTCTCTCCCTCTCCTTTCTTTTCACTTCTTCTTCCTTTCCTCCATTCCTTCTTTCTTTCCTTTTCCTTTCTACCTTTCTTTTCTTTTTCCCTTTCCACTTTTTTTTCTCATTTACCTTCTCTCTTGAGCAATGTCAGTAATTAATCTTGCATCTCAGAGAGAGAGAAAGAGTGTGTGTGAGAGAGAAACTGGTTTCTATGCCAGCACTCCTGAAACCCTTTACTGTAAGGATATTTTCTCTTACCCCTTGGGATCCAGGCTCTGAGCCTCTTCTTCTTTTTGGGAGTATCCATCAAAATGACTTTTTTTTTAAAAAACAGATTTTCCCCAACCAGAAGAATCTGCACAAACATGGCAGCGTTTTTACTTGTTTAATGAGTTTAAGACATTACATGATGAAAGAGAAGCATTTTGGACTCCTGCGTTTTTTATTTACCATTCCCAGACTGACAAGAAAAGAAAAATCCTCACATAACAGCCCTTCTCTAAAGAAAAAGGAAAAAGTGGCTGTAAGATTAGAACATTGCTACAAAGGGAATGCTGCATGTTTTATCAAAATGCAATGACCAGGAATGAGGGTTGATTAAAAAAACAAAACAAAAACCACTCTTTCCCCACTCCACCCCCCAGAACCCTGAACTGGAATCAGGAAAGACAGAGGAAATAATCGAAATTGCCATTCTATTGCTTTGACACCTTTACTAGGTGAATTGGTGGCATTCACAAAGCTAATAGGGACATTTATATCAAGAAACATTTCTGTATATATTGTTGAATTTTAGTTGTACATATACTTTGTATGTTTTTGTCTTCTTTCATATATGGAGTAAAAGCCACAAAACGCTAAGAGTGTCTTGTATATTTCTCTCTCTGTGTGTCTCTGTCCCTCTCTTTCCTCCCTTCTCCCTCATTTCCCTTCCCCCCATTATATTTTCTATCACCCTTAAAAAAATTCCTATTTCCTAATATGGGAAGTTATATATATATATATATATATGTGTGTGTGTGTGTGTGTGTGTGTGTGTGTGTATATATGAACATCAAGTGCCTGCAAAGATGTCAGTTTGCACTACTAGCCTTTGTCTTAGGTACTTTAACATTAACCATGGATGTTCTCTCGGCTTTCTTTACATATTATGTTTTTATTGTAATTTCTACACATTTATCTACTTTTAAACATTAGAATGACCTATCCTCAAGTTAACTTCTAGATATCACAGTAGTTTCTAGTGCTGAAACTGAGTATTCTCCTTTCTCTTTTCCCAGCCAAAATAATACAGCTATATTTGTCTTTGGATGCAATTTTTAAAAAGATAGGAAAGAAAAAAGTGAGAGTAGAGTGCACAATTATGCCTACTTAATGTTTAAAACCCGTTGCCAGCTAGCTAGGTAGGAAAATGCACTATCCTGGATGAAATACATCCTTCCGATCTTGGGGAAAGCACAGAAATAATGAAAATGAAAAGTCCTTCCGTCATACAAGCAGGAAGCCCCATACTGCGAGAATTAATGGCTACAGACCTGGGCATCCTTCAAATTATGAACCTTGAAACCACTGAGCCATTTATCAGAAGTCAATAGAGATACTCAGAGTGCTCCATATAATGACAGCGACATACAGTCGTGCAAAAGGACAGTCACTATAATTAGACACAAAGCAAAGACTACTTACCAATATACCCGTTCCTTTTTTTGTTGAGCAACTTCCACGCTCAGTCAGTCTTCAGAATGGTTTAAAACCGATCAGTCTTGTCATTTTCTAGCATTCGCATTGTTACATTAGGAAAAATGTTTTCTTTTCTTTTTTCCCCCTTCCTACTGTGAAACTTTGGGTTCGTAGCTCCCCAGGATCAATTCTGAACAAAGCCTCCAGCTGCAGTGCCATCCAATTTGAAGCAGACATTGGGGACAATTTAAGGTTTTTATCCACAAGAAGGTTTTTTTCCATTCTCTTAAATGCAGCCATAATTAGAGTAATTTTTCATGTAGCCCGCTGATTACAGCGTTTTTACCGTCAAAGATAATTACCTGTAATTTTCTTCCACTTTTAATACTAAAAAGCCATCTTTATTTAGATTCAGGAACAGGAAAGGCGAAACAAAAGAGGGAAATTATTCTGTTATTCATACACAAATTGCAGAGACGTAGGACCTAAAATTGAAAATTAACCAAAATTATAATGCTGAAAAGAATGGAAGAGGCTGCAGAAGTACAGCTGGTAGTGGGGCTTTGCTGAATTATTCAAATTACGTTAGGGAGAAAGCTACCATACATCGAAACCAACACTAATTTTTCTTTAAAAAAATTCACCAGATACATGCCAAACCACTGTGAGTGCATAACACTCTGAAACTCAGCAAATGCATGTTGACATATTCGAGGTGTTGTCATGATGCATTTGTATCGATCTGTTTATCTCTTAACAGGAGTTTAATTAAGAAATTCTGCCAAGTGGTTCCCCCAGACTGCCCTTGGAAGTGGGCTTTCTCTGGATCCTCTGAACCTCAAGGGTTAATATGTTCACTCTTTAGAACGTATTGACCCTATGGTAAGCGGATTCCCGAGGGAGGGATTGGTAGGAGGGGCGTGGGCGAAAGGCATCACCCAGTGGTGGTGCCTACTACGCCTCCCCACGTTCGAACTTCTCCAGAGGTTGCAGAGTTCGAGTTGTGGAGCCTAGTTCCGACCGTATTTCCTATTTAAAAAGAGATAAAGTGGGGGAGAGAGAGAACAATAGCTGGGGGTGGGGTAGAGGAGGGAGGGAATG
Source organism: Piliocolobus tephrosceles (assembly GCF_002776525.5). Classification (NCBI taxonomy): domain Eukaryota; kingdom Metazoa; phylum Chordata; class Mammalia; order Primates; family Cercopithecidae; genus Piliocolobus; species Piliocolobus tephrosceles. The sequence goes on along the minus strand of NC_045441.1, from coordinate 75,176,405 downwards.
AAGGGAACGATTTCTTTTTGGCACCAATAAACATCTCATTATCTTTTGACACAACTTAGTCAAAAGGTTTCTGCCGCCGGAGAAAGGCCTTTTTGCACTGGGATGGAAAGCCAAAGATTTCTCAGGCACTTAACATCTCTAGTTGCTTACAACGTCTACAGGGTCAGGAAACAGCGTCATCTATAGATAGAACAGCACGGCTTCTTGCTGGAGTCTTCCTTGGTGCGTTTCTAAATTTGGGTTTTCTAGCTCCCCAGCTTGGTTCTGCGTCTCAGCCAATCATGCCCCTCCAACCCCAAGGTCGCAGCGTTTGTGCTCGGCAGGCAGTTAACTCCAAGACCCGCATAGCCTCCTCCCACCCCCACCGCCCCGACACACCAGCTTGAGGCAAAGACCCTGAAAAGCAGCCTCGAAGGGGTTCAGAGGCCAGTTATTTCGGAAACCTTCCCCCAGCGGGAGGAAAGATTTCGAAGGGGCTACACCGTGCAGAGATTCATCAGACTACACCTGCCTTTGCAAATGTCCGCATACCTGTGGTTCTAAAGGAGCCCCATCGCGAGCTCCGTTTGATATCTTGTGGCCTCAAAATCTAAAATCACGGCCACATGTAAAGCCCTCTCTGGATTCACCTAGGATTAGCTGTGAATAATAATTCTCAAATAGATTTTAGCTTGGAATCTCCAGCGGAGTCTCTCCACACCTTATAGAAACATGGTACTTTTCGCAGGCTCCAGTCACAAGCTGCACCAAATACATCAACAACATAGAAAACAAGAAAGACAAATCGAATACTTAAGGATCCCATTCTCATTCGAATCCTTTCACTCAACAGAACAACAACCCTTTTTACTGTTAAAGGGGATAAAAGGTCAGCATAGAGAAATCTACAAAGCAAAGTTGTAGCCCATGATAAATTACAACCCCAACATGTATCTTGGAAACAGTGAGAAGAGAAATAAGAACTGTTCCTTGAAGTATACAAGAAATAAAAACTTACCATTAGTGAGTATCTCTTAAGCAATGATCAGGGTCTAGAAATCTATACTGAACCGAAGCACAGGAGAATATTTTTCTGAGTCTCAGGGCAGAAGCTCTTTCTCTATATTCTTGGTTGAGTGAGCACATCCAGGTGTGAAATTGTTTGCACACCCCAGCACCTCTTATATTGCCAGCAAAATTAGCTGTTATTACTGTCACTGTTTAGTGATGGTTAGCGTGGTACAAAAAAAAAAAAAACTGCTGTAATCAAGACCTGGCGCATCTTTGCAAATTACAGATAATTGTAAACGTCCAGATTATGATAATAGCATCCTAATCCAGCCTGCAATATAATTATTACAGAGTGTTACATCTGAAACTGTCCAGTAGGGCTAATTCAGCCATTATTTAGACCCTATTTTTGCACTGCAAATGGGTTGCTGAGTTGAAAATGTACGATTGTAATTTCACAGGGCACTCAATGAGTAATGGTATAGGAAGAGGAAAATACAAAAGTGAAATGTGAACAGTAGCGATCAAATCAAACCCCGAAGGACAAAAGACTGTTTGATTCATATGGAAAAAGAAGAGCAAGAATTAAGAAAATAGCAAATCAGTGGTCCGAAGCATTTCATGTCCAAATCTTCAATAGTGCAGGGCTGATGTGTTTGCAAGGGCAGCTGCATCTGCTACTGTCTGGAGTCTAAAATAATTTTTCTTTTTCTTTTTTTTTCCAACCCCCTGTCTTTTATTCCCCCTTCTCTCTCCAGAAACATTTTCCTGTTTTAAAAAGGTGTCCCTCCCCCAAAGCAAAGAACATTCGTCAGTTTCACCATTGTTTCCACAAAATCGCCTCAGAGTGTGCCTGTCACTTGTTTATGAACATTTTCTTAAATGAATTTGCTGTCTCTCTTGTTATCCAAGTAAAATGCCCTTGGGCACTTGTGTTTCTGCCCTCTGTCTTCATTCTCTTTCACCGTGAACTAAGTCATAGAATCCTAGATGATATTAGCAGAAAACGTATTAAATGCTGGTAATTAAATATAGCCAGCTGGGAAGCTGTCTTCCCCAGTAGGCTTGGCTGGCTATTGGTTTTAATCCTATCATTAACTTTTATTAATTAACACCCCCACACACACCACCATATAAACCAGTCCAGCTGCTTCCTTTGCTACCTGTCACCGATGTGCTAAAATGAGCAAGGTCAATCTTACTAAAATATAGGAGGACCAAAGAAGGAGGGAGTTAGAGCAAGAGAGGGAGAGTTAGAGCAAGAGAGGCTGGAGAGAGGCTGGGGGACTATGCTGGTCCCAGAGTCAAAGAGCTCTAGGGGTTCAAGCTGTTGCTTCCCGGAGGAACCCTACCCTGGTGGAGGATTCTGGAGTCTAGTTCTGGTTCCTGGTGGGGACCTCCTAGTCAAAGATATCTAAAGCCCGTTTATCCCCAGGAGCTCAATTTTCCCACCATGAATACAGAGAATTTCCTAGGCATCTTTTCTAGCTTCCAGGCCAATGTGCGTCGACTCTCCCTCCTCCCACCACTTCACAGACCCAGGAGCTGCCCAACCAGGGCCACCCTGCAGGGTGGCAAGCAGGCTTCCTAGCTCTTGTGAATTTAAGGGCAATAATGAAATGTCCCCTGTTCAGTGACCCCTGTTTATAGATGAAAGTTGAGTCCATATCCTGCTCTTCCTCCGCCCCTCTTCCCTGACCTTGCAAATGGCAAGTGGCAGAAATAGTCCTGGATGACAATAAGCTTCCATTGGCAGGTTTCTGTCTTCTCGGTTAGCGAGAGAGAGAGAGAAAAAAAGCTTTTAAAATATATCATAGCTTGGAAACTGTTTACCGCCCTTTACCCTCACGCACTTCTTAAAAAAAAAAAAAAAATACGCTAGACTGCATGGTGAAGATTCCACAGAGAATCCTTACCGAAACTAGGAGAGAGGGAGGGTTTGTGTGTAGAATGATGTTATGAAGCTATTTTTTTCCTTCCTGTGGTGAAAGGTCGTAATGTGTGGTATTTCACGGTTTTATATAAATCTTGGTTTAGGATGTGGAACAGACTCAATAATACATGTGCTTTTGGCAAAGAGACTCCTTCGGATCCCATAAATCAGAAGTAAATAAGAAGTCCAAGTGAACAAAAGAGCAGGAACATTTAATTGATGTAAAACAGGACTCTCATCTGCTTTAAAGAGAGGTTCATGTAAATTCCCTTAGTTCCTATCTTCACGGTTAGAGCCCGACCTATAAAACAGGTTATTACATTACAGCCGGCAGCCTTGGATGATTGAAAGGAAAGACTCCCCACCCCCAACACACACACACACACACACACACACACACACACACACACACGCAATAGATACAATGTATACTTTCTGCCCTGAGGAATCGAAAGCCTGTCAGATGCAACAGAAAATGCCGAGGGTGGGGGAAAAGAGACAGGGCTGCGTAGAAAATATTTAACCAATCCCACATGTGCCACCGCTATTTGGGCTATTTTTAAGGCCCAGAGTTCGCTGCGACTGGGCTGAGGTTGAAAAAAACCAAGCACTGTGTGCAAAGACCGCGGGCAACCTGGGAACGCAAGCCGAGGCCGAGAGCAAGCTGCAGCGCCCCCTCCCCAAGCTCCGGAGCGGCAGGAGCCTCCACTGGCTACTGTGGGAGGGGGTGCTTAAGGGTGGAGGAACTGGGTGACCGCAGGCGGATCCGCCGGCGTGGCGAGCTTCCCAGAGGTGCCCGAGGGCGTCTGCCCTCTGGGTGTGCCTCCAGGGAGGGCTAGAGAGCTCTAGGTTGGCAAGATCCCAGTGACCAGTGGGAGGCGCGAGATCCAAGGGTTTGCAGGGATGGGGCGGAAAGGAGGGGTGGTTGGGTAGCCTAAAGGTCCCTCTCCCAGAATACAAGGAAGCGCTAAGAAGGAGGATGTGGGGGGAGTGTTCCTGCAGGTATCCCGGGCTCTTCGGGCTGGAGAGCTCAGGAGACTGAGCGGTGTCAAGGCTGGACTTAGCTATAGGGCGCGCTGGGAGGAGGTGAGCGCAGCCTGGCTTTGGCGCGCTATGGGAGACTCCCTGGACTGCGCGGCCAGGGCGCCGCGAGCCGTGGGGCGTCCGGTGGGATCAAAGGAACCGGAGGCGGCCAGCCGACGCGTCTGGGATTGTGGGATAAGGGGCGGGAGAGACGAGATTGACATGGGCGGGGAGATCCTGGCCTGGCCTGTGTCACCGGAGGGGGTTGTGTGCGTTTGTGTCTTCGTGCGGATCTACGCGCTCCGGCCTGAGGCCGAACCCTGGGTGGATCCGAGTGTGAGTGGACAGGCTCCCGGGTGGGTGCTCCGACGGGAGGGAGAGACAGCAAGCGAGATCAAGGGCAGCGAGGTCTGCGGGTTTCTCTGTGTGTGTGTCTCAGGCCCTGTGGCTCAGCACTGGAGCCGCCTGGCACCCACAGGAATGCGGCTTCTCTCGGATCCCCAGGCCGCCCTTGTCCCACAAGGAGGTGGCCGCCAGGAAAAAGGGGGGAAAAAGGGCAGAAATCCGCCTAGCCCAACCCGAGTCTCAAACAAAGGCCAACTTATCTGCTCTCTTACAGGAGGGCTCAGGAGGTGGTCTGGGCACCGAGGAATAGCGCTGGCCCTGACCGCATGCCCCAGCCTTTCTGGGGTTTGTGAGGAGCTCTGAAGATGGGGGTGAGGTGTTGGAAGTAAGGGGTGGGGAGTGTGAAGACGCCCACTAAAAAAAGCATTACTCTTGGAAAGGACTTGATTCGTTTTGGGAGCACTAGACTGAGAGCTAGGCAAGTGGAAACCGGAAGGGGCAGGCAGAGGGGTCACCCAGTGGGATGTCAAGAGTGGGACCGGCCGGTCCGGGAATATGCTGGGGAGTGGAGCACGTTTATATTTGACGTAGGAAAAACAATGGAGAGGAAGAGAAGGTGGAAGGGAAGGCAAGGGAGAGAAACATCACATAGATATTTTTAGACTTTGCTGAAGATCTGTTATTTTTACATCCTTGGGCGCAGGACTGCAGGGAGTTAAATTCCCCTGAGAGAATCCCCATGGTGCCAGGGAAAGCCCGCTGCAGACTGCTTTACCAGAATATTTTTGTCCACAGCTCCCAGACCAAGCTAAAAAATAAAAACCGCACGAGAGAAGAGGCCTTTGCGAGTGGAAGAAGTGAGGTTAGCACAAGGGAAGGAATCTTGAAACCAAGTCTGTGTCAGAGCGGCGTTGGGCTGGGCCACCTAGCAATGAGGCTTTAGTGATCTTAACTACAAGCAGCCTCAAAGCTAGGGTGAAGGAGTGGTCATTTAAAAAGAGCTTCCCTCTTTCTCTAGGAGAGAATCCGAACCCTCCCTTCCCTCAGCTCGGCCGCGCCCGGTGAATGGGGATGAGGAAGGGATCCCCCTTCTTTTCTACCAGTAATGGGGCTGGGGAGATTATAGGGACAGCTGGAAAACTATCTGCCCTCTTTGTGTGCATAAAGGAAAACAGTATGTTCCAAGCACATTCCTGCCACTCTTAGGCAGCCAGTAGATGAGAAATATTGGAGGTGCGCAGTGGGTGCGCCCCCACCCCCAACCTTCCCAAACACGCACCCCTTGGCAGGGAGAGGCGTCCGCGCAGGGGAAAGCCAGGTGCTGGCACACCGCGAGCGCGGGTTTCTCCCAGTCGGAGTCGCCAGAAATAAAGCGCTAGCTCTCGGTGTAATGGAAACTCCCGAAATCCTTGCAAGCAAAGAAAGAAAAGTAGGAAGTGGATATCTTCATCTCTTCCCCAATCCCTCTGTCTCTGTGAGTGCAGAAAACAAAATGGGGCACCCTTTGGCTTCCCCCCCCACACACCCCCGCCGCAAACCTTCCTATTGCCACCTCTTCCCCGCACCCAATGCTCCTTCTGAGAAAGTAAGGCTGCAGCGGATTGGGGAGACGGAAATACTGAGTCGCGGTCGCTCTGGAGTTGGGGGTGCGGGAAGAGGAGGGGTCCACAGGCCAGGCTGCCGGGCGTAGTGCTACCTCGGAGCCAGGCTGCGGGGTATGTCTGAAGAGTGGTCAAAATATTGATTCCTCCAAGAAGCAAGCTGTTCCACACTGGCGGGCCTGGTAACTCTTCTAGAAAAAAAATAAAGGAGAAGAGAAAGAAAAAAATAAAGGAGATGGAAGGGAGGTAGGGAGAGAAGAGGAGGAGGAGGCAGGCAGAGAGAGAGAGAGAAAGAGAGAGAGAAACATGCAGGTAAGGTAAATTCCCCTCAGGGCACATAGCGTGCCTTTTCAGGTCTAGTCTCCCAACCCTGGAAGAGCCTTCTCAGAAATCCTCAGCGACAGGATATAATTTTTATGCTCTAATCTACCGCCACTTTAAGAAGGTTCTTTTGTCACATTTATTGCTGCTGACTTCCTAGCTGTAAAATATTTCACATGCATCTTGTAATTTCCAACACAACATTTTCCTTCCTATCCTAAGGAGAGTCAGGCCCACTGAAGGACAGTCAGACAGAAAGAGACCTACAATTCAGGCCTGGGTCTTTAGGCGCAGTGCGTAGTTCTGGTCATACTGTTGATATCTACATGCAGGAGTGCAAGAAGAAGGAAGGGACACAGGGCACAGCTGCAGCAACTCCTTTCTCTCTGTCCCAAAGAAGGCTTCCCAAAGGAGAAATCCTCGTAAACAGATTCCATTTTGCATCATTTAGAGCCTGTTTTGCCACTGTTTTATGTAAAAGCAAAGCAGAGGAAGCTCCTTCCTGAAAAAAGGAAGGAGGGAAGGGAAATATTAAGAATATTATCTCACACAAAATGAAATCAACACGGTGTCACAATGCTTTCCATTCCTTCCTTTCCCCAACCCTGAAGTTCCCTCTTCACAGTATCTACAATGTTTTCATCTCTCAAAAAGAGCTGATACATTTATAATCATACTCCAAAGAGTCCAAGGTTTTATCATTTGCCATGCTCCAAACATTTTTGATTTTTAAAAAATGTAATAGGTGTGAGGGAGGATTTTTCTTTTCGTTTTCTCATCTCTGGAAACTCCCTTTGAAGGGTAATTTGTCTAATTGCTCTGGCACTACACAGAGGCTGATGATGGGGTGGGGGCGCTTCTCCAAGATAATTGCTTTGAGCTTAGAATTCAGAGGGGTTATTGAGGGATTTCTGTTGCCTTCAACTCACATACAGGGTGAGAGGGATGTATTTTTATTTCAGCATAACCTTCTACCTGAAACAATTTGGAGTTAATCTAAAGGTTTTTTTTTGTGTGTGTGTGTGCGGCTAAGCAAAAACACACACACATACACACAAAGTATAGCATTGAACACATACACATATACAGTCTGCATGCATGCAGCCCCGACTTTTTTTTTTTTGCCTTGTTGGATCTCTGCAGAGCTTGTCCTTCTTTAGTTGCCTTCAATAAAACTTCACTAGCCAGTTATCAGAGGGGCAGAATTAAGTATTTTTCAAAAACAATCCGCTTTTCATGGTCGAAATAATTTTATTTATCCAGAATATACAGTTTAATTCCTCTATCTACACTTATTTACAGGGCTAAAATGACATTGAAAAAAGTCTTTTGAAAAGTTGAGGTCATAGATTTCAAGGCACCATTGAAAGTGTCCACAGTTGCGCAAAAAAAGTCCTCTGTAAAAAAAGGGGGGGTCCTTTGAAACGCAATAACTTACATGCAAAAAAAAAAAAAAGCTTTACACATGAATCTTTTTCAGTTTTCCGAACTTCCCCATATGAATTCCTTTCTTTATGATTTTCTAGAACAGCAAAACACAGTAGTCCCAAAAAAGAGAGTAAGAGAGAGCAGCCCATCTAATAGAGTGTCCCGGAGGCCAGCGCCAGCGGGTGCTGTAAGGAGCCGGGTGGCGGCAGGTGGGAACTGATTGAGCTGGCTGCACTTGTGTACCAGGATGCAGAGTTCTCCAGGTAGCTGGACGCTGGGGACTGGTTGGAGGTCGGAGGGTGGGCATGAGGGTGGTGGCTGAGCGAGCGGGACGAGCCCTGGGGCTCCCACACCGCTGGAGACTGCGGCGAGTTACACGCCATTGGGTCGCTGGAGCTGGGACTGTGCTCCGGGGGCATCTCCCCGTTTTTCATGATCTTCTTGATCTTGGATCTTTTGTTCTGAAACCAGATTTTCACCTGAGTTGGGGAACAAAGGCACACGTTACCGGGACACTCAGAGGTCGCCCGCGCCTTCCCCGGGGCGACAACTGGAGGCATCTTCGGGCCCCTGGGCGGCCCAGCCCTGCCTGGCGTCTCCCAGCCGCTTGGGGCCTAGGACCAAGAAGCTATGCCTGAGGCAAACCGTGGAGCTCCGGCCACAGAGGGCGCCTTGGCCGGCTCGGTGCGCCCCGGCCCAGTGAGACCACGACCCCAAGGCTTGTCTTTTGTTTGGGCTGGGGGTGGATGGCGCGAGCGCAGCGGGTGTGCGCCCGAGTGTCCGCGGCGGCGGCGTGACTCGTGTAAGCCTGCGCAAGACGCGCGGAACGCGGCGAAGGTCTCCAAAACAATCGCGGGAGCCCGGCGGGGAAGGGGCGTGGGGCGGGGTACGCGCAAGGAGCGAGCTCCCAACCTCGCGTCCTACTCCCTTCACTCTCTCTCTGCACCTCAGAGAGGCCAGAATCTGACTGCAGCTCTTGGTAGCGGCTCGAACGTTCTTTATGCTTCCGTAGGCCCCAGCTGGGTTGGAGGAGTAAAGGGAATGGGACAATCCAGGAAGACTTCCCCCCGTACAATAGCGCCCCCCACCTCGCGACCCTCAGGCGGCCGTGGCCTGAAGCTCCCATAGGCTCAGGGCACGACCCTTCAGTTTCTCCGCTCCAGGCGACGTTCTCAGCCTTTTCTTAGCCTGAGACCACCGCGAGAAGGCACTACATTGTTAAGAAAACCAGATAGCGTCCCAAGGTTGCAAAGCCTTTCTAGAAATAACCCTCCGCTTGCTTTCAACCCCAGAAATTGACCCCCGAGCTCCGGAGGCCCGATGCGGGGTGGGGGCGGCGGCCGCGGTTAGTGGGGGGTATCTCCAGACCGCTGATGAATCCCATCCCCACCGTCTCAAGGCCTGGCTCGCGAAGGGAAGAGCATAGGGGCTGGTGTTTTTGTGTCTGTTAGTTTCTCACGGCTACTGTTGAAACAGCTCCAGTCCCATCGAGACTGAACTGCGCGACCCAAACAGACCTGCAGCTCAGGCAGGTCCAGCGCATGGCAGCGGCGTATTTACCTGTGTTTGTGTCAATCCCAGCGAGGCGGCCAGCTCGGCGCGTTCCGGCAAGGCGAGGTACTGAGTCTTCTGAAACCTTCTCTGTAACGCGGCCAGCTGAAAGCTGGAATAAATAGTCCTGGGTTTACGAACTTTCTTTGGTTTGCCATTCACCATTCTCACCTCGGGCTCGGCCACTTCTTTCTCTAAATAATCAAAACAGACTCAGTTAAAGCTTGTCACCAGACAATGCCCTTTTTGCGGAAGGGCCTCAAATAGAGTCTTAGAATTTCTTACCGCGCAGTCTTCACTCTTTGACCGTATCACCATCACCTCTGCTTTTTCAAGACCGCGATAAACATGCTCCTCCCCCAAATATGGAAAAGCGCGGTAGCCTCTGATTAATTCCTACTCTGTTCATTCGGATAGTTTGTGTACAGCGTTTCCTACAACACAGCTTTCTCCTTGGCATCTGGGATTCAGCTCTTGCGGTGGTTCCTCCTTCTCCCGGACTTGTTTTTACGCCCACCCTATGCTCCCCCGCGTTTCCGAGACAAAAACACCAGCCCCTCCCGGGGCTTCAAGGAGGCAGCCCTGGGCCGTGACCCCGCTTCTGTCGGCGTCTGTTCGGGCGCCCGCAGAAGCCAGACGCTTGGGCAGGGAAGACGCTAACTGAGGTCTCCAAAGTTCAAAGACCCACAAGCAAACTATGCTCCTTCACTTCAGCAGCAAGCGGTCGGGGCCGCAGCAGACAGAGGGCCGATTATGCAGCCCCCATAATCTCATTGCAGATCTGCGAGGGCACAGATGTGTCTGGTTTCTTTTACAAATAGACTTAATATGTTCTTGGTAAAAACACACACACACACATACATACACACACAGAACTTCCACTTATGCACGAAATACAGAAAGAGTGAAAGAAACGAAGACGCCTCAACCCGGGGCTCTCTTTTAAAGTTCAGCAAGAGTCACACATTGAGAAGGAACCGGTGGGGTGTTTTCGTAGGAAAGGGGCGGCAGGTCAGGACGAGATTCTCACTGTCATGAGTATGGGTTTGGGCGGGAGAGGGAGGGATTGCCAAACTCGAGTTGTACAAACGTGCCCCGGGGCTACAACTCCCCTTCCTCAAAAGTACCACCCCTCAGGAACTGGCGGAGAACCTCTCCAGGGTGTGTGTGTGTGCGCGCGCGCACGCGCGTTTGTGTGTGTGTGTGTGTGTCAAGTTCCAGGGAGAAGTGTGGAGAATGAGGGCTGTGGTCTCAATTCTGCCAGAGTAGGGGATGCTAATATTAGCAGGATTATTAATGTGCTGGTGGGAAGAGATCAAACCTTACCAGTAAAACCTCTCCGCCGAGCTTCTTGCCTCTCTCTTACCGCCCAAGCTCACTAACCCTCTTAAACTTTCTAAGTTTCAAAGTGGACGAAAAAGGAGGAGGGAAAGACACATTTTGGGCGTCTATGGAGAGAGAGAAAAAAAACTGTCCTACAACGTGACCCCTCAGCAACCCTCCTCCACCTTTAAATGGCTTTTTGTTTTTGGAAATGCCTGGATAAACCGCAAAGCTCTCGGCGCGCTCTTCTCTGGCTGGCTACAACTCCTTAACCCCCCACCCCCACCCAGCGTGCTCAGGGCACCCGCACCGTGCTAGCTTGTGGCGGCTCTCAAACTAATCCTGACTGAGTCTTTGAGGCAGACTTCTACTCCCACTCGCACCAACCCAGCACGCTTACCAAAATTCCCAAGTAACCTCCTCTTTATTACGCAAACGCCAGGGGCTGCTTGATTCTTTCTTCTCTCCACCCCTATCCCCTTTCCAGCCTAGCCGGCTTCCTGGCCGGGCAAGCTGGGAATTCAGCGACTGAAGGGCCTTGGAAGGTGCCGCAGGGGAGAGACGCTAGTTCGAACCTCCGCAGGGCTCTCCTGCTAAGAATCCCTCAAATGCTGGCCGGAGAAACTCTCTTTGTCGGAGGGTCTGAGTCCTACTCCCTTCTGCCGGGTGCGCCCCCACTGCAGTGAACCTCTGTGACCCCCAATCTACCACCCCATCTCGCGCCCCCAGCGTCCTAGTCCCCCTGTATCTGCCTAGCCCGCCCCCGGTCCATGTACCTGGCTGGTTGGTGGCGCTTGGGACGCGGTTGTAGGCGCCGCCGTACTGGTGGTAGGAGCTGGCGTAGCTATAGTCGGCATAAGCTTTGGCTGAGTAGCTCCCGGCGGAGCCGTTCACGCTGTGATACTGATACTGGTAGGGGTTGAGCGCTTTGCCATAGGAAGCGGAGGTAGGAGAGCAGTAGCCGTGCGGGGCTCCCCCCGTAGGACTGTAGTAGTCAGAATCGGTAGCTGACGACTCGGGCAAAGTTGGCGATTCCTGAGAAGGATGGTGCATAGCTGCGGACGTCTGGAACGGAGCTTGGAAGTCGCCGGATCGGATGCTGGGGACCCTTCTGTCAAACACTCCTGTCATCGCTCACGGGCGGCGGCAGCGGCTGTCTTTGCTGTTGTGGCGGCGGCGGCTGCCCGAGTTGGCTGTGGGGCTGCTCTGGTCTAAGCAGACATGGCTGTGGGAGCGAGGGAGGAGGAGGAAGAGGAGGAGGAGAGAAGGAGGAGGCGGCGGCCGCGGCGAGGAGGAGGCTGGGAGTCTTGGAGTCTCTGTCTCCGGCCGGCAGACTGCTGGCTGAGACGCAGCACTGCCTTGGTTAAATCCTTAATTGCGCGCTTACGCACAGCGGGGTGGATCTGGTTCTATTGGCCAGGGCCTCGGGAGCAGCAGTAACACCCTAACTCGTCCAACTAGTTTTAGCACAACAAAGCATTGCTTAAAAAGGGAGTGGGGGGTACGGAGGGGGTGTGTGTGTTTGTGTGTGTGTGCGCCCGCGCCCTTGTGTTTTTGCTTGTTGTGAAATGGAGGGGTCTCAGTCAATCTGTTTTTAGTAAATTCCAAAGACATCGCAGAAGCCCCAACACAAGGCTCTGTGATGTCTGGGGACAATGTGTTCCAATCAGAAGCCTCAAAAGTGCACATGTTTTGGGAATGAGGTGGGCGACCATCTTTCCTTGCTCCCCACTACCCCGGCCCCGTGGGCTGCACCAAAGGCGAGTGTAGAATTAAATACTGATACTGAAATAGGGAGTCAAAGTGCAGGGAGTGTGGGGTGCGGGGGAATGTAGAATGGAGGCAAAAAGGAAGGGAAACAGCATTTTTTTTTTTTTAGAGGAGTGTTCGCAAGCAAGTTGTAACTTACATGTTTTGAAAATTTACTCTTTGGGGAAAGAGGCAACTTCCTTTGCAGGAGATGAGTGTGTCCCGAACGCGGGCTGGATAGGAATGCCGAAGAATGCACAATGTCCATTAAGTCGGTGAATGGCAGAGAGAGTTCCTGCAGCCCAAAGTCCTTAACATGATTTTTAAAAATTACTGTCTTAAAGAAATATAGCTTAAGGAAGCCCAAATCCTCGTTGCTGGTTTGCAAGAAGAGCCAAACAGCTCCACTTCTGTTTAATATTTTCATCTATTTTCAAGCCATTGGAATAAAGAGTCTTTAACTATGTTCAGTGGCCAAAGACTCCTGCAAAGGTGAACGGATCCATGTATAACCTGCCATGCCTCCAGGAAAGAATGGGAAAGTCTCAGAAGTGGGGAAGGAGACAAGGATCAAAGCTTTTGCAAAGTCAGATGATGCTCATTGATTTCCCCCTCCTGGCTCCATGGATGTGGCACTCGAGGTCCAGTCTCTCCATTCCCCAGACCCGGATTTCTGTACCCTCTCCCCTTTATTTTCTGCTGCAAAGACGTCCTATTTAGCTCCTATGCAAGGGAGGAACGGATTCAAGAATCATTCAGTTGGTACACGAGGTCTAAACTTTGCTCTTCAGGAAGGTGCTATCCTTGTTCTAGTCGTGATCCAGCTGGGAGTTTAGAAATTCAACATAAAAGTCTCTCCCAATCCCCGTTGTTACTCCCCTCAAATAGGCAACTCGGGGGAGTGGATCCGGATTTGGGGCCTTCCTGTATCTTCCTTTACGGGGTCCAAGACCGGCAACCTGGGAGTTCCATTGGATATCTAGGGTTATCTGGCCTCCCCTCTGTTTTCCCTCCTACTGAAGAAGAAAGCGTCTTTGTTAGTTGTGTCTAGTATTAGTTTAGCCTTCCTTGGGGTGTGGAGCCACTCGGCCCAAAACAGGCCGACAGGTAGAGGTAGGGTGTCTGGAACTCAGAGCAAGATACAGCTCCGCTCAGGAACTCTAAAGCAGAGCTGCCGCGCGTGCACCAGCTCCCTGCCTTTGCGGTCTGGACTGCACACACACACAAAACGCAGCTATTGTCGCAGTTTATTTTGGGGGAAACTTCAGTGCCAGGAGACTGGCGCCCAGCAGCATTCTCTTTCTCCCCCTGGCCCAAGTCACGAGCTTTGGGCCTGGGCTGCCCTGGGCTTCTCTGAGATGGACTTTAGAGTAAACAGAACCACAACTGCCAGTCAGCCGTGACTCGGCGCTGTCGATTACTCACAGGCTGTTAACCCTCTGGATGTAGGCTGTGAGGAGCTAAAGAACAGCAGGGAAACATGGGGCTGCGGTCCTGGGCTCTGCTCTGCAGAAGTTATCGGTGCCCATCGAGTCATCTGACACACACCCTGCCATTTAATTACAGGAATCGCTTCCCCAGATCAATGCCAAGGACAGTTCAAAGCATCTCCCAGCAAAGACAAGTGGGCAGGGAGCCAGGCCTCCCTTCCTCTGGTCCCCTGTCTTCCACACTTTTGGTTAAATAGAGATTTGAGTTACCACATGGTTATACTGAACAGGGTGTTCCTAGCAATGCCCTTACACCTTGCTGAGATGGCAGATTCTAACCAGGATGGGATTGGAAGCTGCAGAATTGGGGCAAAATTTAGAAGTTCGGGATCCGATTGAAAATAATGTTACAATATCAAATTAGTTCTAGACCTTGCTATATTTCACCCCCCCCCCCAAAACTCCGCTGTCAAAATGGACATTCTTTCCCATATTTCATAAAAGACAAAAAGGAGTGGGGCAGGAGGGAAGAATTTAACTTCTTTGTTTCGGTTCCTAAATCGTTAGAACGTTGGCTCTCACGCAGACTTGAGCCATTCTGCTTCTGGGTGAGACCAAATCTGGATGTGTCTCTACAGGTCCAGAGCCTCAACTTTCTTGATTTTGTTCCTCTTTTCTGGGTTGACCCCACTCCCCACTCCACCCCTTCCTTAAAGGCAGCCTGGAGGGAGAGGAAGCACTAAGTTAAAAGCAGCGGAGGGTCTGTTCAAAATACAGTTTTATTTAATTTCACAATATAGACATTGTAGCTCTGTGCACTACCGGCTCCTCTGCGGGCCTGTCGGCTTCGGACCCACGCTCAGGACATACACCGGCCGGTATCCCGGCTCTCGGAGTAGCAAACTTTTGCTGGTGTTGTGAGGTAGTTCTCACACTAGGGCCTCCAGCTTTGTCCTAAGGCCAGCGGGCTGGACGCTATTGCCTCTCAAAATCCACCGACAAATCCAGCCGTGGTGAAACAGCCCCACGGCATCAAACTCTTACAGCGGTGCGCTTCCCGCTGAGACACGCAGGAAGAATGTAAGTAATTTTATCTTTTAGTAGTCGAAATCTGCAAAGGGAGGGAAGGGGAAGTAGCGGGGGGAAATCCCTAAGGTAAGTGCAAGTCTTTACCACGAGCGCCACCCAGTGTCCTCGAGCAACATTGCGCAAATGGCAAACGCCAAGCTCGGTCACCGGCCGGACACAACCGGTTCTTCGTGTTAGAGTTCACTTCCAGGTGGCTTTCTTTCTCTGTACTTCCAATACATCTTTCTCTCAATTCCCATCCCCTTTCCTTTCCTTCTTGCATATTTATACTTTTCCTTCCTCTTCCCACCGGCTCACCTTTTTCTGGGTCACCTTTTTCTTGGTGCCCCCTGCCCCATCCCTCAATTCTTGGGTGTAAGGCGCTCCTTCAATGTCCCCACCTGGGGTGACTGGAAGACATCAAGGATGACTCTCCTTTCCTAGCCTTTTTTTCTTTTTTTTTTTTGACAGAGTCTTGCTTTGTCGCTCAGGCTGGAGTGCAGTGGTGTGATCTTGGCTCACTGCAACCTCTGCCTCCCGGGTTCAAGCGATTCTCCTGCCTCAGCTTCCTGAGTAGCTAGGATTACAGGCACCCGCCACCACGCCCGCCTAATTTTTGTACTTTTAGTAAAGGCAGGGTTTCACCATGTTGGCCAGGGTGGTCTCGAACTCCTGACCTCAAGTGATCCACACAACTTGGCCTCCCAGAGGGCTAGAATTACAGACTGAGCCACCGCCCCTGGCTGCCTTTCCTAGACATTTGTGAAGAAGCAGGCCCTCCTTTAGTTAGATGAGGTGCTTGGGAAGCTTTCGGTGGTTCACTACTATGGGCTGAAAAGAGTGCCACTGAGTTTGCAGGGAGAGAGCCATGGAAGGGGGTGGGGTAGCAGACAATTTTAATAACAGCATTTACTCAACTTTCTCCATGTAGCGTATCTGGAAATCTATTTACTCATAGAAGTGCCAACAGTAGAACATCTTTTCTTTTGGGCTTGAAACTCAGAAAGTTCAGTGCAGTTGAAAATATTTAATTTACGAAGTTAAGGTATTTTTAATATGGAAACTTTCATTTATATAAAACATTGTACACATCAATTGGATGTGCATAATTCAAGTAAATAAAGGACCCCTCAATATGATGCTAGCATTATATAGGCACATTTGATATAAAAAGCACTTTTTGACTTTATCAGTAGAATACTTATTCTTTAAAAGTCCAGTTTTGGGGGTGAGGTTTATTTTTCTTTTTATTTGCACTGCTTTATCCATTATCTTTCTTTATCTGTCCAGTGAAAAATGCTCTCAGAGCAATTCACTCTTATCATGATCAATTTAGAGTACTTTTCATCCCAGAACTCTCAAGCACAACAAAACTGGTTAAGTCATACATTTTGTAGAGGTAGACCTGAGTAATCATTTTATTACAATGGAGCTGCAGTTATCTTTGAGCTGGGGCATAAGGTCATTTAATAACTTAAGGTAACAGCTCTGAAATATTCAGTTTGATATTTGTATAGGAAAAGCACATTTCTTTGAACTAGGGTGAGATGAAAAGATAGGAGTTATGATTGCAAAAGTAGCAAAGGCTTTCAAAAATATCACAAGTTGTCGGTCATTGGTTCTGGCAATGCAACTGAATGGACTTTGTCTCCCAATAGAGGGCTAGGCACACTGACTTAGATCTACCATTCAGAGGTGGTTCATCTGAGTTAGGAAAACCAATTAATTCCCCATGTAGGTTGAAAGTTCTTCCCATGCTTTTATGAGGCTGAACTAACTAAGCCCAAGCTAAGATGTTTGGGAGCCCATATAAATCAACAGTGAGCTTATCTAGGGAGGGAGAGGAGGGAAAGTGGGTGTGAAGGGTAACAGGATACATAGAAAAAAGGTTTCCTCCCATGCTGAAATTAATTATAATATCGCCTTGCCCTCAAGAAAAATGTGTTTAGAGTTAAAGAGCATCCCCAACAAAGTAAATCTCAAAGGATTCGCTAGTAGGCAATTATATAAATATTCTGAATAAATTAAAAATCCCCAGAGGGAAAAACTATTTTCCACTTAATTCCAACCTAATAAGATTTTTTGGTTTATTTCCAAATGATAGGGCAGATCACAGACTTCTACACGTTTTGTTTTTATAATTAAGACATTAAAATATGTTTATTCATTTAACTTAAACATAACTAGCTAGGAAAAGGCCTTAAGTATCCACTCAAATCTATTCTCTATGAGACAAATTTAATATACCACAGCTGAAAACACTTCAAGTTCATCTAAATAGGAAGTAAATGGGATTATATTATTATATGTCTTTGCAAACTGAAATTGAGGCATATTCTTCATCCCAAATTCGGATTTCATCTTCTTGAAAGGAAGGTTTGGCTGTGGTACTATTTACAAAACCTTTATTCTTCTTAAAGATATATAAATATTCTAAATTCTAAAAATACCCCTTGTGGAGTTAAAAGAAAAGTAATTGACAGACAGGAATTCAGAGCAATGATCCAGCTCTGGCAAGGAAATAGCAAGAGTGAAGCTTCAGTCATCTTTAATAACATCCTAATTCCAAGATCTATTTATAATTTTAAAGTTCATTGATCATAAGCCACTGTATTTTATGATCTGACAACATTGTATGCAGAGATTCAGAAAACCAATTCTGAAGGCAAAGCCATGCAGATTATTCAAACACTGTGAGCTGCGTAAAACTTGGCCCACAACGTATATGCACAGGGGCAGATAGTATAATTTTATAAGCATTTTTACCATCTGCCCTAATTATATCATTTTTATAGATTAAAACAAACAGTAAGAAAATACAAAACCTTTTTCTACAGCTGTGTTTACTACCTTTACCTTTTATAAAGAAAAAAATTCTTAAACAGGCAACCCCAGCCTGAGATAAGAGGTTTCCCTGCTGTGTTACACAGCACAATCAGTCGAAGCTGCAGTGCCCACCTGGACTTGCATCCCTCTGTGCTCCTGCAGAAGAAAATTAAGGCAACAGAAAGGAAAAGTCAATAGCTTTCCAAGTGAAGTGCAGCTGACAGCAATGGAGTCACTTTTAAAAACTGTGGGCAGAAAAGATACATTACTTGGCAGCGAGAAGCTTAGTAATATTCTATGTATATAGCCCATGGGCAGTTAAGCAAAATTTTACTTTTTCAACATTAAGTCTTCAGTTTTATTTTATTTTACTGTTTCAACATAGCAGGCTCTTGGATGGTACATGTAGCAAAGTATGATAAACATATACCTTAGTATAATTTATTGCTGCATCCTGATTTATAATTTTGGGCATATAACTGCACGTGTCCAGTGGTTTGTGTGCATTCCCCCAATTGATGCATGCGTTTCAGTTGGTTACTTAGTGAATCAAGGAACACTGTAGTTGTTGCTAAAACTTTTCGACAGACTTCATTTTGTAGGCAACCTATTATGTGTCTGCATGCACCACTATTAGTCTAAAATGAGGTTTAGGGATGTCTGGAATTTTTCTTAAAAGTTCCAGGAATCCTTGGAGTTAGAGAGGGAAAAGATACTTCTGATGACACTCAGGATGTTAGTAAGCCACAGAGTATATACCAGCATTGCATTAAATAATGTATTAGAATAAAAAAAGCAAAGTTGGAAATCAACAAATCAGATAAAAAAAAGATATAGGCAAGAAAAACTGTATTCATACATGAAAAAATTCAGAATGTTCCATTATTCCCTACAATTCTCTGTTGTCTTGTTATTTGAGTCTCTAGCTGCTTCATGGGTACACTGTTACAGCTTTTTTACACATGCCATTCAAGAGATTCAGACACATTTAGGGTTATGTTATAGAGTAACTGTGCTAGGTTGCTAGCAGTTAACCTGCATAGGAAACTTGGAGAGGATAGGAAGAATGTTTTAGCATCAGGATAAAGAGATGAACCAAAGAGGATATCATATTTGCTAACGGGATAATACTTTTAATGGAATTATTCCCGAAGCCTATGAGTTTGGCACAAAAATAGGGGGGGAGGTATCTAATAATTAAAATTGCCTGGTAATTTTTCCTAACTTATAAGAATGATGGAAGAGATTAGAAGAGAAATAGGCCAAAAAACAGAAAGCAAAAGGATAGAAATAGATCTACTTTGTACTCTCTGAATTAAAATAATCACTAGGGGACATTCAGGAAAAGGTACTTGTCCACCCGAGGACTGTCTTTTAGGGAACACCTCTCAGAGAACTTGGAATGAAAGTCACTTCTTTGTGACTCCCTTTTACTAGGGTCATTAAAATTCAACGTGGCCTTAAATATCACAGTTTAGGAAAAATGTTCTGTAAATGTTTCAAGTACATTATTGGGCTCCATTCCTCTTCAGAGTCTTATGGAGAGTATTTGGCATGTCTTGCAAATTTTATAGACCTTTAAATGGTTTCTCCCAAAGGGATTTCACATATAATTCACTTATACTTTCACAGTGCCTTGAGAAGCAGCTATGTCTGCCTGTTTTGGGTGGTCCTCAACTTTTATATATTTGCCTTTCATTTAACTTGAACTTGCTCATATTCCATATTGGCATTCATACCTCACCCTTTATTGGTGGGTTTGAGTGGTGATGTGGTGGCACTACCTGCCAGCTACTGCTGTGAGGAGTAAAGTGCCTGCTTGGCCTTTGAACGGTGCCAAGTTTGTATTCCCTCTGCCTTACACTATGCCTAGGAATATCTGGGCATGGAATTTCTGGCTCAATGCAGGGCTGCCATCTCCCCCTGTCTTGCCTAATCCCTCCCATCACCATCCTTGCAATTGTCACTTTCTCCATGGGCATGGAGGCTAACCACTGGGCTTGCCTAGCCTTCTGCTCCAGTTCCTGCAGATCAGTGTGTTCCTGAAAATGAGAGATGCCTGGCTCAGCTCTCCTATGTCCATGAAAGACAAATGGCCACCTTGTCTGCTCTCCAGGGGGTTGGGCCAGAGGAGATAACACTGATAAAAATTGCAGTTAGGAATTTTATATTTGGTTAGCACTTTGATAATGGATATCCATTTTCAAATACATTTGTTTTGAATGAAAGGTACTCCTTCAATACCTAATTGACAGATTAATATACTGAGGCCCAAATAATCCACTTTTATAATAATAGTTCCTTGCATTTGCTTAGAGTTTTAAGCTTTTTAAAAAAATTCTAGAAAGTTCTCATATAATTGATTGTTTACTCTCACAATATTCTTGAAAGGCAAGTAAGGCAGGAAGAAACCTGATTTCCCAACTTTCTATTTGACATACGCTATGTAAATTATGTTGTTACCTAAGAGTAGTTAAAATTTCCCATGGTCAAAATGCTCTGTGTACGCACATAAAAAAAGAGTTGGTCATGGACTGAAGTAAACTTGCTACTCTTTTAATATTAAACAACAATAACAACAGCAGCAATTCAGGCCAGGCGAGGTGGGGCACGCCTGTAATCCTAGCACTTTGGAAGGCCAAAGTGGGAAGATCACTTGAGCTCAAGAGTTTGAGACTAGCCTGTGCAACGTAGTGACACCTCTACAAAAAATTTAAAAATTCCCCAAACAGGGTGACATGTACCTGTGGTTCCAGCTACTTGGGAGGCTGAGCTGGGAAGTTCACTTGAGCCCAGGAGGCTGAGGCTGCAGTGAGCCATGATCATGCCACTGCACTCCAGCCTGGGTGACAAAGTGAGACCTTGTCTCAAAAAAACAAAAACAAAAACAAAACAAAACCAAAAAATCGCAAAACCAACGATAGGCATTTACTATATGCTAAATGCTTTGTGCGTATTATTTCATTTAATCTTTACAGTAGCCTGTAAGGAGGTGCCATTATTATCCATTTTATATAGATGAATGTGAGGCAGATAGATTAAGAAAGAAATTTAAGGCCAGGCGCGGTGGCTCATGCCTGTAATCCCAACGCTTTGGGAGGCCGAGGCCGGCAGATCACGAGGTCAGGAGATCAAAACCATCCTGGCTAACATGGTGAAACCACGTCTCTACATGTCTACTAACAATACAAAAAAAAAAATTAGCTGGGTGTGGTGGCGGGTGCCTGTAGTCCCAGCTACTCAGCCTGGGCGACAGGGCAAGACTCCGTCTCTAAAAAAAAATAAGAAAAAGAAAGGAAAGGAAGAAAGGAAGAAAGGAAGAGGGAGGGAGGGAGGGAGGGAGGGAGAGAGGAAGGAAGGAAGGAAGGAAGGAAGGAAGGAAGGAAGGAAGGAAGGAGAAAGGAAAGAGAAAGGAAGGAAAGGAAAGGAAAGAAAGGAAGGAAGGAAGAAAAATTATAATGATTATCCTGTGGCTAATAAGTTCAATGCATGGGAGTTCTCTAAAACCAGAAATCCTATACCCTGTGGAAAATACAAGCATAGAATTGAGGCTTTAAATAACGTTTCTGTTGCTACTCTCCTTTTTGTGTGTGTTCTTACACCTAAAGACACATACAATAGGTCGTGGCTGTTTTAGTTGCAGTAGTTTGGTTTTGTTTGTGTTTGTTTTTGTTTTTTGGGTTTTTTTTTTTTTTTTTTTTTTTTTTTAGGCAGTATCTCGCTCTGTTGCCCAGGCTGGAGTGCAGTGGCGCCATCTCGGCTCACTGCAACCTCTGCCTCCCGGGTTCAGGCCATTCTCCTGCCTCAGCCTCCCGAGTAGCTGGGACTATAGGCGACCGCCACCACACCCAGCTAATTTTGTTTTTGTATTTTAGTAGAGACGGGGTTTCACCGTGTCAGCCAGGATGGTCTCGATTTCCTGACCTCGTGATCCACCTGCCTTGGTCTCCCAAAGTGCTGGGATTACAGGCGTAAGCCACCATGTCCGGCTGTAATAGTGTATATAAACAGTTTCCTTTCCCTTTAATCAGTTTCACTTTTCTTTAGAATCCAATTGTTGGATATTAGTATCCACATCTTAGGAAATTGAATGGAAATATACTGTAAATCTGAGGTAGGGCATTTTTTAGTGTTGGAACAAAGAAAATTCAGGGAAAAGTTTCTCTTAACAGAAAGCTTAATTTTATAACTGATGTTAAATGTCAATGAGCAATTGGTCCCTGGAACTAACTGATGACAAACACACATAAAACTAAGCAGCAGATCTTGTCCCACCATTTGCCCCCATTCTTTATTTTCCCTTGTTTTTCACACGTGTCTCACATGTGTATCTACAGACTATTTTGGCAAAATGTTCACACTGTTTCTTTATCAAAGTTATGTATAGAATGACCACAGAATTTATCATCCAAACTGGGACTTTTTTTTTTTTTTTTTTTTTTTTTTTGAGACGGGGTTTCACTCTTGTTGCCCAGGCTGGAGTGCAATGGCAGGATCTCGGCTTCCTGCAATTTCCACCTCCTGGGTTCAAGTGATTCTCCTGCCTCAGCCTCCCGAGTAGCTGGGATTACAGACATGCGCCACCACACCTGGCTAATTTTGTACTTTTAGTAGAGATGGGGTTTCTCCATGTTGGTCAGGCTGATCTAAAACTCCCGACCTCAGGTGATCCAACTGCCTCAGCCTCCCAAGTGCCGGGATTATAGGCATGAGCCACCACGCCTGGCCCAAACTGGGACATTTTTGAAAGTGAAAAGGGATTGATAATTACTTTACTAGGACAATAGGAGTAAACTGGAGTAGTCCTGGCTAAACCTTGATTTTGTGGCATATTTCTCATACAAGTCATTCAGGAGGCCATCTTGGAAAGTTCTGTCCAGTAGCCTGGCATCATGGAAACTTGCCTGGTTAGCAAAGCTTAGGTTTTTTTAGTTGCCTTGCGATTGCCCTACATAGCCTATCCTCAGTAGGTTAGGGATGGTCAAGACCGCCACCTGTATATATGCAGGTTGTGCAATGCATAAGTGTGCCATGGTGAAGGGGAGTGGGAGCCGGAATCCGGCCCACACTATCCTTGGCCAGCCAAATGTCCAAGTGAGGGTCTGCATCTTCCCTGAGAAAGAAGCATCTATTTCCACCTCACACAAAGGTACCCCATGGAATAGTAGACTCTCTGAGTATAACAAAGTTTACTTCCTTATCTAACATTTTCCTAAGTGTTCACTCTATGTCCTTTACTTCATTTTGATTATTTTATTTTTAATAGTTTTGGCAGAAATTGTGTTTCTATATTTTTTAAAACAGTTAATCTGAATCCCCACATAATAGAAAACTTTAGAGAATTGAAACCTAAGGTTTCCAAATACACAAAAGGATAAGTATACTAAAAGATTTTTCCTTTTCTTTTCTTCTTCTTTTTTTTTTTTTTTTTTTTTTTTTGTGAGACAGAGTTCTGCCATGTTGCCCATGCTGGTCTGGAATTCCTGGGGGTCAAAGGGTCCGCCCGCCTCAGCCTCCCAAAGTGTTGGATTATAGGTGTGAGCCACCTTGCCTGACCTGTTTCCTTTTCATTTCAGAACTTCCTAAGGCTTTTTTGAAATCTGGTATATAGGGAAGATAAATGCTTATGCCTACACTGACCATGCATTAATGCACTGTATTTCTTTTCTTACATGAGGTGTGCCATGTATAACAAAGATTTCCCTTACTGCCTAGGTTTCCTCAAAGAGTGAAACTTTGAGGACTATTACTTTTCACAAAGCTTTTTAAATGTGCTCCTGCCTATGCAAGAGAAATGACTATCTGGTACAATTAACGTTGGACCGTAGACCCAAAGAACAATGAATATTTCAAACACAAATTGCTTTTGAGAATCATAGTCCTATTCTGGGCTTGAAGACATTCATGTAGGAAATTAACAGAAAATTTTAATAAAGACTCTTTGGATAAAGAAAATTAGATGAAGAATGCCAGTTTGTCTTTTAAGTTGCTTGAGCAGATCTGTCATAACAGACATTGCCCCAGATTGTGGAACCCTTTCCTTCTTACATCTTTTAATGGTAGTAGAACTTACAATACCATAATTTCCTTTCATTTTTGACAGTGTTATACTATCTTTTTAGATTTACACTGACAGCATTTCATCTTGACATCATTAGATCATCTCACCTGACTTTTGCATGGTGCACATCATTACCTTACGATGGTGCTATACAATTACCAGTGAAATGAATAGGGTATTAACATGATTACTGAAAAAACGTTAGCACATACAGATATAGCATTCTGCAATTGAAAGCATTTTATAGCTATTAATTAGTCTGCCCAATACTCCTGGGATCCAGTGAAACTTACTTTTTTTTTTTTTTTCCGGTAGGATAATGAAAGGGAGTGACTTAGACAATATTACAGAACCAGGCAGTGGCTGAACTTTTCTTAACTTCCTTGATGTTTTTAAGCCTAAGAAAGTTGGTGTGAAGATTTATAGTAACTGATCACTGTCTTGAAAGAGCAGTCATGTGAGAAAATTCCACAAAAATACCACTTTTTCTAGTTTCCATTTCATGATTATCATGGCAATTATTGATAATCAGTTCTTCTAGGTTTTGTGAAAGTTTGGGGAGACAAGTAATCTGGAAATATTTAAAGTCTCCATCTTAAATGGAATTGATTTGGTCTGAGAAAAATCACCTAACTTTGAATCATTAATCAGGAAATGTTGTGATCAAAGGATGACACAGAAACAGTTTTAGAACTATAGAAATCTTGATCATTGAAAAGCATCTGTATTTTCTTCATATATTTTTCTAAAATATCTCACAAAGATAATGCCTTACCAATGACATCCTAGACTTGGGAGACTCAGTGTTGTCTTGGAGGAGAGGATGAACTGACTACCTTTTTCTAAATCATATAATTCATCCTGAGTTCCAATTTTAAGGTGATGAAATAAATTAATTGTATGAATTAGTTAAAATTTTGCAAACTTTTTGAGCTTCGATTTGTTTTCTCATTTTCATTTGTATGAAGAGAATATGTATCATAAAGATTATCAAGAGGGTAAAATGAGATAACAGATATAAAACACTCAGCTTAATGCTTGGGCACAGTAGACATTCAATAAAGCGGAGCAGTTCCTATAATTCAAGAGACCTTGACTGGTCTGGGAACTAGAGCAGAAACTTTGGTGGTTTGAAAGTGGTAGTTCTGGCTGGGCGTGGTGGTTCACACCTGTAATCACAGCACTTTGGGAGGCCGAGATGGGTGGATCATGAGGTCAGGAGATCGAGACCACCCTGGCTAGCACGGTGAAACCCCATCTCTACTAAAAATACAAAAATTAGCCAGGCGCGGTGGCGGGTGCCTGTAGTCCCAGCTACTGGGGAGGCTGAGGCAGGAGAATGGCGTGAACCCGGGAGGCGGAGCTTGCAGTGAGTGGAGATCACGCCACTGCATTCCAGCCTGGGCAACAGAGCAAGACTCCGTCTCAAAAAAAAAAAAAAAAAAAAAAGAAAGTGGTAGTTCCTAGGGGACAGTTCTTCACTCTTGGCCCTTCTGCTACATTTACACTGCCTGGAGAAGTCACAGGGATCATTATTTTCCCTCGATGTGTTCTGCCATGACTCAGCAGTAAAAGAGCAGTATCAGTGAATTGAGCTGGTAGATGGATCAGAACCAGCTTATCTGACTTTAACTAATATTGTTTTATCAAATTTTCCCCCACCCATCTGCAAAAGGAAGAAACCAAATGAGAGGAATACAAATTTTCACTGTAATTGAATCAAATTATAACACCTGGAATTACACGTATGTCTATCTTGATTGGCCTATTTACAGCCATATACATTTTGTGGACAACTAGTATGTTTATGAAATGGGCTTTTGAGGTCAGGAATATTGCATCATTTATATTTTAGGCACAATTTTCAGTCTTTCCTTAGACCTTGGAATTCACTCTTTTCACTCCCAGCCTGACTACCACTCAGCTCATCTCATCCCCCCTATTGCAATAGCCTCCAACTGGTCTTTCCACCTTCAAGCTCTCCAAGCTCCCCTCCAGTCACCTATCACAATGATAGCTACTCCCTATGAGGTCAAGTCTGAACTTCACATCGTGGCACAAAAGGCTTCCAGAATCTGCTCCAACCCTAACAATCTAGTATATCTCCATCTTTTTTAGCTTCCAAATCAATCTCATTTCTTCAGCCAAGCTGATTTTCTCCCTGTTGCCTGATCATATCGAACACTTTTCCATGTCTACTTCATTGACTATTCATTCTCTTACCTATCACTGAGTTCAGCGTCGAAAGCAGAAGTCATTCTAAATGTTTTAGGCAAGGAATTGAATGCCAGTGACTGGGTGCTTACAAAGTGTCAGAAGAGCTGGAGGAAGGGTCTAAGCTGGGCCTCTAGGGACAACTCCTAGAGCACCAGGAAGGGTGCTACCAGAAAGATTGAATTCAAAACCCACTGCTATAGCAACAACCCCAGGATTAGAAGCTCTTGCCATTACTGCTGCTATAATTGCCTCTCAACCAAAGGAGCTGGAGAAAAACAAAAAACAAACAAACAACAACAACAAAAAAAAAAATGCTAGAATGTGATTGGGGAGAAAACACAAAAATTTATATTTCCATACCCTGTCATTGTCAGTAAAAGCAAAAAGGTGTATGAAAATGGCTTCTCACTTCTGTTTTCTACATTGGATACAAGGCCATTTACTACATTGGATACAAGGCATTACAAAATCCTAGTTGCAAAGAAGGCTTGAAAGCAACTAGAGGTGAGGTGGATGAACTTTGAGACAGCCTTCTTCCTTCTCCTCTGCTACCAAAATATTGTATATCCATTTCAATGATCAGTTCAAATGCTGTATCCTCCAGGAAACAGCAAGCAATGTCAATGGCAGATCTTTACGCTGCCTAATCACCCTTAACCCACATTGCAGAGATGGTCAATACGCAGTTCACTTAGCCATACCTTGCCTTCCTACACCTCTAATGGTCATCCCACTTGAATTACAAGATTAAAGCACAAGATTTACTCAGCCTGGAATTGGCCTCAGAATCCTTCTTACCACAGTACTCAAGTCAGCCTTAATCAACTGATGGGAGATAATGCTTCAGATAAACCCTGTTTGCAAGCCCTGAAGTCTATTCTTCAGGCATCTAGACAGCTTTTGATTAAATATATTAGATTGCAATTCTGACTTGATCATTCCCTAACCTCAGAGTGTGATGGTCTGAAATAAGGATACTGGTGGATGTGTGTGTTGGGGGTGTGGAGATGTAAGTAGTCCTGAATCATAGATTTTAGATCTGGAAATGGCTTCAAGAAATACCTTGGTACAGCTCTTTGTCTGTAGGCAGGAAAGCTTTTATATCCGAGTTTAAAAATGAATAAACTGAGGGCCAGAGAAATTAAGTAACTTTCTAAGTTTACACAGGTATGTTTTCTTATCTGATAACAGCATATTAACTTCAAGATGGAATTACAAATGAATCTAATTCTCTCATCTGTTGTGCTTCTTTATTATTGATAATTCATCACAGTCTATAAAATATAAATTTAGTAACTGAATTTTTCTCCTTTTCATAATATTCATTTCTACCAGGAAATAATCACAAATGGCAACAAAACAAAACAAAAAAATACCTAGCATAAGAGTATAGATTGTGGAGTACTGTTTATTACCATGTTTAACCTTGAGAAAAATTGCAAAATAGGCGAAATTTATCTAAATTGACTTCTATCTTTAAATATGTCTTTTTTCCTTCCTGTAGGTTCCTAAGACTTTTATGAATATTTAAGGTTTCCCACAGGCTCTTTCTCCCTGGAGAATTGTCCTATACACTAGAGCTTTTTCATTTATGTATCTTGCATTCATCAGGGCACTCATCACCTTTATGAGCTATTAACCTAAAACTGACGAAGAGACAAGAGTTTTGTGTACATTTGCCTTGCCATAATCTATATCTTACTGACTTCTCCTGATAACAAATTGCCACAAACTTAGTGCCATAAAATAACACAATTTATTATACAGTTCTGTGGGTCACAAGTCTGGTATGGGCCTCACCAGCCCAAAATCAAGGTGCTGGCAGGCTGTGTTCCTTCTGGAGGCTCTAAAGAAGAATTCTTTCCTGCTTGTGGGGTTGTTGATAAAATTTGGTTCCTTGCAGTTGTAGAGCTGAGATCCTGGTTTTCTTGTTGGCTGTCTGACTGCTGATCCCAGGTTCTACAGGCCGCTGTGTTCCTTAGCTCATGGTTCCCTTCCTCCACCTTTAAAATCTGCAATGGTGAATGGATACCTTCTCACATCACAGTTCTCTGAGCTACTCTTCTGCTTTTAAGGGCTCATATGATGAGATTAATCCCACTCAAATAATTCAGGATAATCATCTTACCTCCAGGTTGTAACCTTCCTTAATCACCTCTGCACAGTCCCTTTTGCCATATTCGGTAACTTATTTACAGAACTAGGACATTGACACCTTTGGGAGGCCGTATTTTGCCTACCATATCTGGCTTCCATAGCATAATCCCATCTTGATCCAGTTTCCCTCTTTATTTCCTGCCTTCCTCCCTTCTTTCCTTTTATCCTTCTTAACACACTATTGAACATCTACTATAACGATAAGTACTTACATACGTGTGATGAATGCAAAGATGATAACAGCGTGATCCCTTTGTCATCTTTGTTACTCAAGTTACTGTCTGGTAGCTCTTCTCTTACTCTTCTGATTGCTTCTTTTTTTGTGTAATATCTTTCTTCTACCCCAGGGCAGAATTTGGAACCTGTCACATGGAGCCTGTCAGTGTCCTATTCTGAATAACTCATTTAGTGCTTAGACTGCCTGCATATGAACCTATTTATGCACATATCTCAGATTCCACTTCTCTTTTTCAGACCTCTCTCCTGAATTCCAGTTATACATCTTCAGGTGCATTT
The DNA here is from genome assembly GCF_002776525.5 of Piliocolobus tephrosceles. NCBI lineage: Eukaryota > Metazoa > Chordata > Mammalia > Primates > Cercopithecidae > Piliocolobus > Piliocolobus tephrosceles. The sequence continues at coordinate 75,147,866 of NC_045441.1, read as the reverse complement.
AAATTTACTCCATAATCACCTCCAACTCAGTTAGGATGGAACTTACCATGCTTCAGACTTCCTTCTTTCTTTAAGAAGCTCAAAAATTCTCCTAGTCACAAAGGTAGAAAACTTTTCAATCAATCTTAACTGCCCCTTCGTCTTATTTTTGTAACAGGGATGCTATTTGGGGGAGGGGGAAATTAAACTTATGTATTTTATCTTTGGTAATATCTAATTACTAGTTGTCCCACAGCTCTCATATCCAGAGCCAAGTCGGGTCAACTTCTATCATAGAGTTTTCTCCATAGTACAAGAAAGATTTACCTTCTGCCTCTAATGGGGAGGCTTTGGAAATCTGCCCCAGAGTAGAAGAAAGATAAGATGTGGCAGAGTTCAAGTTGAGACAAAAGTCAAAGGAAGATGCAATTCCTTCTGGGAGTATGAGGAAGAGAAGGAGCAAATCAGTAGCAGGAAGGCAAGTGGCCAGATTCTCCTTTGTACTAAAGTTCTGGAGTAGAAATTAGGAATGAGGGGGAAACCACAAACAGAGTGTTTTGCCCCTGAGTCAGAGCTGGCTAGAAGCTCACCAAACTTGCTTTTTCCTGAAAGACACCCAGACTACATTTCTTAGATTCCCTTGCAGTCAGTTGGCAGCCACATGACTAAGTTCCAGCCAATAGAATGTGGCACAACTGATGGACTCATTACTTTCATCTGGGTCATTAAAACCCTCTGTGTTTAATCCTCCTGAATCTTTCCAATCCAGTGGAAAACCCTCAGGTCCTCCGGCAAGGGTTCTTTACCTTTATGAATCATTATGGATCCTTGGAGCAGTCTGGTGGAGCCTATGAACTCTTTTTTAGAACAGTGTTTTTAAATGTATGAAATAAAAGCCAAAAGATTACAATGAAAACAGATTATTTTGAAACACAGTTAACAAAGTATCTTAAAACGCAAATCTGTGATACAGTAATGTGTGTTCTTCTTTATTAATGCATTAAATTACAAGATCTAGTGGCAGGTATAATAACTACCATGCTTCCAACATGCTGATGATATAAAGAGATAGCATTGATACCTGTAGTGTGAAAAAAAATCTGTGATTTATTTCAATGACAAAGTTGCGGGCTTAGCAGACATCTTTCCAGTTAACAAAGGGCACAGGACTTGCCCGGCCACCTTTGCAGCTTAGACTAGTATGTGAATCTGAGACCCTATCTCCTTTATTGCCCTTAGATCACATAAATCCTCCCCAGCCTTGCCCCATATTCCCAGATGTTATCCTGGGGTGCAGCAGGATGAAGGGGGAAAATCTCAAAGTTTGAGCCATAAACCTGAAATAGATCAAATTACTTAAAACGGGAACTATTTAAAGCTGAAGAGAATGAAATAATGTCACCAGACAAATTTAACCTTTCTCACCCTTCAGGGGGGTTGGGTGGAACTTACAGTGAAATTTTGATCAGAAAGAGACACTGAAGGAGTCAGATATGATGTAGGGAAAACTTTTGCCACTTAAAAAATTGAGAGAAAGCCTGGCTTTTCTGCCCCCTACCGTCCACATGGGAAAAGTAGAGAAAAGAAGGAAAGTGATGTAGAGGAAGAAGCAAAGTAGGAGAGGCATAGGTCATAGCTTCCAACTCTGGGCTGAAATTTGCAGATATACGGATGTGGGCTGGGTTGAGAAGAAAGAGTCTTTTGCTGTGATTCTAATTGGAATGTGGAGGCCACCATGCAAAGTAGCCTCTTTCCAACCTGGAGGGTCCAGAAAGGTAGAGATGTTGGTATGAATGGTTAAGGAGAGGGCTATTGTTACTCTTCCTCAGTTCCCATGTGATGTGCAGGTACTCAGAAATTTCTGCATGCTTCATGGGACAATGTGAAGGATAGCTGATTGGGGAGCTGGTAGTCTTGTTGTGGGGACTGTTGTAGGGAGGGGTTAGTTGACCATACTCAGATGAACCTACTCACAGAATTCATTTTTTTTTCAGGGGCAGGAAAAACTAATAGACACTCAATAGAGGATTACAGCGATGGCTATAGTCATGATGGAACAGAATCAGCAAGAGAAGACCACTGCGTGTGAATCAATAAAGAGAATAACCTGCAAGTTCCCCAGGCATCCCTCAGCACACCTGAGTGCAAAAGGATCAGGGACCTGCCCAGCCACACCTCAGCAGAGAGCAGCTAGGACTTGGATAATTATTCACAGCTACAACTCCATCATTGCCATGATATCACATGAACCTCTCTGACAATGAGAGGCCACCATGGAGAAGAGTAGTGGAAGAGAGAAAGAATCTGAAGGAAGCAGTTTTCAAAAGAGATAGAGTTATTGCAAAGTGATTTTGTAACAGGAAGACTAAGACACTTAAACTTTTAAGCTTTCTTGACCCCAGATTCATACTTAGGATAATGGGGTCTCATAAGGAAGATGATTGATTATGAAAATAAAGAGACAGGATTTTTTCCCTTATATGCATAATTTGTACATTTGAAGCCCTTTTACATTCCTCCTTTGGTGGTAAGAGAGCTTGCAAAAATGGCCCAGATTCTCCATTGCTCTCTGTATGGACTTTGTATCATAAAGTTACATCTCTTCCCATCAAAAAGTGGAGTTGGCCAGGCACGATGGCTCACACCTGTAATCCCAGCACTTTGGGAGGCCGAGGCAGGCAGATCACGAGGTCAGGAGATGGAGACCATCCTGCCTAACACGTCTCTACTGAAAATACAAAAAATTAGCGGGGGGGGGGGGGGGGGGGGCCTGTACTCCCAGCTGCTGGGGAGGCTGAGGCAGGAGAATGGCGTGAACCCGGGAGGCAGAGCTTGCATTGAGCTGAGATCGTGCCACTGCACTACAGTCTGGGCGACGGAGCAAGACTCCGTCTCAAAAAAAAAAAAAAAAAAAAAAAAAAGTCTACTTTTTGAATCCAGACAGGACTTGTGACTTTCTTTGGCCAAAAGAATACAGCGGAAATCGTGATGCACCGGTTTGAAGCCCATGCTTCAGGAGGTCTTTCATTGCTCTCCTGGACTTCTACTGTCAGCATGAGAGCCAGCTCTGGCCAGCCTGCTGCAGAAGAGAGACCTTATGAGGACTCAAGTCATCTCAAATGAGGTCATCCTAGACCAGCCAGCCTCTAGCTGACCTAACAGATGGCTCATGAGTGAGCCCAGCTCAGATCAGCCAAGCCTGTCCCAGACGAACAGAATCTTCCAGCCAACTCACAGATTCATTAAGCCACTAAATTTTCATTTAAGCCACTACATTTTGGGGTGGTTTGTTATGCACCAAGAGCTAACTGATAAACCTACAGAAGTAATAATATGTCCTATTGCCTCTTCTCCTTCTGTCATATGTCACAATAACCACTTTATTTTCTTACCTTTCAGCCTTTTTCCTCTCCAAACCATCTTGCAGCCCTGAGCTAGACCAAGCCTTCTGCATGCTTTTTTCTTTTCCCTTAAGCCCTGGGGGTCAAAATAACAATAGTACTTGACACCAAGTCACTCACAGATTTTATTTCCTGGAATACAGTTCCTTCCTTTTGCTATAACTCCCAGTATTTGATCTTCCTCAGTCACTGCAGTAGCTGCCACCCTGAAGCTCTCCTGGGAACACCTTCCCAACTGAGGCCCAGGATGCAGATTGCTGGTCTGGCATGCTTTCTGTACCACTCTCTACCCATCCTGTCCTGGAGGGGATTTTTATCTACCCTTATTTGGAGGGTCTTTTCATTGGGGGCTGTTTCTCAACCTTGGGTCATCCAGCCTTCTCATGGTTATAGTGCTCTAAGATCTTCAAAAGGATGCTTGTATTTTTAATTTCTTAGCTCCAATGATCAAGAAAGTGAGAAGAAGAAGAAGTCCTTTCTTCATAACCTTAACAGGAATGAAATTCCTATACATGTTGCAACATGGATGAACCTTGAAAACACTATGCTAAGTGAAACAAGCCACACACAAAAGACCACATATTGTATGATTTCACTTATATGAAATACTGCTATGGTTTGAATGTTTGTCCCCTCCAAAACTCACGTTGAAATCTAGTCCCCAATAGGTGGTATCGAGAGGTGGAGTCTTTAAGAGGTGATTGGATCATGAGGACTCTGCCCTCATAAAGAGATTAGTCCATTCATGGATTAATAAATTAATGAGTTATCATGGGAGTGAGACTGGTAGCTTTATAAGAGGAAGAGAGACCTCAGCTAGCACTGAGCTAGCACACTCAGTCCACTTACCATGTAACATCCTACTCCACCTCAGGACTTAGCAGAGAGTCCCCACCAGCAAGAAGGCCCTTACCGGATGTAGCCCCTCAACCTTGGATTTCTCAGCCTCCATAGCTGTAGAAATAAATTCCTTTTCTTTTTCTTTCTTTCTTTCTTTCTTTCTTTTTTTTTTTTTTTTTTTTTTTTGAGACAGAGTCTCGCTCTGTCGCCCAGGCTAGAGTGCCTTGGCGCAAACTCTGCTCACTGCGAGCTCCACCTCCCGGGATCATGCCATTCTCCTGCCTCAGCCTCCTGAGTAGCTGGGACTACAGACGCCCCCCACCTCGCCCGGCTAGTTTTTTGTATTTTTAGTAGAGACGGGGTTTCACCATGTTAGCCAGGATGGTCTCCACCTCCTGACCTCGTTATCCGCCCGTCTCGGCCTCCCAAAGGGCTGGGATTACAGGTGTGGGCCACCGCGCCCGGCCCTTTTCTTTATAAATTACCCAGCTTCAGGTATTCTGCTATAAGCAACAGAAAATGGACTAAGACAGGTACCTGGAATAGTCAAATACACCAAGACAGAAAGTAGAACAGTGATTCCTAGGCGTTAGGGAAAGGGAGGAGGAGGGAGTTTTTTAATGTGTATAAAGTTCAGTATGGGATGATGGAAAAGTTCTATACATGCATAGTAGTGATGGTTGCACAATAATGTGAATGTACTTAAAGCTGCTTACTTAATGGTTAAAATGGCAAATTTCATATTACATATATTTTACTAAATACAAAAGCAAAAGAACTACAATGGGGTTCCACTTTATATGCACTAGAATTGCTATAAGAAAAAATTTTAATGGAGGTGGGACAAAGGTTTTCAACACAATCTTCAAACTCGCCAAAACTTGGCACAGGTCTCTAACCTCACTCCTAGAATCCTTGAGACTTTCCTTCTGAGCTTGAGTGTCTTACTCTGTGTTTTGATGCGAGTCCTCAGTCTTGTTTGGGGCTTTTCCGTTTCTTAAGTCCTCCCATCTTTTAAGGTCTAGTTCAAATCCCATTTGCTATATGAAACCCTCTCTGATCACTACCCTAATCTTTCTGTCCTTTGAGCTATCCTTGATCTTATTGTCTGTACCATTATTTATCCCTTTTCATAAATAGTTTAGTATTATTAAAAATGTTTTAAATCATTTTTAAATATATTTTTACACTTTTTGTATTTTTAAAAATTTTTGTGGTTACATAGTAGTGTATGTATTTATTGGATATATGAGGTGTTTTGATACAGGCATGCAATGTGAAATAAGCACATCATGGAGAATGGAGCATCCATTCTCTCAAGCATTTATCTCTTGAGTTACAAATAGTCCAGTGACATTCCTTATTTTAAAATATACAATTAAGATATTATTGGCCGGGCATGATGGCTCACGCCTGTAATCTCAGCACTTCGGGAGGCCAAGGCAAGTGTTGAGGTCAGGAGTTCGAGACCAGCCTGGCCAATATGGTGAAACCCTATTTCTATTAAAAATACAAAAATTAGCCAGATGTGGTGGTATGCACCTGTAGTCCCAGCTACTTAGGAGGCTGAGGCAGGAGAATTGCTTGAACCTGGTAAGCAGAGGTTGCAGTGAGCCGAGATCGCACCACTGCACTCCAGCCTGAGGGACAGAGCAAGATATAGACTCATAGAATATAACTATATTGACTATAGACCTACTATTTAAAAAGTTATTATTGACTATAGTCACCCTATAGTCAATAGGGTGCTATTAAATAGTCAATGATTTGCTATTAAATAGTAGGTCTATAGTCAATATAGTTATAGTCAATAACTATATAGACTATAGTTATTATTGACTATAGTCACCCTATAGTCAATAGGGTGCTATTAAATAGTCAATGATGTGCTATTAAATAGTAGGTCTTATTCACTAAATAGTTCTTTATATATTCGCATATTGATACCCACATCAACATCTATTTATTGGGTGCTACATTCTCTCAATTCAACTAATCTTAAAAATAAGAGACCTTAAAAATGAGAGACCAAATTTTTTATCACTTAGGTTCTCTTATAGTAGCTAATATAGAACTCTACACATATTGTTTGCTCAGTAATTGTTGATCCATCATTTAATTCTATGTTGTTCTGGCCAACATAGCCTTGACAGGGCTTTTCTGAGGAAAATGCCTAATCAAGTGCTTCTCAACCTGTTTTTCTTCATTGTGTTTCCCCAACCCAGGAACCTTTACAGACTTTTTTTTTTTTTTGCTAATCATTACACCCATGAAATTTTACTACCACAGATAGGCAGTCTGTCTCTACAGAATTTCTATACAGCCATACACAAAAAGAGCAAGAATTTTTCCCCAAGAACCAATCCCCTGCATACCTGAAGGGAATATTACCTCCATTGAGAATGCATTTCTTAACCCTTCATGACCTTCTGCAAGGCAGTGGGGAAGATGATTGGGTGGTTTTCCAAACATTTCAGGCTCCTCAGAGCACAGCATAGAGGTCTTTCTCTGTTCCACCTCCGGCAGTACCTAAAATCCCTGCTTTTTCTTTGTTTGTTTGTTTCTTTCTTTCTTTCCTCCCACCCCTCCACCGTGATTATTGCTTTTGGCGGTAGTTTTCTGTATTCACAGGTGAGGACATTTTCAAACTGAAAATATCCTCTCTAAAATGTACTAATTTCTCTACATCTCACATTTGTTGGGTTATTAACTTATTTGCTTATTTTGGGGGAGGGGAATAAGCATCTGTAATTGACACAGGAAATAATACAATGTTGCCGCTTCTCTTTAGGTGCATGGCACCACTGCACCACTTGAAAAGGACAGATCACAGTATATAGAATGGAAGACTGCTACTAGGGCATATGGTGCTTTGTTTGAAGTAGAACAAGGTGCCCCTTCCTTCAGGTCCCACAGCCCTAGCAGTGTGCACAGCCAGCCTGCACCTGAGCTCCCTTGTCTGGGTAACTTTATGGAGGGAACTACCTGCACACCTTCAAACAGTAACACCTGACTAAACAAACATACAAATATGGGAATTCGTATATTTAAAATATATTTTAAATACTGTGAAACAGTTTATAAGATGTGCTCTGTGTAGTCACAAGCTTCTTTTCCCATCTTACTGACTGCAGGGTTTGGATTTGGGAAAGACAAGATCCTTCTCTTTGCTTGGATGTGGTGTGCAGCTGGCATAGGTCCCATGTTGGAGTGTGGGAGCATCCGGAGAGAGAGCATTTCTAAAGTGAACTCCAGACAAGTCATCATGTAGAACACATATCTCTTGGGACACTTTTCCTGGAATTTTCACTGCCTTCTTCCCTCTCTAATCTGGGTTTCCCATCTGAACATTTAAAGTTTAGGTCAGATTAAAACATTCCATCAAACTTCACTAATTATTAATTTGAAAATACATTTTCATAAAACTAAACACAAAGGTTTTTTTCTTTTCCCAGTTACTAGTGATCAAAAAGTTCTTCTGTTTCATAAAGCTTACAATTGGAATTGCCACCAAATATTTGATTTTCTACTGTTGCCATATTTTGACTTCAAGTAGAAATAACTACTACATTACCAAAATTATTGCATCACATTAATTAGGAAAAATTTGTATGGCTTATGATAGAATAAAGTAATACTAGCATTTTCTTTTTGATTGCTCTGAAGTATCCTATAAATGACTTAACAAACTCCCCAAAGTATTACTAACATGGTTCTCAATGGAAAATATGAAAATGTCTCCGTGGATAAGCATTGTAACTTAAAAATATAGACTTCACAATATCAGTGGGTAAACATTTTAACTTAAATATGTATCAGGGTTTTCAGATTGCTTAAACTTTTTTAAGGCTTGTTGCTATAGAAGATTTGATGAAGATAACTGAATGATTATCAGCTTAATTTGAGATTTATAAATCTCTGATTTATATTTCATAACAAACAGGAACATTCTTTTCTTTTCTTATCAGTATCTAAAGTTCTTAAAAAGTTATCCACATTACAGGGAGGCAAGATGGCTGAATAAGAACAGCAAAGTTCTGTAGCTCCCAGAGAGACAAACGCAGAAGGCGAGTGATTTCTGCATTTCCAACAGAAGTACCAGATTCATCTCACTGGGACTGGTTAGACAGTGGGTGCAGCACATGGAAGGCAAGCAGAGGCAGGGTGGGCCATCGCCTCACCTGGGAAGCACAAGTGGTAGGGGAACTCCGTCCCCTAGCCAAGGGAAGCCATGAGAGACTGTGCCATGAAGGACAGTGCTATCCAGCCCAGATACTATGCTTTTCCCATGGTCTTCACAACCCACAGACCAGGACATTCCCTCAGGTGCCTACAACACCAGAGCCCTGGGTTTCAAGCACAAAACCGGACCGTCATTTCAGCAGACACTGAGCTAGCAGCAGGAGTTTTTTTTCATTCCCCAGTGGTGCCTGAAACTACAGCGAGACAGAACTGCTCACTCCCCTGTAAAGGGGGCTGCATCCAGGGAGCCAAGTGGTCTTGCTCAATGGATCCCACCGCCATGGAGCCCAGCAAGCTAAGATCCACGGAGGGCTTGAAATTCTTGTGGCAAGCACAACAGTCTGAAGTTGACCTGGGATGCTCGAGCTTGGTGGGGAGAAGGGTGTCTGCCATTACTGAGGCTTAAGTAGGTGATTTTCCCGTCACATTGGAAACAAAGCCGCAGGGAAGTTCTAACTGGGTGTGAAATCCAGGGCAGTGCTCCAAAGCTGCTGTAGGCAGACTGCCTCTCTAGATTCCTCCTCTCTGGGCAGGGCATCTCTGAAAGGAAGGCAGCAGCCCTAGTCAGGGACTTATAGATAAAACTCCCATCTCCCTAGGACAGAGCACCTGGGGGAAGGGGTGGCTGTGGGCCCAGCTTCAGCAGACTTAAATGTTCCTGCCTGCTGGCTCTGAAGAAAGCAGTAGATCTTCCAGCCCAAACTGCCTCCTCAAGTGCATCCCTGACCCCCTATGCCTCCTGACTGGGAGACACCCCGCAGCAGGGGTCAACAGACACCTCATAAGGGAAAGCTCCAGCTGGCATCTGGTGGGTGCTCATCTGGGATGAAGCTTCCAGAGTAAGGAGCAGGCAGCAATCATTGCTGTTCTGTAGCCTCTGCTGGTGATACCCCAGGAAACAGGGTCTGGACTGGAATTCCAGCAAACTCCAGCAGACCTGCAGCAGAGGGGCCTGTTAGAAGGAAAAACTAACAAACAGAAAGCAATAGCATCAACATCAACAAAAAGGATGCCCACACAAAAACCGCATCCGAAGGTCATCAAAGACCAAAGGTAGATAAATCCATGAAGATGAGGAAAATCCAGTACAAAAAGACTGAAAACTCCAAAAACCAGAACAGCTCTTCTCCTCCAAAGGATCACAACTACTCACTGGCAAGGGAACAAAACTGGATGGGGAATGAGTTTGATGAACTGACAGAAGCAGGCTTCAGAAGGTGGGTAATAACAAACTCCTCCCAGCTAAAGGACCATGTTCTAACCCAATGCAAGGAAGCTAAGAACCTTGATAAAAGGTTACAGGAACTGCTAACTAGAATATCCAGTTTAGACAAGACCATAAATGACCTGATGGAGCTAAAAAACACAGCACATGAACTTTGTGAAGCATACACAAGCATCAATAGCCGAATCGATCAAGTGGAAGAAAGTATATCAGAGATTGAAGAGCAACTTAATGAAATAAAGTGTGAAGGCAAGATTAGAGAGAAAAAAAATGAATGAACAAAGCCTTCAGAAATATGAGACTATGTGAAAAGACCAAACCTATGTTGATTGGTGTATCTGAAAGTGATGGGGAGAATGGAACCAAGTTGGAAAACACACTTCAGGATATTATCCAGGAGAACTTACCCAACCTAGCAAAACAGGCCAACATTCAACTTCAGGAAATACACAGAACACCATAAAGATACTCATCAAGAAGAGCAACCCCAAGACACATAATTGTCAGATTCACCTACATTGAATGAAGGAAAAAATGTTAAGGGCAGCCAGAGAAAAGGCCAGGTCACCTATAAAGGGAAGCCCATCAGACTAACAGCAGACTTCTCAGCAGAAACCCTACAAGCCAGAAAAGAGTGAAAGCCAATATTCAATATTTCTAAAGAAATGAATTTTCAACCCCGAATTTCATATCCAGCCAAGCTAAGCTTTATAAGTGAAGGAGAAATAAATAAATAAAATATTTTCTGACAAGCAAATGCTGAGGGATTTCATCACCACCAGGCCTGCCTTGCAAGAGCTCCTGAAGTAAGCACTAAATATGGAAAAACAAAAAGGTACCAGCTACTGCAAAAACACACCAAAATATGAAGACCAATGACTATGAAGAGAATGCATCAACTAGTGTGCAAAACAACCAGATAGCATCCTCATGACAACAGGATCAAATTCATGCATAACAATATTAACCTTAAATGTAAACGGACTAAATGCTCCAATTAAAAGATGCAGACTGAATTAAAAAGTCAGGACCCATTGGTGTGCTATATTCAGGAGACCCATTTCACATACAAAGACACACATAGGCTCAAAATAGAGGGATGGAGGAAAATTTACCAAGCAGATGGAAAACAAAAAAAGCAGGGTTTGCCATCCTAGTCTCTGACAAAACAGACTTTAAACCAACAACGATTAAAAATAGAAAAAAAAAAAAAGGTTGGGTGCAGTAGCTCATGCCTGCAATCCCAGCACTTTGGGAGGCCGAGGCAGGAGGATCACGAGGTCAGGAGATGGAGACCATCCTGGCTAACACAGTGAAACCCTGTCTCTACTAAAAATACAAAAAATGGTGGTGGTGGGTGCCTGTAGTCCCAGCTACTCAGGAGGCCGAGGCAAGAGAATGGTGTGAACCTGGGAGGTGGAGCTTGCAGTGAGCCGAGATAACGCCACTGCACTTCAGCCTGGGTGACAGAGTAAGACTCTGTCAAAAAAAAAAGAAAAGAAAAAAAAATAGACAAAGAAGGGCATTACATAATGGTAAAGCCATCAACAAGAAGAGCTAACTATCCTAAATACACATTCACCCAATACAGGAGCACTCAGATTCATAAAATGAGTTGTTAGAGATATACAAAGAGATGTAGACTCCCACACAATAATAGAGGGAGACATTAACACCCCACTGTCAATATTAGACACATCAACAAGACAGAAAATTAATAAGGATATTCAGGACTTGAACTCGGTTCTAAATCAAGTGGACCTAATAGACATCTACAGAACTCTCTACCCCAAATCAACAGAATATACATTCTTCTCAGTGACACATGGCACTTATTCTAAAATCAACCACATAATTGAAGGTAAAACACTCCTCAGCAAATGGAATAGAACTGAAATCATAACAAACAGTCTCTCAGACCATAGTGTAATCAAATTAGAACTCAGGATTAAGAAACACACTAAAAACCACACAACTACATGAAAATCAAACAACCTGCTCATGAATGACTCCCAGGTAAATAATAAAATTAAGGCAGACATCAAGAAGTTCTTTCAAACTGATGTGAACAAAGAGACAATGTACCAGGATCTCTAGGACACAGCAAAAGCAGTGTTAAGGGGAAAATTTATAGCACTAAATGCCCACATCAGAAAGCTAGAAATATCTCCAGTAGACACCCTAACATCACAATTAAAACAGCTAGAGAAGCAAGAGCAATCAAATCCAAAAGCTAGCAGAGGACAAGAGATAACTAAGTTCAGAGCAGAACTGAAGGAGATAGACACAAAAAACACACTTCCAAAAAATTAATGAATTCAGGACCTGTTATTTTTTTTAATTAACAAGACAGATAGGCTGTTAGCCAGACTAATAAAAAAGAAAAGGAAGAAGAATCAAATAGACACAATAAAAAAAGATAAAGGAAATACCACCACTGACCCCACAGGAATACAAACTACCATCAGAGAATATTGTAAACACCTCTATGCAAATAAACTAGAAAATCTGAAGATATGGATATATTCATGGACACATACACCCTCCAAAGACTAAATCAGGAAAAAGTTGATTCCTGAATAGACCAATAGCAGGCTCTGAAATTGAGGCAATAATTATTAGCCTAACAACCAAAAAAAGCCCAGGACCAGACAGATTCACAGCCAAATTCTACCAGAGGTACAAAGAGGAGCTGGTACCATTCCTTCTGAAACTATTCCAATTAATAGGAAAAGATGGAATCCTCCCTAACTCATTTTGTGAGGCTAACATCATCCTGATACCAAAGCCTGGTGGAGACACAACAAAAAAAGAGAATTTTAGACCAATATCTCTGATGAACATTGATGCAAAAATCCTCAATAAAATACTGGCAAACCAAATCCAGCAGCCCATCAAAAAGCTTATCCACCACAATCAAGTCGGCTTCATTCCTGGGATGCAAGGCTGGTTCAACATATGCAAATCAATAAATGTAATCCATCACATAAACAGAACCAATGACAAAAACCACATGATTATCTCAACAGATACAGAAAAGGCCTTCAATAAATTCAACATCCCTTCATATTAGAAACACTCAATAAACTAAGTATTGATGGAACACATCTCAAAATAATAAGAGCTATTTATGACAAACCCACAGCCAATATTATATTGAAGGGACAAAAGCTGGAAGCATTCCCTTTGAAAACTGGCACAAGTATGCCTTCTCTCATCACTCCTATTCAACATAGTGTTGGAAGTTCTGGCCAGGGCAATCAGGCAAGAGGAAGAAAGAAAATGTATTCAAATAGGAAGAGAGAGAGAGAAAAATTGTCTCTGTTTGCTGATGACATGACCCTACGTTTAGAAAACCCCATAGTATCAGTCCCAAAACTCCTTAAGCTGATAAGCAACTTCAGCAGCATCTCAGGATACAAAATCAATGTGCAAAAATCACAAGCTTTCCTATAAACCAACAATAGACAAGTGGAGCGCCAAATCATGAATGAACTCCCATTCACAATTGCTATAAAGAGAATGAAATACCTAGGAATACAGTTAAGAAAGGATGTGAAGGGCCTCTTCAAGGAGAACTACAAACTACTGCTCAAGGAAATAAGCAACAACACAAACAAATGGAAAAACAGTCCATCTTCATGGATAGGAAGAATCAATATTATGAAAATGGCCATATTGCCCAAAGTAATTTATTGATTCAATGCTATTCCCATAAAACTACAATGGACATTCTTCAAAGAATTAGAACAAACTACTTTAAATTTCATATGGAACCAAAGAAGAGCCCGCATAGCCAAGACAATCCTAAGCAAAATGAACAAACCTGGAGGCATCATGCTACCTGACTTCAAACTATACTATAAGGCTACAGTAACCAAAACAGCATGGTAATGGTACAGACATTGGTCCATATAGACCAATGGAACAGAACAGAGAGGTCAGAAATAACACCACACCTCTACAACCATCTGATCTTCAACAAACCTGACAAAAAGAAGCAATGAGAAAGGAATTCCTATTCAATAAATGGTGCTGGGAAAACTGGTTAGCCATATGCAGAAAATTGAAAGTGGACCTCCTCCTAACACATTATACAAAAATTAACTCAAGATGGATTAAAGACTTAAATGTAAAACCCCAAACTACAAAAACCTTAGAAAAAAACCTAGGCAATACCATTCAGGACATAGGCATGGGCAAAAACTTCATGACAAAAATGCCAAAAGCGATTGCAACAAAAGCCCAAATTGACAGATGCAATCTAATTAAACTAAAGATCTTCTCCACAGCAAAAGAAACTATCATCAGAGTGAATAGGCAGCCTACAGAATGGGAGACAAATTTTGCAGTCTACCCATCTGACAAAGGTCTAATATCCAGAATCTACAAGGAACTTAAACAAATTTACAAGAAAAAAAGCAAACAAACTCATCAAAAAGTAAACAAAGGATATAAACCGACACTTCTCAAAAGAAGACATTTATGTGGTCAACAAAAACATGAAAAAAAATCATATGATTATTAAAAAGTCAAGAAACAGGGGGCATTCCAAGATGGCCAGATAGGAACAGCTCCGGTCTGCAGCTTCCAGCGTGATCAACACAGAAGACAGGTGATTTCTGCATTTCCAACTGAGATACCTGGTTCACGTCATTGGGACTGGTTGGACAGTGGGTGCAGCCCACGGAGGGTGAGCTGAAGCAGGGTGGGGCGTTGCCTCACCCAGGAAGCACAAGGGGTGGGTGATTTCCCTTTCCAAGCCAAGGGAAGCCTTGACAGACTACCTGGAAAAACAGGGCACTCCCACCCAAACACTGCATGTTTCCCAAGGTCTTAGCAACCGGCAGACAAGGTGACTCTCTCCCATGCCTGGCTTCGCAGGTCCCATGCCCAGGGAGCCTTGCTCACTGCTAGCACAGCAGTCTGAGATCGATCTGTGACTCAGCAGCCCGGCTGGGGGAGGGGCATCCGCCATTGCTGAGGCTTGAATAGGTAAACAAAGCAGCAGGGAAGCTCCAACTGGGCGGAGCCCACCACAGCTCAAAAAGGCCTACTGCCTCTAGACTCCACCTCTGTGGGCAGAGCATAGCTGAACAAAAGGGAGTGGACAACTTCTGCAGACTTAAATGTCCCTGTCTGATAGTTCTGAAGAGAGCAGTGGTTCTCCCAGTGCTGCATTTGAGCTCAGAGAATGGACAGACTGCCTCCTCAAGTGGGTCCCTGACCCCTGTGTAGCCTAACTAGGAGACACCTCCCAGTATGGGCCAACAGACACCTCATATAGGTGGCTGCTCCTCTGGGACACAGCTTCCAGAGGAAGGATCAGGTAGCAATATTTGCTGTTCTGCAGCCTCCACTGGTGATACCGAGGCAAACAGTGTCTGGAGTTGAACTCTGCAAACTCAAACAGACCTGCAGCTGAGGGTCCTGACTGTTAGAAGGAAAATAACGAACAGAAAGAAATAGCATCAACATCAACAAAAAGGTCATCTACACCAAAACCCCATCTGTAGGTCACCAACATCAAAGATCAAAGGTAGATAAAACCACAAAGATGGGGAGAAACCAGAGCAGAAAAGATGAAAATTCTAAAAATCAGAGCGCCTCTTCTCTTCCAAAGGATTGCAGCTCCTCATCAGCAACGGAACAAAGCTGGACGGAGAATGACTTTGACGAGTTTATAGAAGGTCGGTAATAACAAACTTCTCCGAGCTAAAGGAGGATGTTCAAACCCATCCCAAGGAAGCTAAAAACCTTGAAAAAAGATTAGATGAATGACTAACTAGAATAAACAGTGTAGAGAAGACCTTAAATGACCTGACGGAGCTGAAAACCATGGAATGAGAACTTCATGACACAGGCACAAGCTTCAATAGCCAATTTGATCAAGTGGAAGAAAGGGTATCAGTGATTGAAGATCAAGTTAATGAAATAAAGTGAAAAGACAAGGTTAGAGAAAAAAGACTAAAAAAATGAACAAAGCTTCCAAGAAATATCAGACTATGTGAAAAAAACAAATCTATGCTTGACTGGTGTACCTGAAAGTGATGGGGAGAATGGAACCAAGTTGGAAATCACTCTTCACAATATTATCCTGGAGAAATTCCCCAACCTAGCAAGGCGGGACAACATTCAAATTCAGGAAATCAGAGAACACCACAAAGATACTCCTCGAGAAGAGCAACCCCAAGACACATAATTGTCACCACCAGGCCTGCCTTATAACAGCTCCTGAAGGAAGCACTAAACATGGAAAGAAACCACCAGTACTAGACACTGCAAAAACATGCCAAATTGTAAAGCCCAAGGTTGAAATGAAGGAAAAAGTATTAAGCACAGCCAGAGAGAGAGGTCAAGTTACCCACAAAGGGAAGCTCATCAGACTAACAGTGGAT
Source organism: Piliocolobus tephrosceles (assembly GCF_002776525.5). Taxonomy (NCBI): domain Eukaryota; kingdom Metazoa; phylum Chordata; class Mammalia; order Primates; family Cercopithecidae; genus Piliocolobus; species Piliocolobus tephrosceles. The sequence goes on along the minus strand of NC_045441.1, from coordinate 75,131,781 downwards.
CCCTCAGCAGAAACCCAACAACCCAGAAGAGAGTGGGGGCCAATATTCAACATTCTTAAATAAAATAATTTTCAACCCAGAATTTCATACCCAAACAAACTAAGCTTCATAAGTGAAGGAGAAATAACATCCTTTACAGACAAGAAAATGCTGAGAGATTTTGTCACCACCAGGCCTGCCTTATAACAGCTCCTGAAGGAAGCACTAAACATGGAAAGAAACAACCAGTACTAGACACTGCAAAAACATGCCAAATTGTAAAGCCCATGGATGCTATGAAGAAACTGTATCAATTAATGGGCAAAATAACCAGCGAACATCATAATGACAGGATCAAATTCACATAACAATATTAACCTTAAATGTAAATGGGCTAAATGCCCCAATTAAAAGACACAGTATGTCAAATTGGATAGAGTCAAGACCCATCAGTGTGCTGTATTAGGAAGACCCATCTCACATGCAAAGACGCACATAGGCTCAAAGTAAAGGGATGGAGGAAGATCTATCAAGCAAATGGAAAGCAAAAAAAAAGCAGGGGTTGCAATCCTAGTCTCTGATGAAACAGACTTTAAACCATCAAAGATCAAAAGAGACAAAGAAGGCCATTACATTATGATAAAGGGACCAATTCAACAAGAAGAGCTCACTATCCTAAATATATATGCACTCAATACAGGAGCACCCAGATTCATAAAGCAAGTCCTTAGAGACAAAAAAAGAGACAAAGCACCCAGAGACATAAAGCAAGTCCTACAAAGAGACTTAGACTCCCACACAATAATAATGGGATACTTTAAAACCCCACTGTCAATATTAGACAGATCAACAAGACAGAAGGTTAATTAGGACATCCAGGACCTGAACTCAACTCTGCACCAAGCAGACCTAATAGACATCTACAGAACTCTCCACCCCAAATCAACAGAATATACATTCTTCTCAGCACCACATCGCACTTATTCTAAAATTGACCACATAATTGGAAGTAAAGCACTCCTCAGCAAATGTAAAAGAACAGAAATCACAACGAAGTGTCTCTCAGACCACAGTGCAATCAAAGTAGAACTCAGCATTAAGAAACTCTCTCAAAACCACACAACTACATGGAAACTGAACAACTTGCTCCTAATGACTACTGAGCAAACAACGGAAAGAAGGCAGAAATAAAGATGTTCTTTGAAACCAATGAGAAAAAAGATACAACGTACCAGAATCTCTGGGACACATTTAAAGCAGTGTGTAGAGGGAAATTTATAGCACTAAACGCCCACAAGAGAAGGCAGGAAAGATCTAAAATTGACACCCTAACATCACAATTAAAAGAACTAGAGAAGCAAGAGCAAACAAATTCAAAAGCTAGCAGAAGGCAAGAAATAACTAAGATCAGAGCAGAACTGAAAGAGATGGAGACACAAAAAACCCTTCAAAAAAATCAATGAATCCAGGACCTGGTTTTTTGAAAAGATCAACAAAATTGATAGACAACTAGCAAGAGTAATAAAGAAGAAAAGAGAGAAGAATCAAATAGATGCAATAAAATTGAGAAGGAGATATCACCACCGATCCCACATACATACAAATTACCATACATACAAAATACCTCTATGCAAATAAACTAGAAAATCTAGAAGAAATGAATAAATTCCTGGACACATACACCCTCCTAAGACTAAACCAGGAAGAAGTTGAGTCTCTGAATAGACCAATAGCAGGCTCTGAAATTGAGGCAATAATTAATAGTTTACCAACCAAAAAAAGTCCAGGACCAGACGGATTCACAGCCAAATTCTACCAGAGGTACAAAGAGGAGCTGGTGCCATTCCTTCTGAAAAGATTCCAAGCAATAGGAAAAGATGGAATCCTCCCTAACCGATTTTATGAGGCCAACATCATCCTGATACCAAAGCCTGGCAGGGACACAACAAAAGAGAATTTTAGACCAATATCCTTGATGAACATTGATGCAGAAATCCTCAATAAAATACTGGCAAACCAAATCCAGCAGCACATCGAAAAGCTTATCCACCACGATCAAGTCAGCTTCCTCCCTGGGATGCAAGCCTGGTTCAACATACACCAATCAATAAACAGAACCAATGACAAAAACCACATGATTATCTCAATAGATGCAGAAAAGGCCTTCAACAAAATTCAACAGCCCTTCATGCTAAAACTATCAATAAAATAGGTATTGATGGAACGTATCTCAAAATAATAAGAGCTATTTATGACAAACCCACAGCCAATATCATACTGAATGGGCAAAACCTGGAAGCATTCCCTTTGAAAACCAGCACAAGACAAGGATGCCCTCTCTCACTACGCCTATTCAACATATTGTTGGAAGTTCTGACCAGGGCAATCAGGCAAGAGAAAGAAATAAATGGTATTCAATCAGGAAATGAGGAAGTCAAATTGTCCCTGTTTGCAGACGACATGATTGTATTTTTGGAAAACCCCATCGTCTCAGCCCAAAATTTCCTGAAGCTGATAAACAACTTCAGCAAAGTCTCAGGATACAAAATCAATGTGCAAAAATTATAAGCATTCCTATACACAATTAACAGACAAACAGAGAGCCAAATCATGAGTGAACTCCCATTCACAATTGCTACAAAGAGAATAAAATACATAGGAATCCAATTTACAAGGGATGTGAAGGACTTCTTCAAGTAGAACTACAAACCATTTCTCAATAAAATAAAAGAGGACACAAACAAATGGAAGAATATTCCATGCTCATGGATAGGAAGAATCAATATTGTGAAAATGGCCATACTGCCCAAGGTAATTTAGAGATTCAATTCCATCCCCATCAAGATACCAATGATTTTCTTCACAGAATTGGAAAAAACTACTTTAAAGTTCATATGGAACCAGAAAGAGCCCACATTGCCAAGACAAGCCTAAGCAAAAAGAACAAAGCTGGAGGCATCACACTACCTGACTTCAAACTATACTACAAGGCTACAGTAACCAAAACAGCACGATACTGGTACCAAAACAGAGATACAGACCAATGGAACAGAACAGAGTCCTCAGAAATAACACCACACATCTACAATCATCTGATCTTTGACAAATCTGACAAAAAAAAAAAAAGCAATGGGGAAAGGATTCCCTATTTAATAAATGGTGCTGGGAAAACTGGCTAGCCATATGCAGAAAGCTGAAACTGGATCCCTTCCTTACACCTTATACAAAAATTAATTCAAGATGGATTAAAGACTAAAATGTTAGACCTAAAACCATAAAAACCCTAGAAGAAAACCTAGGCAATACCATTCAGGACATAGGCATGGGCAAGGACTTCATGACTAAAACACTAAAAGCAATGGTAACAAAAGCCAAAATTGACGAATGGAATCTAATTAAACTAAAGAGTTTCTGCACGGCAAAAGAAACTACCATCAGAGCGAACAGGCAGCCTACAGAATGGGAGAAAATTTTTGCAGTCTACCCATCTGACAAAGGTCTAATATCCAGAATCTACAAAGAACTCAAACAAATTTACAAGAAAAAAAACAAAAAAAATCCCATCAAAAAGTGGGCAAAGGATATGAACAGTCACTTCTCAAAAGAAAACATTTATGCAGGCAACAGACACATGAAAAAATGCTCATCATCACTGGTCATCAGAGAAATGCAAATCAAAACCACAGTGAGATACCATCTCATACCAGTTACAATGGCAATCATTAAAACGTCAGTAAACAACAGATGCTGGAGAGAATGTGGAGAAATAGGAACTCTTTTACATTGTTGGTGGGAGTGTAAATTAGTTCAACCATTGTGGAAGACAGCGTAGTGATTCCTCAAGGATCCAGAAGTAGAAATACCATTTGATCCAGCAATCCCATTACTGGGTATATACCCAAAGGATTACAAATCATGCTACTATAAAGACACATGCACACGTATGTTTATTGCAGCACTATTCACAATAGCAAAGACTTGGAACCAACCCAAATGTCCATCAATGATAGACTAGATTAAGAAAATGTGGCACATATACAACACGGAATACTATGCGGCCATACAGAAGGACGAGTTCATGTACTTTGCAGGAGTATGGATAAAGCTGGAGACCTTCATTCTCAGCAAACTATCAGAAGGACAGAAAACCAAACACCGCATGTTCTTACTCAAAGGTGTGAATTGAACAATGAGTCACTTGGACACAGGGCAGAGAACATCACACACTGGGGCCTGTTGGGGGGTGGGGAGTGGGAGGGAGGGAGGGATAGCATTAGGAGAAATGCCTAATGTAAATGATGAGTTGATGGGTGCAGCAAACCAACATGGCACATGTATACCTATGTATCAAACCTGCATGTTGTGCACATGTACCCTAGAACTTAAAGTATAATAAATAATAATAATAAAGTCAAGAAACAATAGATGCTGGCAAGGCTATGGAGAAATAAGAATGCTTTTACACTGTTGGTGGGAATGTAAATTGGTTCAACCACTGTGGGAGACAGTGTGGCGATTCCTCAAGGATCCAGAACCAGAAATACGATTTGACCCAACAATCCCAAAACTGGGTATATACCCAAAGAGGCATAAATCATTCTACTATAAAGACACATGCACACATATGTTTATTGCAGGACTATTTACAATAGCAAAGACTTGGAACCAACCCAAATGCCCATCAATGATAGGCTGGATAGAGAAAATGTGGCACATATATACCATGGAATACTATGCAGCCATAAAAAAGGAATGAGATCTTGTCCAGAGACATGAATGAAGCTGGAAACCATCATTCTCAGCAAACTAACACAGGAACAGAAAACCAGACACCACATGTTCTCGCTCATAAGTGGGAGATGAACAATGAGAACACATGGACATAAGGAGGGAAACAGCACACACCTGTGGGGGATGGAGGGTGACGGGAGGGAAATTACATGAGGGTCAATAGATGCAGCAAACCACCGTGGCGTACGTATACCTGTGAAACAAACCTGCACATTCTGCACATATATCCCGGAACTTAAAGTAAAATAAAAATTAATTAATTAATTAATTATATACTTTTTCATATCTTCTTGGTATGTATACAGAGGTAAAGTTTTGTGGTCATTTAATTTCAAGTGGCATGGATGCTGCTCAGAGAATCTGTCAAGCCAAGATCTCTCCCTTGTGATGAGTTAGGTAGACAGAAAAGAAAGCTTTCTTTAGAGGCTATGAGAAGAGAAAGAAGAGCAGTCTCCTTTTGTAGATCCACAGTGTCCTCACAAAGCTGGCTGTTTGCACGCTGCTGGACCAGCACATCCTGTCTGGGATTTTGAAGGTCTTTGCCCTCAGAATCTTTTCAGTTCCCTACATTGCCCTGAATCTATAATGCCTGATGTTCTGAAATTATGGTGTGAGATGAGTCTCATTGATTTTGTGCTCTTAAGATTCTGGTTGAGGAAGTCACTAAGCAGTTCTCTAGGGATGCAGAGGTCTAGGAGAAAAGTATCACATGGAAACCTGCTCATGTATGTCTCCTAAAGTTCAAGGGGAAAAAAATCAGGCTTGGAAGCATCACAAAAATTATTTCTAATAAAATAACTACCCACTTACACAAGTTTGAAGGGCGATAATGCATCTTTTTCTGTAATCACCTTAATTCAATAAAATAGTAGTTTGTGACATCCTCATCTTTAATTCTTTTATGATGTTACCAGCAGTGATAGACATAAGAACTTGAATGCTTCTGTTACCCCAAAAAAGCAGGAGATGGAAAAAAAAAATTCAGATGCTTAAGATTGCAGGCTTAAAAAATTCTTGCTTACATTTTAGTGTGTAGTTAGCTTCTGACCATCTTAATTTAAATAGTATCTTTGTGGGGTAGAAAGAAACCCCAGGAATTTTGGTTAAATACAGCTCAGTTACTATAGAAGATGGTCATTAAATATTTTAAAGGTATTTTATGTAGCAAGTATTTACAAAGCATACATACAGTGCTACTTAAGAGCCTCTATTATGTACACAAAACATGTTGTCATAGGATGCTATGTTCAGATCATAAGTTACAGCCTAAACATCTAAAATAGTTAAAATATCCAAAATATATTTAATGGCGTGGTATTTAGGACTGTGTAAACACATAAGAAAGTGTGCTTTGGGCTTCCAATAATCCACTATATTAAAAGCTACATTCTAAAACAGTGAACAAAGAACTCTGGAGTTCTGCTGTCACAGTAAATCTGTGACATATGCAACTAAATCGAACACTCCAGGTCAGATATTAAATGATTAAAACATTTCTAAAATCACTTGAAAAAGAACAAATCCATCACATCATTATGGCTTAAGTTTACCGCTTAAGAAGCAATACGGCTGGGCGCGGTGGCTCACGCCTGTAATACCAGCACTTTGGGAGGCCAAGGTGGGCGGATCCCGAGGTCAGGAGATGGAGACTATCCTGGCTAAGATGGTGAAACCCCGTCTCTAGTAAAAATACAAAAACTTAGCCGGGCGTGGTGATGGGCGCCTGTAGTTTCAGCTACTCGGGAGGCCGAGGCAGGAGAATGGCATGAACCTGGGAGGTGGAGCTTGCAGTGGGCCGAGATTGCGCCACTGCACTCCAGTCTGGGCGACAGAGCAAGACTCCGTCTCAAAAAAAAAAAAAAAAAAGAAAAAGAAAAAACAAGCAATAGCACAGCCCTGCATACAGTACCTCAGAAAACCCAGTGCTAACGAGGGAAGCTGTATTAAGAAGCAAAAATGCAAAAATAGCAGCCTGCTTATTTTAGAAATTATAACATACCCTCAGGTGAGTAGCTTGAATTTGCCTCCCAGGCAGAAATTGGATGTGGAGGAGAGCTGAGTTGGGAAGCATTTTGGCTGCAAGTATTAGAGATTTTAAATTTTTCTCCTGAACTGAAAAAGTTCATTGTAAGCCCACTGAATACTGTGCCTCTAACCTTGCGGCAGCCTAGCAACGGTGACATCTAGTGGTCACACTAACTGCATCTCCTCACCTCTCTTCCTCCCCAAACCTTTCCCAAAAAAGAGTGTTATCAGAGTTAAGTCTTTAAAATTGAATCTCTCTGCTAATATCTACCCTTAAATGGTCTTTCTGGGTCTCTAAGTTGTTTCAAATACAAGTATTGATAGATCATGACTGAAATGTTTAACTGAGTCTTTCTTCGATTTGTATGGAAGTCACTTTGCAATATAGCAAAAGGAGAATAATCGGGCCCAAATATTTTTTAAAAAGACAAAACAAGTCCGACAGCCCAAAGACCTTGGTCATGGGTAGAATGCTCAGAGTTGCTGCGTCCTGCCCCTATACTCCATCACACAGAAGGCTGCCACCAGACTAATCTCCCCAAATAGTAACTCTCATCAGTGCTTCAGTTGTCCCCAGCGGCCCACCACATTGAATTCATACGTGCCTGTCTGGCTTTGAAACCACTCGTAAGAATCACCCACTGTACTTATTTCTCACAATTCCTCATTTCTCTACTTAAGCCTAGTTAGTTTCTTTTCTTTTCTCTGGATCCATCATAGTCCTTTCTCTTTTCTTGCCTTTTTTCCTCCTTTTCTTGCTCCCTTTCTTCTCTGATACCTATTTTTCAAAGCTCATTTTAAGTTCACCCCTCCCACAAAGCCATATCTTCATTATTCCTCAAGCCTACGCTGACCTCTCATTTCTCTGAATTTCCATTTCATTTGCCCTTAGTACCACACAGTGAAGCATTAAATGGCTTCACTAGTGTTTCATGCTTCTTGGTCTTGTCTCATCTGCAAGTTTTAAAACTCTGCCAAAGCAAGGGTTGGTATCTTATATGTCTTTTTGTATTTTCCATGGTGGTTTTATTTTTTTTGTTTGTTGCTATTGTTGTTGTTTTTTGAGACGGAGTTTTGCTCTTTTACCCAGGCTGAAGTGCAGTGGTACCATCTCGGCTTGTTGCACCCTCCATTCCCCAGGTTCAAGCGATTCTCCTGCCTTAGCCTCCTGAATAGGTGGGATTATAGGCGGCTCCACTACCACACCTGGCTAATTTTTACATTTTTAGTAGAGATGGGGTTTCGTCACGTTGGCCAGGCTGGTTTTGAACTCCTGACCTCAGGTGATCCACCCACCTCGGCCTCCTGAAGTGCTAGGATTACAGGTGTGAGCCACCGTGCCTGGACCATAGTTTTTAAATGATGTAACATATGTAAAACAAATCCTCATCTAAACCATTCCTTAATCTCTCAAGTTTCAGTGGAACAACTCTATCTCTTCTTGTCCAACTAGTTGGTGGACTCTAGTTTTTAGTAACTGTTAGTATAATGTTAAGCTGAGATACGAAACAATACATAAGCCTTAGACCAACTTGAGTTGTTGTAAAAATGTATTCCCAGAATATTTTCAAGGGAACAGCAACATAGAATAAATTATTTTACAAACATTAGATACTATACAACAGAGCAAAATGACAAAATAGTGTGGAAATCTCTTTTTGTATTTGAAAAGCTATATTTCCCTTCCTTTAGGAAGATCATCTACTATCTACTACAAAAATGTTTTTCTATATCTGTAACTCAAGTTCTGTTCACTATTGTTTGACAGCTCCATGCTTTTCAAATCAATAGTACACTATCATGAATTATCTAAGGAATACTGAGTGCCAAAATAAAATTCCTAGTTTCTATTATGTTTTAAATAAAGGGAATTTACATATCCAAATTCAGATAAATAATATTTAAGATTCTATTCCATATCCACTAAGCATTGGCCAGGTTAATACCATATTGGTAAGATTCAACTGAAGGACCGAATTTTCTCCTGGTCACCACGTTTTGAAACAGACAGACAAATTGGAGAGAGTTCAGAGGGGAAGAACAAAAATGATCAAAGGTTTGGAAAATCAGCTCTGTGAGGAAAGGTTAAGAGAATCAGGCCTGTTCTGCCTAGAGAAGACAGAACTGAAAAGGGCCATAATAACTCTCCAAAATACATAAAAGAATGTTTCCAGGAGGAAAGGGACCAATTATCCTCATTAGTTAACAAGGACAGGACTAGGGATAATGGGACTTAAGTTGCAGCAAAAGGAATAAAAAAAAGATTAAATATTATGAAAACCTTCATTTCAAGGCTAGGCCTAATGCTTTTTCTGAGTTAGGGATAAAGAAATCATCCCTCTGTGATGGTAGGGAAAATATCAGAAAATTATCAGAGAAAACCTTGGCAACTCAAGAATTTTAAGGGAAAAAAAAGATGGAATTTTTATGTTACGCTTAAAATATGCATAACATTATCCACTGAAACCCAATGAGGTAGCTATTTTCACCAAAAAAGCATACAAATACATACAGAACACATAAACACAAAGATGCACAGACAAACAAATCACAAATGAAGAATGACAATTACCTATTCCCATACTCTCTTGGCTCATCTTTCACAGGATTAATGCATAAAATAGGTTTTATCTTAAAGTAATAAAACATTAGTGCCCTTTGTTCCTTGATTTAATATAGTCATCATATTAAAAAGTGGTGGAACTGATAGAGTTTTAAATACAGATAAATCAAGCATGTATAAAATAATGATGGAGTGGAAGAAAACATAATACATCTGAAAAAAATCAGCATTTGTTTGCATATGATTTGTTTTTGTTGCTTGTCATTTACCTTGGTATTTTCTGAAGGCTCCACTTCTCTGAGAAGGTGGGGGTTATCCAGGTGAGTGCATTATCTTCATTCCTTTCTATCTCAGCACAACTCTGATTGTCAGTCTCCATTTCTCCATTGCTTTCTTCTCTCAATGCATATTTATTGACAACCTGCTGTTTGACCAGGAACTAGGCCAGTGTTTTCAACCACCTTTGTTCAATCAATCATTCAATCATTTAGCCAGTGAATATTTATTGAATGTCTTCCATATCCTGGCACCTTGATAAACACTCTGGCTAAAGCTGAGGACAAGACACATTTTGTCCCTGCCCTCATGGAGTGTACATTTTGAGATAAACAAGTACATACGATGTATGAGGAGTGTTGAGGAGGGGAAGTAAAGGGTCCTAAGGGAGCACATAGTGGGAGAACCTAAGTTAGTCTAAGGAACACTGCCTTAGAAATGAAAGTTAGCAGGTAAATAGTGGGGTGTGGGTAGGGGAAGAGGCAAGTATTTCAGGTAAACTGGTAGAGGAATAATATGTGCGAAATTTCAGGAGGAGGAAAGACAACCATGGTATTTATGAATTTATGTATTTTATGAAATTACCTTAAACAGCCTTTTTTATAAAGTGAGATTGGGCAGTACAGTAACTACGTCTGTACTTGGGAACATTGAGATTATCTATAATATTTTTCATTTTTAAGATGTCAGTGATTATATGATGAACTGCCATTTTAATCATAGTTTTTTTGGTTTGAAAAACACCTTTACAGTAAAATGGGAAAATAATGTGTCTTGAATATATTTGCATTTGTTTTTACAAAATGGGACCTTACCATATACATTGTTCTGAAACTTTATTCTTTGGAAAATGATCATATTTTCAATATTTGGGGATAAATTTGATTTTCAGACACAAAAATAGTCATTTGGCACTAGGTCTTTTGATGGTCAAAAACAAAAAAACAAGGCTAGCTAATTCTAACAGAGGTTTTACACAATATTTTTTGCACTATTCACATAAATGTATAGCATCTTGAGATGTGTAGTTTAAATGCTATTCTTTTGGATTTATTCATTTTGCTACTGCTTTTCAAGGTCTGTTTAAATTTTGATATCACAAATAATCCGGAAAATAGAACATTTACTTCAAAGTCTCCAGTGAAGCTAGAGGAATTTTGTTTCTCAGATGATTATGAAAGGAGGGTTGATTGGGTAACAGCTAAAATGGACATAGCCACTGCTTTATCAACTCCAAGTCTTCCTTGCTCCTCTCCATCAGAGAGTCCTATGGTGAACTGGCATGAGGGATTCAGCCCTCAGTTAAAGGAATGAGAAGAAACCTCAGCACACTGAGACCACGAGGCAATGGCTCATCAGTTGAAGATATTCTTTTTTTATTTAATCAGGGTAATATTTTTATTTTTACTTTTTATTTATTTTAATTTTTAAATTTTTTTATGTTTCTATAAGTTATTGGGGTACAGGTGGTATTTGGTTACATAAGTAAGTTCTTTGGTAGTTATTTGTGAGATTTTGGTGCACCCACCACCCGAGCAGTATACACTGCACCATATCTGTAGTCTTTTTTCCCTTACCTCCCTCCGACTCTTCTCCCCAAGTCCCCAGTGTTCATTGTATCATTCTTATGCCTTTGTGTCTTCATAGCTTAGCTCCCACGTATCAGTGAAAGCATACAATGTTTGGTTTTCCATTCCCGAGTTACTTCACTTAGAGTAATAATCTCCAATCTCCTCCATGTCACTGCAAATGCTGTTAATTCATTCCTTTTTATGGTTGAGTAATATTCCATCATATATGTACCACAGTTTTTTTAATCCACTTGTTGATTGATGGGCATTTGGGTTAGTTCCATAATTTTGCAATTGTGAATTGTGCTGCTATAAACATGTATGTGCAAGTTTCTTTTTCGTATAATGACTTATTTTCCTCTGCTTAGGTACCCACTAGTGGGATTGCTAGATCAAACGGTAGTTCTACTTTTAGTTAAGGAATCGCCACACTGTTTTCCATAGTGGTTGTACTGGCTTACATTCCCACCAGCAGTGTACAAGTGTCCCCTATTCACCTCATCCATGCCAACATCTATTATTTTTTTGATTTTTTTTTTTAATTATGGCCAGTCTTGCAGGAGTAAGGTGATATCACATTGTGGTTTTGATTTGCATTTCCCTGATCATAAGTGATGTTGAGCAGTTTTTCATATGTTTGTTGGCCTTTTCTGTATATTCTTTTGAGAATTGTCTATTCATGTCCTTAGCCCACTTTTTGATGGGATTCTTTTTTCTTGCTGACTTGTTTGAGTTATTTGTAGATTCTGGATATTAGTCCTTTGGGAGGTGTACAGATTGTGAAGATTTTCTCCCACTCTGTAGGTTGTCTGTTTACTCTGCTGACTATTCCTTTTGTGGTGCAAAAGCCCTTTAGTTTAATTAGGTCCCAGCTATTTATCTTTGTTTTTATTGCATTTGCTTTTGGGTTCTTGGTTAGGAAATCCTTGCCTAAGCCAATGTCTGAAGGGTTTTTTCCAATGTTATCTTCTAGAAATTTTATAGTTTCAGGTCTTAGGTTTAAGTCCTTAATCCATCTTGAGTTGATTTTTGTATGAGGTGAGAGATGAGGATCCAGTTTCATTCTCCTACATGTGGCTAGTCAATTATCCCAGCATCATTTGTTGAAAAGGATGTCCTTTCCCCACTTTATGTTTTTGTATGCTTTGTCAAAGATCAGTTGGCTGTAAGTATTTGGGATTATTTCTGGGCTCTCTATTCTTTTCCATTCGTCTATGTGCCTATTTTGGTACAAGTATCATGCTGATTTGGTGACTGTGGCCTTCTAGCGTAGTTTGAAGTTGGGTAATGTGATGCCTCCGGATTTGTTCTTTTTGCTTAGTCTTGCTTTGGTTATGTGGGCTCTTTTTTTGGTACCATATGCATTTTAGAATTGTTTTTTGTAATTCTGTGAAGAATGATGATGGTATTTCGAGGGGGATTACATTGAATTTGTAGATTGCTTTTGGCAGTATGGTCATTTTCACAACATTGATTCTACCTATTCATGAGCATGAGATGTGTTTCCATTTTTATGTATTGTCTTTGATTTCTTTCAGCAGTGTTTTGTAGTTTTCCTTGTAGAGTTCTTTCAACTCCTTGGTTAGGTATATTCCTAAGTATTTTAATTTTTTGCAGCTATTATAAAAGGGGTTGAGTTCTTGATTTGATTCTCTGCTTGGTCACTGTCGGTGTATAGAAGAGCTACTGATTTGTGCGCATTAATCTTGTATCTGGAAACTTTGCTGAATTATGTTATCAGTTCTAGGAGCTTTCTGGCTTTCTGGAGGAGTCTTTAGGGTTTTCGAGGTAAACAATCATATCATCAGCAGATAGTGACAATTTGACTTCCTCTTTATTGATTTGGATGCCCTTTATTTCTTTCCCTTGTCTGATTGCTCTGGCTAGGACTTCCAGTACTATGTTGAAGAGGAGTGATGAGAGTGGGCATCTTTGTCTTGTTCCAGTTCTCAGAGAGAATGCTTTCAACTTTTCCCCACTCAGTATTATGTATGCTTTTTCTGCATCTATTGAGATGATCATGTGATTTTTGTTTTTAGTTCTGTATCATATTTATTGACTTGTGTATGCTAAACCATCCCTGCATCCCTGGTATGAAACCCACTTGGATTACGGTGCATTGTATTTTTGATATGTTATTGGATTCAGTTAGCTAGTATTTTGTTAAGGATTTTAGCATCTATGTTTATCATGGATATTGGTCTGTAGTTTTCTTTTTTGGTTATGCCCTTTTCTGTTTGTGGTATTAGAGTGATGCTGGCTTCATAGAATGAATTCTGGAGGATTCCTTCTTTCTCTGTCTTGTGGAATAGTGTCAAAAGGATTGGTACCAATTCTTCTTTGAATGTCTGGTAGAATTCTGCTGTGACTCTGTCTGGTCCTGGACTTTTTTTGTTGGTGGTGGTAAATTTTTTTTTTTTTTTTTTTTTTGAGACGGAGTCTCGCTCTGTACCCCAGGCTGGAGTGCGGTGGCGTGATCTCCACTCACTGCAAGCTCTGCCGCCTCCTGGGTTAACGCCATTCTCCTGCCTCAGCCTCCCTAGAAGCTGGGACTACAGGCGCCTGCCACCACGCCTGGCTAATTTTTTTTTTTTTTTTTTGTATTTTTAGTAGAGACAGGGTTTCACCGTGTTTGCCAGGATGGTCTTGATTTCCTGACCTCGTGATCCACCCACCTCGGACTCCCAAAGTGTTGGGATCACAGGTGTGAGCCACCATTCCCAGCCAGTAATTTTTTAATTACCATTTCAATCTTGCTGCTTGTTACTGGTCTATTGAGGGTATCTAATTCTTCCTGATTTAAGCTAGGAGGTTTGTATTTTTCCAGGAATTTATCCATCTCTTCTAGGTTTTCTATTTATGTGTGTAAAGGTGCTCATAGTAGTCTTGAGTGATCTTCTGTATTTCAATGGCATCAGTTGTAATATCTTGTGTTTCATTTCTTAGTGCGGTTATTTGCATTTTCTTTCTTCTTGTCTTGGTTAATCTTGCTAATGGTCTACGAATTTTATTTATCTTTTCAAAGAACCAGGTTTTTGTTTCATTTATCTTTTGTATTGCTTTTTGTTTCAATTTCATTTAGCTCTGCTCTGATCTTGGTTATTTCCTTTCTTCTGCTGGGTTTGGGTTTGGTTTGTTCTTGTTTCACTAATATCTTGAGTTGTGACCTTATAATGTCAGTTTGTGCTCTTTCAGTCTTCTTTCTGTAGGCGTTTAGGGCTATGAACTTTCCTCTTAGCTCTGTCTTTGCTATATCCCAGAGATTTTGGTAGGTTGTGCCATTATTGTTGTTCAGTTCAAATAATTTTTTAATTTACATCTTGAGGCTGGCCGCAGTAGCTCATGCCTGTAATCTCAGCACTTGGGGAGACCGAGGCAGGCGGATCACGAAATCAGGAGATCAAGACCATCCTAGTTAACACAGTGAAACCCCATCTCTACTAAAAATACCAAAAATTAGCTGGGCGTCGTGGCGGGCGCCTGTAGTCCCAGCTACTCAGGAGGCTGAGGCAGGAGAATGGTATGAACCTGGGAGGCAGAGCTTGCAGTGAGCCAAGATCACTCTACTGCACTCCAGCCTGGGTGACAGAGTGAGGCTTTGTCTCAAAAAAACAAACAAAAAAAATTCCATCTTGATTTCATTTTTGACACAATGCTCCTTCAGGAGTCGATTATTTAATTTCCATAATTTGCATTGTTTTGAAGGTTCCTTTTGGAGTTAATTTTCAGTTTTATTCCACTGTGGTCTGAGAGAGTACCTGATATAATTTCAATTTTCTTAAATTTATTGCTTAATGGCCTATCATGTGGTCTATCTTGAAGAAAGTTCCATGTGCTACTGAATAGAATGTGTATTCTGAGGTTGTTAGATGAAATGTCCTATATATATCTGTTAAGTCCATTTGTTCCAAGGTATAGTTTAAATCCACTGTTTCTTTGTTGAGTTTCTGTCTTGATGACATCTTTAGGGCTGTCAGTGGAGTACTGAAGTCCCCCACTATTATTATGTTGCTGCCTATCACATTTCGTAGATCCATCAGTAATTGTTTTATAAATTTGGGAGCTTCAGTGTTAGGTACATACATGTTTAGGATTGTGATATTTTCCTGTTGGACAGGAATATTACTATTATATAATGTCCCTCTTTGTTTCTTTTAACTGCTGTTGCTTTAAAGTTTGTTTTGTCTGATATAAGAATAGCTACCCTTGCTCACTTTTGGTGTCCATTTGCATAAAATACCTTTTTCCACCCCCTTACTTTAAGTTTACGTGAGTCCTTATGTGTTCGGTGAGTCTCTTGAAGGCACCAGATGGTTGGTGAGTTCTTATCCATTCTGTGGGTCTGTATCTTTTAAGTGGAGCATTTAGGCCATATACATTCAAAGTTAGTATTGAAATGTGAGGTACCATTGCATTCATCATGCTCTTTGTTGCCTGTGTATTTTGTTTTTGTGTGTGTGTTTCAACCTGTATTTTTTTAACTGTATTTTTGTTTTATAGGTCCTGTGTGATTTATGCTTTAAAGAGGTTCTGTTTTGATGTGTTTCCAGGATTTGTTTCAAGATTTAGAGCTCCTTTTAGCAGTTCTTGTAGTGGTGGCTTGGTAATGGCAGATTCTCTCAGCATTTGTTTGTCTGAAAAAGACTGTATCTTTCTTTCATATATGATACTTAGTTTTGCTGGATACAAAATTCTTGGCTGATAATTGTTTTGTTTGAGGAGGCTGAAGATAGGGTCTCAATCCCTTCTAGCTTTGTAGGGTTTCTGCTGAGAAATCTGCTGTTAATCTGATAGGTTTTCCTTTATAAGTTACCTGGTGCTTCTATGTCTCAAAGCTCTTAAGATTCTTTCCTTTGCCTTAACTTTGGACAACCTGATGACAATGTGCCTAGGCAATGATCTTTTTGTGATGAATTTTCCAGGTTTTTTTTTTTTGTGCATTTTGTATTTGGATGTACAGGTCTCTAGCAAGGCTAGGGAACTTTTCCTTGATTTTTCCCCTAAATGTGTTTTCCAATCTTTCAGAATTATCTTTTTTCCTCAGGAATACCAATTATTCTTAGGTTTGGTCATTTAACATAATTCCCGACTTCCTGGATGCTTTGCTCATATTTTCTTATTCTTTTTCCTTCATCTTTGTTGGATTGGGTTAATTCAAAGACCTTGTCTTTGAGCTCTGAATCTTTCTTCTACTTTTTCAATTCTATTGCTGGGACTCTCCAGAGCATTTTACATTTCTAAAAGTGTGTCCAAAGTTTCCTAAATTTTCGATTGTTTTTTCTTTAAGCTACCTCCTTTCTTGAATATTTCTCCCTTCATTTCTTGTATCATTTCTTAGATTTCCTTGTATTGGGCTTCGCCTTTCTCTGGTGCCTCCCTGATTAACTTAATAAGTAACCTCCTGAATTGTTTTTCAGGTAAATCAGGGATTTTTTTCTCATTTTGGATCCATTGCTGGTGAACCAGTATGATTTTTGGGGGGTATTGAAGAGCCTTGTTTTGTCATATTACCAGAGTTGGGTTTTCTGGTTCCTTCTCATTTGGGTAGGCTCTGTCAGAAGGAAGGTCTAGGGCTGAAGGCTGTTGTTCAGATTCTTTTGTGCCACAGAGTGTTCCCTTGAGGTAGCACTCTCGGCCTTTTCCTATGGATGTGCCTTCCTGTAAGCCGAACTGCAGTGGTTGTTGTCTCTCTTCTGGATCTAGCCACCTAGTGAGTCTAACCAGCTCCTGGCTGGTACTGAGGGTTCATTGCACACAGTCCTGTGATATGAATCATTTATGGGTCTCTCAGCTGTGGATACCAATGCCTGTTTCGGTGTAGGTGGCAGAGGGATGCAATGGACTCTGTGAGGGTTCTTAGCTTTGGTGGTTTAATGTTCTATTTTTTTGCTGCTTGGCCTCCTACCAGGATGTGGCACTTTCCAGAAAGCATCAGTTGTAGTAGTATGGAGAGGGACCAGTGGTGGGTGCGTGGGGAACTAGAACTCTCAAGATTATATGCCTTTGCCTTCCACTATCAGGCGGGATAGGGAAGGACCATCAGGTGGGGGCAGGGCTAGGCATGTCTGAGCTCAGACTCACCTTGGGCAGGTCTTGCTGAGGCTTCTGTGGGGGATGGCGGTGAGATTCCCAGGTCACTGGAGTTGTGTACCTAGGAGGATTACCGCTGCCTCTGTTGAGTCATGCAGGTTGTCAGGGAAGTGGAATAAAGCTGGCAGTCACAGGCCTCACCCAGCTCCCATGCAAACTTAAGGGCTGGTCTCACTCCTGCCCCCCGCCCCCTCCCGGAACAAACACCCCCTAGTCTGTCTCTAGGCAGTGGGCAAGACAGGCTTGAAAACTTGCCCCAGGCTACCCATCTCCCAGTTGCAGAAGAAAAGGGCTTGGTTCTTTCTCCACTTGTGGAGTCTGCTCACCGGATTTGTGCCCTTCCCCCGAGTTCTGGCCAGAAGGCTTCTCAACTCATTTGAATTGTTACAAAGTTCAGCTAGAGATTTTCTTCTCCCAGTGGAGTTTCACCCCCACTCCTATGGCCACCCTCCCAATGGATCCCTGTGATGCCGGGCAGGAATGGCCTGCTTGGGGACCCAGTGAGTTCCCAGGGTTTTTCTCCTGCTTCCTCTACCCCTGTATTTCTCTTGGCTCTCTAAATTGAGTCAGCTCCAACTAAAGTCAGAAACTTCTCACACAAACAGTCCTTCAGTTTCTCCAATGGGGGGTGTGTGTTTGGGAGAGGAGGGTCTCCCTTTCCCACTTCTGCAGTTGGGGCAATCACAGCATTTGGGGTGACTTCCGGGTCCTGAAGGAGCAGTCTGCTACCTTCAGAGGGTCTGTGGGTCCTCTCAGGATTGTTGGTTTGTCCTTGCAGTTGATCTGGAGCTAAAATTCACAATGTGAGCCTCCACACACTGCTCTGTCCAGAGCTGCAATCTAGTCCTGCCTCCCATCTGCCATAATGATATAAAGTTGTAGACATTCTTAACATCAATCAGAAATGTGTTTGAGCAGCCTCCCTTTGGACTAATAGCAAGTTTAACGGCTGCTCAAATGTGTTGGGGTGTGTGGAGGGTCCTGGAAGAAAAAAATAGAATATTCTTAGCACCATCTTCTATTTTAAAAGACACTAAAGAAAGAAGTGACCAGAATTACATGCATTACAGAGTTTCTCCTTTTCTAAAATTAAAATTTTAATTTTTAGAGACAGGTCTCATTCTGTCACCCAGGCTGCCAGTCTGTGGTGCAGTGGTGCAATCATAGCTCACTGCAGCCGCAAATTCCTGAGCTCAAGTGATCCTCCCACCTTAGACTCTCAAGTACCTAGGACTACAGGCGTGGGCCATTTGACTCAGCTAAAAGGTTTTCTCCTTTTAATTATATTATTTCATAACTTTCCTTGCTGTGAAATTAAATACTATTAAGTATTATAAATTGTATGTGTGTATGTATTTATTTGATTTATTTTTTTAGACAGAGCCTTGCTCTGTTGCCCAGGCTGGAGTGCAGTGGTGCAATCTCAGCTCGCTGCAACCTCTGCCTCCCGGGTTCGAGCAATTCTTCTGCCTCAGCTTCTCGAGTAGCTGGGACTACAGGCATGTGCCACCATGCCCAGCTAATTTTTGTAATTTTAGGAGAGACAGGGTTTCACGATGTTGGCCAGGCTGATCTCGAACTCCTGGCCTCAAGTTATCCACCTGCCTCAGCCTCCCAAGAAGTGCTGGGATTACAGGTGTGAGCCACTGCGCCCCACCTATTATAAATAGTACTTACATTAAAAAGGCACAAAAGCTGTATGAAGTAGAGTTCTTTGGTTGAAAGCAGCAAACACAAATCAACTTTGGCTAACTTAAACCAAAAAGGAAATTGCTAGGATATTGTTGCCAGAACCCAAAGATTCTCCGAAAGGATGGAGAGCTTAGAATAGTTCCAGGAGAGCTTCCAGGTTGGTGAACACATCCACATGCCTGAGTGGAGCTGGGGCAGCCTACCCCACCTCCACAGGCACAGAGGCTCCAGTGCTTGGGACCCTTCTGGACCTTGCCATGTGTATCACTTCATCTGACTTTTCATGTCTATCTTTTACAATATATTTTGTAATAAACCTACAGGTGATTTGAGTGTTTCCTTGAGTTCTGTGAGCCGTCCCGGCAAATTATTGGAATCAAAGGAGAGGGTTCATGAGAACCCTGATTTGTGGCTAGTAGGTGACACACAGGTGACAACCTGGGACTGGAGATTGGTGTCTGAATTAGAGGGCATTCTTGTGAGACTGAGGCCTTAACCGGTGGGATTTGACAGTATCCCCAGGTAGATAGTGTCAGAATTGAATTCAGGTAGAGGACACTTGGTATCTACTGGAGAACTGCTTGGCATATGGGGAAAATTCCCCATCCATATTGTCACAGAATTGTTCAATATTGTGAGAGTACAGAGACATAGTGTGTGTGTTGCCACCAAACTCTATTGCAGAAAATAACTTTTCTTTAGGGGTTAAGAAGTGCTCATTTACTCGTCACACAAACACATGTGGAGCCCCTTTTGGGTGCAAGGCCTGGCAGATGATCTTTTAAATAAAGGAAGCCCCAGAGGCAGGATTTCTTACTTTCTTCACGGCTCATACTCAGAGCCTAGAACCACGCCTGGCACAGAGTTGGTGGCCAGTAAATATTTGTTGGATGAGTAAATGAATCTTTCTCACACCCTGTTTTCTCATCAAAGACATTTTGATCCCCAAGACCCTTGACTTGTATTCATGGAGAGGAATCTGACCATGCCGTGAGGAGGGACAAGTGACATGCTGAGGAATGAGCGTGACTGTTGCGCACATACCAACCCAGCAACAAAGGGAAGAATCAAACGCCTGCACTTTGCACTGCTGTGGAAAATCTGACTGGGTTTTAAATGTAAGTAGAGAAAGGATGCTATCCTGACACTTCCTGGTGCCCTGTAATATAATTCTGCCATTAACCATCTGGAGTTGGTGCCCACAGGTTAAAGGGCATGGTCCCCAGTGAGCCTACCCCCACTTTAGAGGCCAGCCACAAGTGGAGTTCTCAGGGCACCTGCACTTTTGACAGACTGGCTCAAGATTCAGAGAGTTCCCCTGAGGTCCTCCGACAATTCGCTCAAAAGGCTAACAGAACTTAGGAAAGTGCTGTACTTATGACTGCAGTTTTATCATAAAGAATACAAATCAAGACCAGCCAGGTGTAGGGACACGTGGGGCAAAGTTTGGGAGGGAGGCTTCCACAAGCTTTGTGCCCCTTCCCATGGACACAAGGCTTGTCTTCCTTCCGACACAAAGCCACCACCTTCTAATTATTGTATGGTTCGTCATTCTGGTGACCAGCCTCCATCCTGAGTCATCGCATCTTTTAGCATAAACTAAAAGAGGCTCTTGGTGTGATCCAAGAGGCTCAAAAGTAACAAAGATACTCCTATGACTTGTGAAATCCCAAGGATTTAGTGTCTCCCAAGAAGCAGGGACAAAAGCCAGTCAGATTCTTCATTATACAATAAGTGTTCTGGTTTTAGAATAGAGTCTTCTTTAAAAGCTTGGGAGATGACAGAGATTCTTTGCTTGACCAAACTTTAGTCAAGCTCCTGAACCATCTGCTAGGTGCTATTGTGTACTTCCTTATAAGATTCAGTTTTAGCAAGAACTTTGCCAAGTCAGTTTAGCAAGATCCTCCCACTCTCACTATCTGACTACCCTTAGAATCTGATTGGGTTCCTCTTTTCCATCATCCCCCCAGCAAGGTCTGATCACCTTGGCTTATCTTCAACAGGAATCCTGTTGGCACCTGTGATCCCTGCTACTCCGGAGGCTGAGGCAGGAGAATCACTTGAACCCGGGAGGCTACAGTGAGATGAGATTGCGCCACTGCACTCCAGCCTGGGTGACAGAGCGAGACCCTGTCTCAAAACCAAACCAAACCAAACCAAACCAAAGAAAGAAAAAAGAAAAAGAAAAGAATCTTGTTACTTTGATTTAGTCAGAATCCCCCTTACCTCTGATGTTTCCTTCTAGTAACTTTCTATCCACTGGCTCCATTCTGGTTCTAGGTTATAAATTCCCATTTGCCCTTGCTATATTTAGTGTTAAGCCCAATTTCTCTGCCCTACTGCAAAGTCCCATTGCAGTGGGCCCTGTACCTATCTTGATAGTCCTGAATAAAGTATGCTTTACCATATTTTAATAAGTATCATTGAACAATCTTTTTTTTAACACAGGTACTCAGACAACTGGGCCTTCAGTAGACAAAAATGTAAAGTCTTATTTGTCAAAGATCAAAGACATAGCTAGCTTGGCATGGGGAGTATTATTTGTTTGTCAGCTTTTAATGTAGTGATGAATTCATTCTAAATGTAACCAAACACACTGAAAATAAAAGTTTATTTTACTTTAATTTTTAAAGAAGAATATTTCCAGAAATATAGGTAGTGGAAACCATTACCATCAGGATGAATAAACATGAATTTTTTTTTATTACTATACTTTTAAGTTCTAGGGTACATGTGCACAACGTGCAGGTTTGTTACATATGTATACAGGTGACATGTTGGTGTGCTGCACCCAATAACTCGTCATTTACATTAGGTATATCACCTAATACTATCACTCCCCCCTCCCCCCACCCCACAACAGGCCCCAGCGTGTGATGTTCCCCTTCCTGTGTCCAAGTGTTCTCATTGTTCATTTCCTACCTATGAGTGAGAACATGCAGTGTTTGGTTTTCTGTTCTTGCAATAGTTTGCTGAGAATGATGGTTTCCAGCTTCATCCATGTCCCTACAAAGGACACGAACTCATCCTTTTTTTATGCTGCATAGTATTCCATGGTGTATATGTGCCACATTTTCTTAATCCAGTCTGTTATTGATGGACATTTAGGTTGGTTCCAAGTCTTTGCTATTGTGAATAGTGCCACAATAAACATACGTGTGCATGTGTCTTTACAGTAGCATGATTTATAATCCTTTGGGTATATACCCAGTAATGGGATAGCTGGGTCAAATGGTATTTCTAGTTCTAGATCCTTGAGGAATTGCCACACTGTCTTCCACAATGGTTGAACTAGTTTACAGTCCCACCAACAGTGTAAAAGTGTTCCTATTTCTCCACATCCTCTCCAGCCCCTGTTATTTCCTGACTTTTTAAGGATTGCCATTCTAACTGGTGTGAGATGGTACCCCTTGTGGTTTTGATTTGCATTTCTCTGATGGCCAGTGATGATTAGCATTTTTTCATGTGTCTGTTGGCTCATAAATGTCTTCTTTTGAGAAGTGTCTGTTCATATCCTTTGCCCACTTTTTGATGGGTTGTTTGCTTTTTTCTTGTAAATTTGTTTGAGTTCTTTGTAGGTTCTGGATATTAGACCTTTGTCAGATGAGTAGATTGCAAAAATGTGCTCCCATTCTGTAGGTTGCCTGTTCACTCTGATGGCAGTTTATTTTGCTGTGCAGAAGCTCTCTAGTTTAATTAGATCCCATTTGTCAATTTTGGCTTTTGTTGCCATTGCTTTTGGTGTTTTAGACACAAGTCCTTGCCCATGCCTGTGCCTGAATGGTATTGCCTAGGTTTTCTTCTAGGGTTTTTATGGTTTTAGGTCTAACATTTAAGTCTCTAATCCATCTTGAATTAATTTTTGTATAAGGTGTAAGGAAGGGATCCAGTTTCAGCTTTTTGCATATGGCTAGCCAGTTTTCCCAGCACCATTTATTAAATAGGGAATCCTTTCCCCATTGCTTTTTTTTTTTGTCAGATTTGTCAAAGATCAGATGATTGTAGATGTGTGGTGTTATTTCTGAGGACTCTGTTCTGTTCCATTGGTCTGTATCTCTGTTTTGGTACCAGTATCGTGCTGTTTTGGTTACTGTAGCCTTGTAGTATAGTTTGAAGTCAGGTAGTGTGATGCCTCCAGCTTTGTTCTTTTTGCTTAGGCTTGTCTTGGCAATGTGGGCTCTTTCTGGTTCCATATGAACTTTAAAGTAGTTTTTTCCAATTCTGTGAAGAAAATCATTGGTATCTTGATGGGGATGGAATTGAATCTCTAAATTACCTTGGGCAGTATGGCCATTTTCACAATATTGATTCTTCCTATCCATGAGCATGGAATATTCTTCCATTTGTTTGTGTCCTCTTTTATTTCATTGAGCAGTGGTTTGTAGTTCTCCTTGAAGAGATACTTCACATCCCTTTTAAGTTGGATTCCTAGGTATTTTATTCTCTTTGAAACAGCTGGGATTGGGAGTTCACTCGTGATTTGGCTCTCTGTCTGTTATTGGTATAAGAATGTTAGTGACTTTTGCACATTGACTTTGTGTCCTGAGACTTTGCTGAAGTTGCTTATCAGCTTAAGGAGATTTTGGGCTGAGACAATGGGGTTTTCTAAATATGCAATCATGTCATCTGCAAACAGGGACAATTTGACTTCCTCTTTTCCCAAATGAAATTCTTTGTTACTTGTCCCAGATTCAGATTCCAGGAAGAGACCTTCTGATTGGACTAGCCTGGATCACATGCTCATTTATTTGATTTACATTCTCTCAAGGATATAACCAATGAGTGAAGCATGGCTCTGGAAAGAACAGTTACTGGATGCTTAGTAGGCAAAATATGTGCTTCTCTAAAGCATTTTCTCTTGCAAAAGTATGAAGTGCCACATAAGTGGCACTTCTATTGTACCATGCAGAGTGATTCTTGAGCTTGAAATTTTAATTAAGATTCATGAATATGAAGCTGTGACCTTCATGGCTTTTTTTTTTTTTTTTTTTTTTTATCTATTAGATCTTAGTTCTAGATTTTAATTAACATAGAAATGCAGAGCACCCAAAGAGGCTCTTCTGTACCAAAGAATAATGTTACATAAATGAAAAAAGTCACATGCCTACCTTGAAAACCAGAAAAAGGCAAACTGTCTTCCAGAATCACATGTTAAAAACTTTAAAAAATATAGAGCATAGTTTTGTTCAAATTATGTAGAGGATTAGGAGAGGGAGCTGTAAACTTTTCATGACTTCAAGTCTTTAAAGTAAACTCTCAGCAAAAAAAAAAAGGAGGTAGAGATATGAGTTGTGAGATGGTTGCAGCAGTCTGATTATGTGATCATGCCATTTTAAATTAAGACAATGAATTAGTGACAATTAAAATGAAAATAAATAGTCAAGAAATATTTTGGAAGTGGGATTTATATGATTCCACATTGTAAATAATTTTAGAGGTAAGAACCTGTCATGATGGTAATAATACTACTAAGTATTTGCTTTTAAAATCCTCTTATCTGGTAACCACAAAATGTCCTTCTGAGTAAGAGTAATATTATTATTCCAACTCTGCAAATAAAAAAAACCTGCACATATTTGTGATTTATATAAGGTGAAAAATCAAATCCTATCCCCTTCATGATTCTCAACTTGTTTTATATTATATAGCACATGTTGCATCTCATTTTTCTGCATTTTTCTTAACTATAGGTTTTCAAGGCATTTGCATGTACTCTGCTATCTTCAAAATCAAGAAACTTGTGTTCATTCATCTGCTTAAAATCTCCCCCTTTTAAAAATGATGTCTGTTTTGGAATAGGTGACAACTGCATATGTGTTTTGAATGAGAAAATGGACAGAATATCACTGAAATCAGGACCTTTTCAAAAGACTACTTGGAAATTCTATTCCTTTTATGTCTATTTTGTCATATTTTGTTCATTCTGCTAGTAGTTAAGAACAGTGATAATTTTCATGAAAAATGTTTGCTAGGGAAGAAACCAATCATGATTTCTTTTACCACTTCTACTACACAGAGACTCTACAATTGCAAAAGACAGATGGCAGAAACCATATCTGCTCCACCGAAAACATGAGGTTTCTTAGCATTTGTTTAATTAAATACGGCTGTTTCCACAGCTTCTAAACCAATGTTTTGAAGAAATAAACTCTTTTAAAAAAGTATTCATTCCATTTTATTTGCACAGTTGATGCCAAGTTTTTAACCAACTCTCTTTCCAGAGCTAAAATAATATCCAGGAGAACTCAAAAAAATTATGTGAAAAACAGATTGACTACAGAGTATTTAGAGTTGGGATTTGGGTTCAGCTCTGGGTGCTCACTGGTTCATATTTAGCACTTGCTGGTGGCATTTACAGTTCACCTGATTTCTAGCCATTGGAATGCACACCCAGAAAATTCCAATTGCTGAGGTTATGATGTTTGTTGGAGGGATTTAGTGGATTAGACTAGAGGAAATAGGATTTTGGTTTCTGGCTCTGTTAGTGATTGTCTGTGTGACTTCAGACAAGTTACTTAGCTTCTTTGTGCATCCCCATACCCCCCACACCTTCACACCTCCCCACTCCCCACAGCAATGAAAGGGGCAGTGAAAAACAGAAGGGAAGAACATAATACCAACTTACATTTCAGGGCCAACATAAGCAACAATTGATGCTTCATGATACTTGGTCTCTTTGTGATCGAAATATAAGCAGAAAGAGTATACTAAAAAGACCAAATCACCCAGAGGTAATCTTATGTAATCACTCCTTTTGTTTACACTTTCAGAGAAGTCTTTTATTGTATACTTCTCTGCACTGTTAAGCTTCAAGTTCTCAAAATTCATTTCAATCAACTTCTCATGGTTTACATCTCTCTGAACACTATAAGCTGAAAGTGTATCTCCTAAAAGAGATACTTTTCCATTTTTTTAACAAAGGTTTTTATTATTTTACTTCAATCCAGACAAATTTTACTCAGAGGAAAAGATAATAATGGCTGATGTGTCAAGGTAAGTTTTGTTTGGACATGCATTAAAGATACAACTTAATGTTTTCATAAAATACTGTATACAATAGATCTCATCCAATGCTTGCTTTTAACAGATGCCTAGCTCTAAAACGGAATGTTAGTTTTTGTATGTAGGAAGCTAAGTACTTGATAATTGATCACCTGCAAGTACATTCTGTCTTTTACAAATGGTCACTTTGTGATAAGCTGTTCCACAATTCCCTTTAGCTCAGGAGCATTTATACCCAATTGAAGGTGTGGAAATACACTGAACACCATATGTTATGATGTCTAAAGTTAGAAGACTGTAGTTTTCCTGAGTCGGTTTCAGGAGTTTGTATTGGGCAGTGATGTTTGTTGCTCCCAGCTCAACTAGGGCTGACTCCATCCACCAGCATAATGGGTTGGACATATGACCAAAACCTTGAAAATGAAGGTACTACTCTATCCTTTACCCATGATGACTGGTCAAGAGTGTGTGTATGTTTTCCTATCCAATCCAGTGATAGTCAGTTTGGGGAGGAGAATTTATTTTCACCAGCGTTGCTACGCTGGTAGGATGTAAGCCCAGAACTAATGTTGTAATATCCTATTAATTTTTTAAAAGAGAGATATATATATATATACACACAAAGACAGTCTACTAAAGAGATATTAAAAATGATTAGTAAATGTTTCGTCTTACTAGTAATCAAAGAAATGCAAATTAAAACGTAAGGTATGATTTACTTTTTGAATTGGAAAATGATTAATTGATAATTAGGTGACAAATTTAAGTGTTGGAAAGGATGCTGTATGCTATGGTTTGAATATGTCCCCCAAAAGTTCATATGTTGGAAACTTAGTTGCCATTGTGGTAGTGTTGGCAGGAGGGCCTTTGGGAGGCTATGAGGTCATGAAGACTACTCCCTTATGAATGGATTACTGTTCTTATTGTGGGAGTGATTTAGTTATTGTGGGAGTGGCTTTGTTAGAAAAGCTAGTTGTCTCTCACACTTACTTTCTTGCCCTCTGTCTTCTGCTCTTCCACCTGTGATGACCCTCACCAGATGCCAGGCGTCATGCTCCCTGTCTCCAGGACCATGAGCCTAGTAAACTTTTCTTTATAGCACCAGAAAATGGACTAAGACACTGTGAAATGCTGAAGTTTGTGGACTAGAAATTTCTGTAGCATTTTTAAGAGCAATTTGAAAATACCATTTTTAAAATCAATGTCATATTATTTGCCCCAAGGGGAATATAAGCTAAGGAAGTAATTCTAAACATGGGAGTTTGAAGCACAAAACCAGAAACAACTAATATCCAGAAGTAAGAAAATACTAAGCTAATTATAGTACACACATTGGGAGATACATTTAAGTATTAAGTGAAGAATGCAGGATACATACTCGTAAGCATATGGTTCCTTAATGATATATAGCTTGCAAGTGATTTGTTCCATAATTTGTATAGGATTTTTCTTTACAAATATATTAAGTGAAATCATGATTGTGCATGTTTAGTATCTTTTCCCCATGCTCTAGGTATTAATGCACTCTCTCAGCCAATGACACCTAGTGGGGTGTATTATTAGTTCAAGGAGGACTAGGGCTCTGTTATCCTAAATTGAGAGTATTGTGCAGTAGATACTGTTTATTCTTTTTATTTTTTATTTTTTGAGATGGAGTCTCACTCTGTGGCCCAGGCTGGAGTGCAGTGCCACAATGTCAGCTCACTGCAAGCTCTGCCTTCTGGGTTCTAGCGATTCTCCTGACTCAGCCTCCTGAGGAGTTGGGATTACAGGTACCCGCCACCACATCTGGTAATTTTTTGTATTTTTAGTAGAGATGGGATTTCACCCTGTTGGCCAGGCTGGTCTTGAACTCCTAACTTCAAGCAATCCACCCGTCTCAGCTCCCCAAAGTGCTGGGATTACAGACGTGAGCCACCATGCTCAGCAATACTGTTTATTCTTTTAGGGGCTCTCTTTCTCCTATTTAGTTTAAATTTAGTGAATAGTTTTTATTCAAAATGACTGACAAAAACGGTGCAAGTGATAGTGGAACAATTGTTTCCAAGAATCCGATATTAAAATTCAGGTTTTCTGGAAACTTGAGGAGTCTTCAGAGAAATGGTGAGGTGACAAATATAAAAAAAAAAAAAGAGTAGGAGATTAGGAATTGTTGGAAATCTTTAAACTTTTTGCAACTATATAAACATAATTTCAAATAAACGTTTTAAAGACAGAATTCCTCTTACTGTTTGTGGAGCCGACTACATAATTTGTAAAGCCTAGTGCAAAATAAAAATGGGGAGCTCTTGTCAAAAATCAGGGAGGAAAGCACCATTAAAGGTAGGTGTATTAGTCCGTTTTCACACCGCTATAAAGACATATCTGAGACTGAGTAGTTTATAAAGGAAAAAAGTTTAATTGACTCACAGTTCCACCTGGCTTGGGAGGCCTCAGGAAACTTACAATGAGGTGGAAGGCGACGGAGAAGCCAGGCACATGTTACCATGGTGAAGTAGGAGAGAAAGAGAGTGAGGGAGGACCTGACAAACACTATTAAAGCATCTAATCTCATGAGTATTCACTTAGTATCATGAGAACAGCATGAGGGAAACCGCCCCCATGATCCAATCAATCCCACCAGTCCCTCCTTCAAGACATGGGAATTACAATTCAAGATGAGATTTGGGTGGGAACACAGAGCCAAACTGTATCAGTAGGTATGAAGCTTTTTTCCTTCTTCCATGGTGTCTCTCTCAACCTTTTCTTGTTGTTTTTATTTGCTATTTAAGGTCATTCTAAGAAAAATTTAGATATTAAATGCTTATTACACAGTTTCCATTTATTTTTATGTCATGTAATGCCAGTTTTAAATGCAAATGTCAGAGCACAATATAAAAGTGAATAGAAAATTTCCTGCCTCTAGTGGGCCAGAAGAGAAAAATATGAACCATACTTGGGAAAGGTGGAAGGAGGAAGAGAAGATTCCTCCCAGGCATGGAGCAGAGGGTACTTGTGAGGTGAGTGTGAATCCTCACAGCTGCACAAGGACAAGCGTGCTTGGTACTATCAGTTACCAGGTTCTGCTCCTGTCAGCCGTGAACCCATACCACTCAGTGGGGCTAGGGTCTATGGAAATTGAGAGTGCTGCCTCAATCCACAGGAGATGGGTGATCCCCAAGCATATTTAAACCTCAGGGCTGAAATGTGCTCAGGATCTAGGTGGAATAGGGGAGAGGCTGGCTCCCCTGACCTAGATGCAGCCTCTGATGGGATGTTCAACAGATGTGTGGGCAGCAGTGCTGTCAGCCCAGGGCTCAGGGGCTGCCACCATGCTCTATCCTGAGATGCCAGAATGCAGATACCTAACTCTATCCTCTTTATGTTACCCCCATGCTCTCACCAGGAGCAGAGGATGGCAGTCATTGTAGGGAGGAGGGGGGAAACGAACTGGGATGGAGGATGACAGGGAGTTGGGGAGCAGACTCCCGAGAGCCTCTCCAGGGCAGGTAGAGGGAGGCAGGACCACGTGAAGCTGACCCTCCAAGGTCGTTACACATGCTCCATTGTCCCATTGGACTTCACTCACAAAATCCATATTCAAAGATAATGTTATTAAGAATTTCAGGACAGCAACCACAGAGCATTAAACCCCAACTGTGGGGCCCTGTGTGACTGCACTGGTTTCACTGTCCATCTATGTGAAAGAGTACTTTGGCTGCTCTTGCTGCAGTCTTCCAGTTTTAGGATATGTATTTCTAGTCTAGGTCACATTTTTCTCTCTCTGTATATTTACAGAGTTCAAAGATTATGTCACCTAGCCTAGTACTTGTTTAAAAAACATTACCCAAATAAAACCAACTGGACACCAATTAGACCCTTAACATGGACAATGACAATATGAACATTATTTGTTGTCTTATAGATGGGTTCTCTTTCCCCAGGTGGTTTGTTAAAGCCTTTGAGGGCAGAGAACCTGTTTTATGTTTCTCTCTTTTTTTTTTTTTTTTTTTTCTGAGACAAGGTCTGGTTCTGTCACTTAGGCTGAAATGCAGTGGCACGATCATAGCTCACTGCAACCTCTGCCTCCAAGATGCGAGAAATTCTCTTGTCTCAGCCTCCCAAGTAGCTGGGACTACAGGCGTGTGCCACCACACCTGGCTAAATTTTTTTTTGTTTTTTTTTGTAGAGATAGGGTCTCACCATGTTGCCCAGGCTGGTCTCAAACTTCTGGGCTCAAGTGATTCTCCTGCCTTGGCCTCCCAAAGTGTTGAGATTATACATGTTAGCTACTGCGCCTGACCTTATGTATCTCTTTTTATCCCTTCAACCCCCTTGGTGCTTAACAAGTCACATGAGTCTTTCATTCATGTTAGTGATAACATGGTATGTTAAGTTTGCTCTCTCTAAATGAGATAGCTACCTTTTTTAGAACAATAAACGCCCAGATAGTGTTCAATAACTATTTGTGACTTTGTTAAGAAATGGTATTGAGCCACATAATCTTAAAGTTGGAAGGGAGATGGGAGATCACCACTAGCTTTGCACAGCTAGTTCAAAATCACACAATTTCTTATTGACAGGTCCAGGTCTAGAAACCACATCTCCTAATTTTCAGTTCAAATGCTCTTTATAAGACACAATACTGTTTCTGCAAAAATTGTAATTAGAAATCTATTTTGAAACCTCATAAGCTCAGGGCTAGTTGTACCATATACAATAGGGAGATGATTTAAGTTATATCTGAGAAAGAAGGAACACATTTTGAAAAAGAGAGTTAGACATGATTCATTAGCAACATGAGAAGGATAATGAGAAAAAGGAATGGCTTATTCACATGATGTGAATAATACTGCTGTTTGTATTTTCCTGTTAACTCTCTATTGCCTCCATGTGGGTTATTCTTTGTGGTCTGGAAATGGAAAATGTGAATTCCAAACCAGCTTCCTCCTCTATCATTCTCCACCTGGCTAACAGCTTTCCTTCACCATCCGTAATGCTAATATTAACATTAATCTGCTGTTTCTCAAAAGATACATCAGTTAATTTCCCTAATTATTCAGTGCAATTAACACATTTTTGCTGAAAAAGTGTATACTATGTTAGATGATGCAGAGTATATAAAAATACTTAAACTAACAACAAAACAGTCCCATTTTCAAAGAGCCAAAGAACAAAGAAAGGGGCAGAAGGTCTATTTGCTGTTTTCTTTAATCCAGGCCACTGCCACCTCTTATTATGACTAACCAAAAGCTGAGGTGTAATAGAAGAAAACAAACCCCCTAATGGGAAAGCAGGGGACATGATATCTAGTTATTGCTTAGCTTTTAATTAGCTGTACGACCTTGGGCAGGTCATTTAATCATATTGGATCCCCTACTTTTTTCATCTCTAAAATGAGAGGTTTGGATGGGAAGTAACTTCAAAGCTCCCTTCGAAGTCTGAAATCCCAATTTATGATTACAATATATTTATTTGAACTAAACAATCATCTAATTTATTCCAGATTATGGCAAAATTAACATAACTAACTGATGTTCTCCTCACTTTAATTCAGAACACTGAATAAAATTGAAATTACAAATTGGAATCAAGACAAAACAAAGTTTTTATTGCTGGTGATGTTGGCAAGAAAGTTAGTAGTTAAGGTTCAAATGACTACTATATCTTCTTTTTGTTTAACTTTTGTCTAATCCATAGTTGCTGGATGGGGAAGCCCTACTGTCTCATGTCTTTATGTTATGGTTTAAGGTACAAAGTTTGCACACGCATACAGCACTCTCACACACTCAAATCCTATTTAAGTATTGAGGAAGGTAAAAGAAGGTGTTTTGATCCAAGGCTCACAATTCATGTACTTTTTGCAGCAGATGAGTTTCCTCTTTCAGGCTGTGGTTAGTCTTGATGTTTTCGTGGTGCATTGGGCAGGCTGGTACATATGTGCATACAACTTCACCACAGATTATGCCTCTAGCTGCTGAAAACTGTACATAGGTGGTCCTGACCCTTCGGACTCAGATTTGACAGAATGCAGTATAGAAGAACTCACATTCTTGTAAGTATCCTCAAGGTTTTTTAAAAAACTTTTAAAAATTTCAGCATATCTTTGCTTTCCTTTGATTCTTTTGAGGTTTAAGGGTGGTCACTGGCAGAATTACACAAATAGAGTGTTCACAGCTCAGCAATCCTTGGATCCACATTTGGAGTTCTACGTGGGTGGCACAGGAATAAATGCCAATAAGAAGCCAGGACAGATCTGTTAACAGAAGTTAATGCCTTGGGATAGAGCCCTGAAAGCTTCCATGAAAAGACCTGAAAGACTTAAAAATTATAATAGTAGAAAAAAGTCAATCTAAAAATTTCTAGTAATTTGAATACTTTTTTTTTCAAAAAAATGTATCTTTTCATTTTTCCAAAAATTATTTTTGATACTTTCAATGTTAAGAATCAAGGTAGCCTTTAGAATTGAGTTTGCTTCACACTTAATTTTTAAAAATTGAAGGGAGCCTACAGAAGCCAGAAACAAAATGTCTTTGTGTTTCTACTCTAGCAGAAATGGGGTTGTGGAAAGGGGGGAAAGTGAAGAAAACATCACCCAAAATATACTCTATGAAATACAACATGTTCTTCTAAATTTACCTCTTTCTATGAGATGTTATCAGTTATCTCGATGCAATCAAAACCAATTTCACTAAATTCAATTACATTTCCAGATTCCTAGTTAGTGCAGTATCAATGATCTTTGCCCATCTTTTTTGTTTTTCAAAAATATTAAGCTTTCTTGGCCTTACTATTAATAAATAGTCTGCTCAAGGTTTTCAAGAAAATTTATAACAATTAAACAATTCATATTGTATATAAGTAAAAGTACCAATGTATATCTTTTTAAATTTTTTCAATTTTAGGTTTTAGGGTAGAAGCTATTCCAGATCCTGCTTCTGTCTGATTGGAGGCATGATAAAATCTGAATAGACAGTAAAATAATTAAATTTTAATATCCCTCTTTTACCATTGAACATTAGAAGTGACCTAGCTCTTAACTGTCCCTGCAGTTGCTTTCTACCTGGTTGTCAGACCACCCAGGCTGAGCAGCCACAGGGCCTGATTTCTCTATCAAGGTGATATTTTCCTCCAGGAGTAGCCATACTGTATAGAATTGGCATGAAATACGGGCCTCCGACATGGCTTTCCTGGGACATAGTTATGTGTTCTTCCCTGCCTCATTGCCAGGGTGATTATTCTCAGGGAAAAGCTATTTCCAGAGGGATTATAAGAGACTTGCTGGCTGCCAAAGGAGGGATTTTGAAAAAGTCTGTGGTGCTGGAAGAAACTATACTAACCACATATGTTCCCTGAGATCTCACAGAGAGCAAAGCTCATAAAAAGAGGCCCTTTGAAGGGAACTTTTTCTCCTGTTTCTCCTATTGAAAAGTAATGGGGACTGACCCTGTGGAGTTACAGAAGAGAGATTTAGCATGGGAAGCAGCATTCCTCTGTACAATTATGGAGAGGCTAGTGCTTTCCCCTGTAATTTAACAAGTCAGGAGGTAATAGACTCACTGGAGTCTCTATTGAGTCTGCTGGAGTTGTGCTGGACGTAAATCCAGTTAATGAACTATCATAGTATCCACTTCACACTACTTCAGTGTCTTACAAGACCTTCATGAAGACAGGAAAGCATGAGGAAATCAAGTCACAGGTTACATTTACGGAACACCTGCCTTGGGAGGACTGTTCCTATGACGTCCTGTTGACCCTCACAGCCTTCTTAAGAGCCATGTAGAAAACAAGGACAGATTCTCTTTACTTTGTAGATGTAGAATCTGAAAAAAATCAAGTGAATTGTATGAAGTCATTCTTCATAATCAAGTTGGAGCAAAGAATAAAGAGTGAGACTCTTGACTCCAAACCTATGGTCTGTAGGCTAAAATTCTGAGGCAGCAAAGCCTCCGAGCAGAAATACCCTTTTTCCTTTATGGGCCCAGGCAAAATTGGGTAGTGGCCTCTGTACTTCTGGTGACTGTTCTGATTATCTAGGTTGTGTAGCAAACTACTCCAAAACTTAGGGACTTAATAACAGGTATTTTATCATCTTTAATTATTTTTATGGGACTGCAATTCAGGAAGGGCTCAGCTTGACAGTTTTAGCTCTGGCATTTCTCATCTGATTACAGTCAGACAGTGGTTTGAGGTGGAGCAGGAGGGAAACAAGGACAGCTGGGAGCTGGCTAGGCATCTCTCTTTATATAGCTCAGGGTCTTTCCATGTGGACTCCCTGTGGGGCTTGGTTTGGGCTTCCGCACAGCAAGGTAGCCTCAGGGTAAGAGGGCTTTTCACATTGGCGTCCTAGGGCTCACACAGGAGTGTTTCAGCAAGCAGAGGGAAGCTGTATCTGAAGTTGGGACTTAGAGAGATGCAGCTTTGGCTTCTCTAATTGGAATGCTCCTTTGTAGAACCCACTTAGGAATCCCCCCTACACAACTGCCTTTTAAATAGACTGTTTGTAGAGCAGTTTTAGGTTCACAACAAAAGAGCAGAAAGTACAGAGATCTCCACTACACTCCTGCCAACCCCTGACCTCTGAAATTGTTTAGCATTCCCCACTATCAACATCTGGCACCAGAGTGGCACATTTGTTACAATCAATGATCCTATAATGATATATCATTATCACTCAAAATCCATAGTTTATATTAGGATTCAGTATTATACATTTAATAGGTTTTGACAAATGTATAATGACATGTATTCACCATTATAGCACCATACAGAGTAGTTTCACTGCCATAAAAATCCTCTGTGCTCTATTCATCTCTCCCTTCCCCAAACCCCTGAAAATCACTAATGTTTTTACTGTCTCTAAAGTTTTGGCTTTTCCAGAGTGTCATATAGTTGGAATCATACAGTATATAGCCTTTCCATATTGGCTTCCTTCACTTAGTAATACACATTTAAGTTTCCTCCATGTTGTTTCATGGCTTGATAGCTCATTTCTTTCTGGTGCTGAATAATATTTCATTGTCTGAATATATCAGTTTATTTATTAATTCACCTACTGAAGGATATCTTGGTCGCTTCCAAGTTTTGGCAGTAATGAATAGAGTTGATAAAAACATACCACTGAGGGTTTTTGTGTGTACATAATTTTTAACACATTTGGGAGGGAGTGCAACTGCTGAATCATGTGGTAAGAGTATGTTTAACTTCATAAGACAGTTCCAAACTGTCTTCCAAAGTGGTCATACCATTTTGAATTCTCAACAGCAATAAACGAGAGTTAGGAGAGTTTCTGTTGCTCCACATCTCGCCAGTGTTTGTTATCAGTATTGTAGATTGTAGATTTCAGCTATTCTAACATGTGTATTAATTAATATACACCCAAACTATAAAAGGAGTCTGGCTAAGAATACATAGAGGGTGGAGCTGGAGAGCTGACCAGCTCCAGATTTATAAGATACATTTTTTGCTTTGAGGTATTTCTATGGGAACACTTTGTTATTGATAGTGTTGAATATGAAATACATCAACAAACACATATTTATTAAGCACCTAACATGTGAAAAGCATTGCACTGGGAGCTCTAAGAGATGAAAGAAGAATGAGATGGTCCTTGCCTCCAGAAAGTACAAAGTCTATTTGGATAGACTCAATCTTGAAAAGCTGAGCAATTAGATCATTAAAAAATGATTTAATGTTTAATTACCTATTATGTACTCTGCAATACAAGAGGGGCTTATGGCTCATTGAAGACCTATCTAAGTTCTGTATTAGATTGGCTGTCTAATGGCAAAGACAGCAAAATCAAGGTGCCAGTACTGAATGGTAAGAAGCTAGAGAGAGAAGACACTCTTAAGAGCGTGCAGACTGCACCCCACTCAATTCAAACCATCTGCCTCTGTACACCTATTCATGGCCCAATGAGGCCCACAGAGAGAAACACAGTGGAGTCCAAGGATGGAGACATGCTGGGGGTTGAAGTCCTCTCAGGAAGTTTCCTGAAGAAGTGAATGTCATCTATTATTGGATAATAGATAAAAGGGAGAAAAGAAAGGATGGCTTTTCGGATTAAGAGACAAAAATGGGAAAGCGGGAGGAACTTTCCAGGACTGGCTAGTTATCCCAGTTAACTGAAGTGAAAGTCTATGCAGGAATGAAGTGGGAGGAACAAAGCCTAGGATCAGTTTATCAAAAACCTTGAATATACAGCCAAGGAACCTTTGAAATGTGCTGCCTATTGTGGAAAGCAATAGGATGGCTTGGCTAGAGATATTTTTAAATAACATGCTACACCTAGACATTGAAGAAGTACCACTTAGCTACATTAGAATTTAAATGTTAGATGGATGGAACTTGTTAATTACAGAGATTTCTTCTGGAACTTGGGGCATATACAAAAGTTCCATTATGAAGATCTATATTTAACTAGCTAAGCATCTTTTACAGACTTTGATCTTTGACTGTTTGATCACTTTTTGTTTATTCTGTTTGGTGAGCCTGGTCCCACACAGCTTTCTCTGGGGCTTCCTAAATACAGTACAAGTGTCTTCAGAAGGGAGAGGGAAGTGGGTCACTGCCACCTCCCCAGGCCTGTCCCTTCCTCAGAGGAGTGTGGGGCCTGCTCTTTCATTACCGGTTCTTGGCACAAAGCTCTGAAAAGATGGACACAAGACTTGCACGTTTGTGTTTTCATGGCTGAAGGCAGTTACCATTAAGTGACATTTTTTTTTCACTAACGATAAAAACAAAGTGATAAAAAAGCATGCTTAGTCAGAATAATTTTACTCTCAGTTTCATTAAGGAAAGATAGAGAATAAGGGGTAATTTCGAAGAAGATCAGTGTACCTTGGAGCCTGCATTTCTAGTATCCTTCTGTAAGCCAATGGAGAGTATTTGGTAAAATATTTGATGAAAATATGTAATGTATGTATATTCATGCATTTGCAATGCCCGAGCACAGTGCCTGGTACATAGGAGATTCTTAATAAATTGTGCTGAACGACTGAATTAAGTAATCTATGTAAAATAGTTGTGGAACAAATATCAAGAAAAATCATTAACATACTTCTGCTTGTAATACAGTATTTTTCATTTGTTTTTTTTTTTTTAAAAGCACTTAGAAATTTGGAAGGGGTGAGGAGAAGAAAAACAATTTTTTAAAATTAAAAACCACCTCTAGGCCGGGCGCGGTGGCTCAAGCCTGTAATCCCAGCACTTTGGGAGGCCGAGACGGGCGGATCACGAGGTCAGGAGATCGAGACCATCCTGGCTAACACGGTGAAACCCCGTCTCTACTAAAAAATACAAAAAACTAGCCGGGCGAGGTGGCAGGCGCCTGTAGTCCCAGCTACTCGGGAGGCTGAGGCAGGAGAATGGCGTAAACCCGGGAGGCGGAGCTTGCAGTGAGCTGAGATCCGGCCACTGCACTCCAGCCTGGGCGACAGAGCGAGACTCCGTCTCAAAAAATAAATAAATAAATAAATAAATAAATAAATAAATAAATAAAAACCACCTCTGATTTTACTTTTTAGATATAATCACTGTTAACATTTAGGTGTATTTCTTCCAGTGTTTTTTCTATGCATATCTTTGTTCATATATAAATTTTAATGTATTTAAACCAAGTACCTAACCTGAAGAAGAGAAGCGTAAGTTAAAACATACTACATGGATTTAACTAAATTTTTTTCCTTGATGTAGTCTTAGCACATAAAAAGGATATACAAATATATACCTATATCTTATATGAGTCATCATTAGCTTAATTACACATTTGGAGCCAGCTGTATCAACATACACAGGTCGTATTATGCATATGCTACTTTTTGTTCTCAATTTTAGCAGCATTCAGTTATGGTTTAATTAATATTAAACTAAAAACAAAATTTAAAAAGGTAGATGAAAAACACACATAGTTTTGAAACCATTCAGCTTTCTAATTTAAACAGCATTCAGTAGCGTGTGCCATTTGTCAACCCTGGCTTTCTTCACTAAGGCTTTAACAAAATAAGAGAGAAACCAGAGGCCTCTATGTTGCCCCATGTTAGTTATTTTGCTAGCACATGGTTTCAGCCCCGATCTAGGAGCCTCCAGTCCAGAGATCTATGCTGAAGATAGCACTTGGGCCAGCAGCATATTTTAATACATTTGCATTGTGTAATTGGACACTATCCTTGTTTTCCATAAGCCTTGGAGAGCCATCCAGATACTTGGAGAAGTGAAAGCTTTCGAGTAAAGCCCCTCCTCCCACCATCAATGTGCTAGATAAAATAATGGGCTTTTCTTAAGCATGGCAGGGGATTTATATGACAGTCATCTATTGTTTGGTTGGGATGTCTTCCCCTCCAATTTCTTCTACTTTCCTATCTAGTTGTACAGGGGGTGTGATTAGGAGGGGTGAGGGGAGGCTGGTATGTGCTCTCCCAACCCTTCACCACAAACCCAGCTGCCAGAGCTGAAGCAGCCACACAGAGAGCTAAGGAAACTGAAAAAACTTAATTAAGGGGGAAAAAAAGCAAACAAAATAGTATTAAAGTGGATTTACTTAGTTCCTTAGCCTTGCCAGGGAAACCACAGAGTCTGCATTTATATATTTCTTATATAAGACATATCTAATTAAAACAGGAGAGGGGACAACAAGCTTTCTTCCAAGTTCATTTATACACATGTTTATGTTGTGTTTAAATTCCTTGTGGGGTAATGTAATGATGATCCAACGGCATAAAAGCAATTAGATTAGGCAACTGTAGACGTTCATTAACACTTTTAGCTTTAGGTACTTAGGATTCAGTTGCCCTGCCATACCCTATATAAAAGCTATCTACCCTGGCTGGGCAGTCCCCAAACCTGAAGACCATGCTTCCAAGGTGAGACTGATTGGCCTTCACCCTTGTAGTATCCTTCTCCTACCTTAGCTCTTTAACTCCAAGAATATACTGGAGGCCAGGCGTGGTGGCTCATGCATGTAATCCCAGCACTTTGGGAAGCCAAGGCTGGCAGATCACTTAAGGCTAGGAGTTCGAGACCAGCCTGGCCAAAGTGGTGAAACCCTGCCTCTACAAAAAATAAAAACATTAGCCCGGTGTGTAGGCACAAGCTTGTAATGCCAGCTACTTGGAGGCTGAGGCATGAGAATCGCTTTTGGGAGGCGGAGGGTCTAGTGAGCCGAGATGGCACCACTACACTCCAGCCTGGCGATAGAGCGAGACTCTGTCTCAAAAACAAACAAACAAACAAACAAACAAACAAACAAACAACAAGAATATACTGAAGCTTTATTTTAGCTCCTTTGTTTAATGATTTTATTTTATTGTATTTGTTTTCTACATATTTTTTGAGATGGAGTCTTGCTCTGTCTCCCAGGCTGGAGTGCAGTGGTGCGATCTTTGCTCACTGCAATCTTTGCCTCCTGGGTTCCAGCGATTCTTCCACCTCAGCCTCCCGAGTAGCTGGGATCATAGGCACGTTCCACCATACCCTGCTAAATTTTGAAAGTATTTTTAGTAGAGACGGGGTTTCACCATGTTGGCCAGGCTTATCTCGAACTCCTGACCTCAAGTGATCCGCCCGCCTCGGCCTCCCAAAGTGTTGGGATTATAGTTGTGAGCCATCACACCCGGCCTGTTTAATGATTTTAAATTACACGTCAGTTTAGAGAAATTATAATTGTTTACAAGTCACCTAAAGTATCTACATTATACAAACTATAATAAAAAGAATTTAATTGGAGGAAGCAAAATGTCACTCTGTTAGCTTATAAAACAGACTATGTTTTAGGATTGTGCTTCTCAAAGTATGGTCTATGGTTCAGCGGCATGGGCATCACCTGAGAGCTTGTTAAGAGATGTAAGATCTCAGTTCCCTCACTGAACCAACTGAATCTGCATCTGCATTTAAAGGAGATACCCAGATGACTGGTGAGCACCTTACAGTTTGAGAAGCACCAATTCAGGGTGAAGGTGAAGGCATTCTAGGAAAATCCTTCTTTTCTCAGGCCCATCTTCTTGAGACATTAGTTAGCTTCTCCAGTAGGAGTACTATGGAAAACATTCTGCGTGCTCAAGAATCCCTTAGGAATATTGGCAGCCTTTTTTGATCTGATGGGCTCATTAGGAGCCTGATAAAGAAGTTAAAAATGAAGAATAGGCCAGGCGCGGTGGCTCACGCCTGTAATCCCAACACTTTGGGAGTCCAAGTCGGGCGGATCACGAGGTCAGGAGATTGAGATCATCCTGGCTAACATGGTGAAACCTCGTCTCTACTAAAAATACAAAAAATAAGTGGGGCGTGGTGGCGGGCGCCTGTAGTCCCAGCTACTCGGGAGGCTGAGGCAGGAGAATGGCCTGAACCCGGGAGGCCGAGCTGGCAGTGAGCCGAGATTGCGCCCGCCTCGGCTCACTGCACTCCAGCTTGGGCGACAGAGCGAGACTCTGTCCCCTCAAAGAAAATAATAATAAAAAATAAAACAAAATAAAATAAAAATGATAGTAGCGTATAGTAAATACAAAAACCAGTAAGTCACTTATTATCATTATCAAGTATTATGCACTATACCTAACTGCATGTGCTGTA
Source organism: Piliocolobus tephrosceles (assembly GCF_002776525.5). Lineage (NCBI taxonomy): Eukaryota > Metazoa > Chordata > Mammalia > Primates > Cercopithecidae > Piliocolobus > Piliocolobus tephrosceles. The sequence continues at coordinate 75,091,245 of NC_045441.1, read as the reverse complement.
TTTTTATAGGCCTGGCAGCACAATGGGTTTCTTTACAGGAGCATCACCACAAACAGGTGAGTAACATGTTACTCTATGATATTATGACTACTACTATGCCACTAGGCAATAGGAATGTTTCAGCTCCATTATAATCTTTTAGGACCACTGTTGTATATGTGGCCCATTGTTGACTCAAAGATTGTTATGCAGGGCATGATTGTATTTAAATTTGGTACCTGTGAACAAAAAATTTTCTTTAATATTATATTCTTATATATGGCAAAATAGATTCTCTATAGACTGTTTATTCTGCTACAGTTATTGAAAAGGCTATAATTCTGCCATACATCCATAAAGGAAGAATACATCTGTGTTCTGTTTGTTTGTTTTTGTTAGTATAGATGGCATTTGACATAACTTTGAAATGTATATTTCATGACTGGATGCATATGTTGTGACATTGTTATATTTTAAAATAATCTCATCGATTAAGAACATTATTATACTATCCAAAAGACCATTTGGAGTTCAAGTAAATAAGATAATTAAAATGAATAAAATAATTTTGCGATTTGCTCTAAGCATAATTCTAAGATCTGTGTTACATTTGCTAATATGTTTGTAAAGAAATACTGTAGCCATTAATCGTCAAAGTCTTATTTTATTGGGGAGGAACAAGTGTTTGTTTGTTTAAACACTCTTAGCTCAGCCTTGAAAATATTTAAGGGCGGGGCAAGGTGGCTCACATCTGTAATCCCAGCACTTTGGGAGGCAAGGAGGGCAGATCACTTGAGGCCATGAGTTCAAGGCCAGCCTGGCCAACATGGTGAAACCTCCTCTCTATTAAAAATACAAAAAATTAGCTGGGCATGGTGGCGCACACTTGTAATCCCAGCTACTCCAGAGCTGAGTTGGGAGGATTGCTTGAGCCCAGAGATGGAGGTTGCCGTGAGCAGAGATCATGCCACTGCACTCCAACCTGGATGACAAAGTGAGAGACTATTAAAAAAAAAATATTTAGACAGTCATATACAGTTATATCATATCATTATTTCAGTTAATTTAAGTTGTATATATCTAACAATGTCATGTTCTAAAGTGAAAATTAGGTTTAAAAAACGTATTTTTAAAAAATAGTGGATAAAGTTTCTACTGACTACCAATTTATATCATCATGATCATCATCATCATTACCACTGTTAACTCGAATCATCACTTTTTATGTGCTAGTCACTAACTATTCTCAATGTTTTGTTTTGTTTTGTTTTTGTGATAGGGTCTCACTCCGTTTGCCCAGGTTGGGGTACAGTGGCACAATCTCAGTTCACTGCAGCCTCAATCTCTCTAGCTCAGGTGATCCTCTCACCTTAGGTTCCTGAGTAGCTGGGGTGGCATGCACCACCAGGCCTGGCCAATTAAAAAAATTTTTTTGTAGAGATGGTGCCTTGCCATGTTGCCCAGGCTGGTCTCGAACTCCCAGGCTCAAGAGATCCTTCTGCCTTGACCTCCCAAAGTGCTGGGGTTACAGACATGAGCCACTATGCCTGGGCTTCTAAATGCTTTTTATATATTAAATAGCTAAATTCACAGATGCTTTTTTTTTTTTTTTGACAGTCTCACTCTGTCGCCCAGGCTGGATTGCAGTGGTGAGATCTTGGCTCACTGAAACCTCCACCTCCTGGGTTCAAGTGATTCTCCTGCCTCAGCCTTCTGAGTAACTTGGGTTACAGGCGCCCACCACCACACCTGGTTAATTTTTGTGTTTTTAGTAGAGATGGGGTTTTACCACGTTGGCCAGGCTGGTCTCAAACTCCTGACCTCAGATGATCCTTCCGTCTCTGCCTCCCAAAGTGCTGGGATTACAGGCATAGAGCCACCACGCCCAGTCTCAGACGCTTTGTAAGTACCTAACAACATTTTCATTTTAAGAGGAGGAAACTGAAGTCCAGAGAGGTTAAACAACTAGCCCAAGGCATAGACTTCAAAAGTGGCAGAGCTGGAATCTAGCTGAATATGACTTAGTCACCCTAAATTTGTAATAATGAAGGATAGATACTGTATTCTTATATAGACAAAACAGACTTCAAAGCAACAACAGTTTAAAAAGACAAAGAGGTTTTGATTTGCATTTCTCTGATGGCCAGTGATGATGAGCATTTTTTCATGTGTCTGTTGGCTGTATGAATGTCTTCTTTTGAGAAATGTCTGTTCATATCCTTTGCCCACTTTTTGATGGGGTTGTTTGTTTTTTTCTTGTAAATTTGTACCCAAAGGATTATAAATCATGCTGCTATAAAGACACATGCACACTTATGTTTATTGCGGCACTATTCACAATAGCAAAGACTTGGAAGCAACCCAAATGTCCATCTGTGACAGACTGGATTAAGAAAATGTGGCACATACACACCATGGAATATTATGCAGCCATAAAAAAGGATGAGTTTGCGTCCTTTGTAGGGACATGGATGCAGCTGGAAACCATCATTCTTAGCAAACTATCACAAGAACAGAAAACCAAACACCGCATGTTCTCACTCATAGGTGGGAACTGAACAATGACATCACTTGTACTCGGGAAGGGGAACATCACACATCGGGGCCTATCATGGCGGGGGAGGGGGGAGGGATTGCATTGGGAGTTATACCTGATATAAATGACGAATTGATGGGTGCTGACGAGTTGATGGGTGCAGCACACCAACATGGCACAAGTATACATATGTAACAAACCTGCACATTATGCACATGTACCCTAGAACTTAAAGTATAATAATAAAATAAAAAATAAAAAAAATAAAAAAATAAAAAAAAGACAAAGAGGAACATTACATAATGATAAAAGGATTAGTCTAGCAGGAAAATATCACAATCCTAAATATATATGCATCTAACATGGGAGCTCCCAAATTTATAATACAAATATTACTAGACATAAGAAATGAAATAGATGGCAACAAAATAATAGTGGGGGAACTTCAGTACTATACTGACAGCACTAGACAGGTCATCAAGACAAAGTCAACAAAGAAACAATGAACTTAAATCAAACCCTAGAACAAATGGACTTAACAGATATTTACAGAACATTCTACCCGAGAACTGCAGAATATACACGCTTTTCATCAGCATACGGAACATTCTCCAAAACAGACCATATCATGGGCCACAAAACAAGCCTCAATAAATTTAAGAAAATTGAAATTATATCAAATAGCCTCTCAGAACACAGTGGAATAAAATTGGATATTAACTCCAAAAGAAATCCTCAAAACTATACAAATACATGGAAATTAAATAATTGCTCCTGAATGATCTTTGGATCAATAATGAAATCAAGATGGAAATTTTAAAATTCTTTGAGTTGAATGATAATAGTTACATAACTTATCAAAACCTCTGGGACACAGCAAAAACAGTGCTAAGAGGAAAGTTCATATCATTAAATCCTTACATCAAACAGCCTGAAAGAGCACAAATTGAAAACCTAAGGTCACACCTCAAGGAACCAGAGAAACAAGAACCCAACCCCAGCAGAAGAAAAGAAATAACAAAGATTAGAACAGAACTAAATGAAATTGAAACAAAAATAAAATACAAAAGATAAATGAAACAAAAAGCTGGTTCTTTGGAAAAGATAAATAAAATTGATAAGCCAGTAGCGACAGTAACCAAGAAAAGAAGAGAGAAGATCCAAAGAAGCTCAATTAGAAATGAAATGTGAAATATTACAGCTGATACCACAGAAATACAAGAGATCATTCAAGGCTACTATGAACACCTTTATGCACACAAACTAGAAAATCTAAAGGAGATGGATAAATTCCTGGGAATATACAACCCTCCTAAATTAAATCCGGGAGAAATAGAAACTCTGAATAGACCAGTAACAAGTAGTGATATTGAAACAGTAATAAAAAAAATACCAATCAAAAAAAGTCCAGGACCAGTTGGATTCACAGCTGAATTCTATCAGCATTCAAAGAAGAATTGGTACATATCTTACTGAAACTATTTCACAAGATAAACAGGAATTCCTCCCTAAATCATTCTATGAAGTCAGTATCACCCTAATACCAAAGCCAGAAAATGACATAAGAAAAAAAGAAAACTACAGACCAATATCCCTGATGAACACAGATGCAAAAATCCTCAACAAAAATACTAGCTAATCAAATCCAATAGCATATCAAAAAGATAATACACCATGATCAAGTGGGTTTCATAACAGGGATGCAGGGATGGTTTAACATACACACGTCAATAAATGTGATACACTACACAAACAAAAACAAAAATCACATGTTCATCTCAATAGATGCAGAAAAAGCATTTGACAAAATTTAGCATCCCTTTATGATGAAAACCCTCAGCAAAATTGGCATAGAAGAGACATACCTTAAGGTAATAAAAGTCATCTATGACAAACCCACAGCCAACATTATACTGAATGGGGAAAAGTTGAAAGCATTGCCCCTGAGAACTGGAACAAGACAAGGATGCCCACCTTTACCACTACTATTCAACATAGTGCTGGAAGTCTTAGTCAGAGCAATCAGACAAGGGAAAGAAACAAAAAGCATCCAAATCGGTAACGAGGAACTCAAACTGACACTGTTCACCAATTACATGATTGTATACCTAGAAAACCCTAAAAACTCATCCAGAAAGCTCCTAGATCTGATAAACGAATTCAGTAAAGTTTCAGGATACAAAATCAATGTACACAAATCAGTAGCACTGCTATACACCAACAATGACTAAGCTGAGAATCAAATCAAGAACTCAATCTCTTTTACAACAGGTGAAAAAAAAGAAATATTTAGGAATATACCTAACTAGGGAGATGAAAGCTCTCTAAAAGGAAAACTATAAAACACTGCTGAAAGAAATCACAGATGACACAAACAAATAGAAACACATCCCATGCTCATAGATGGGTAGAATCAACATTGTGAAAATGATCATACTGCCAAAAGCAATCTACAAATTCAATGCAATTCCCATCAGAATACCACCATCATTCCTCACCAAACTAGAAAAACAATCCTAAAATTCATATGGAACCCCCAAAAAAAGCCTGCATAGCCTAGCCAAAGCAAGACTAAGCAAGAAGAACAAATCTGGAGGCATCACATTACCCAACTTCAAACTATACAACAAGTCTATAGTTACCAAAAGCGCAAGGTACTGGTATAAAAATAGGCACACAGACCAATGGAACATAATACAGAACCCAGAAACAAAGTCAAATACTTATAGACAACTGACTTTTTTTTTTTTTTTTTTTTTTTTTTGAGACGGAGTCTTGATCTGTCACCCAGGCTGGAGTGCAGTGGCGCAATCTCGGCTCACTGCAAGCTCCACCTCCCCAGTTCACGCCATTTTCCTGCCTCAGCTTCCTGAGTAGCTAGGACTACAGGCACCCCCCGCCACACCCGGCTAATTTTTTGTATTTTTAGTAGAGACCGACTTTCACCGTGTTAGCTAGGATGATCTCCATCTCCTGACCTCCTGATCCGCCCACCTTGGCCTCCCAAAGTTCTGGGATTACAGGCATGAGCCACCACGCCCGGCTGACAACTGACCTTTAACAAAGCAAACAAAAACATAAAGTGGGGAAAGGACCCTGTATTCAACAAATGATATTGGGGTAATTGGCAAGCCACATGTAGAAGAAGGAAGCTGGATCCTCATCTCTCACCTTATACAAAAATCAGCTCAAAATGGATCAAATTCTTAAATCTACGACCTGAAACCATAAAAATTCTAGAAGATAACCTCAGAAAAACTCTTCTAGATATTAACTTAGGCAAAGACTTCATGACCAAGAACCCAAAAGCAAATGCAACAAAAAGAAATAGATGGGACCTAATTAAACTAAAAGGCTTCCACACAGCAAAAGAAATAATCAGCAAACAGACAACCCACGGAGTGGGAGAGTATCTTTGCCAGCTATGTATCTGATGAAAGACTCATATCCAGAATCTACAAGGAATTCAAAAAAATCAGCAAGAAAGAAACAAATAACCCCATTAAAAAGTGGGCAAAGGACGTGAATAGACAATTCTCAAAAGAAGATATACAAATGGCCAACAAACATGAAAAAATGCTCAACATCACTAATGCTCAGGGAAATGCAGATCGAAACTGCAATGCAAAACCATCTTACTTCTGCAAGAATGGCCATAATTAAAAAAAAAAAAACACATAAAAGATTTTGGCATGGATGTAGTAAAAAGGGAGCACTTTTACACTGCTTTTGGGAATGTAAACTAGTACAACCACAATGGAAAACAGTATGGAGAGTCCTTAAAGAACTAAAAGTAGTACTACCACTTGATCCAGCAATCCTACTACTGAGTATCTACCCAGAGGAACAGAAGTCATCATCCAAAAAAGACACTTGCTCGTGCATGTTTATAGCAGCACAATCTGCAATTGCAAAAACACAGAACCAGCCTAAATGCCCTTCAATCAATGAGTGGATAAACTGTGGTGTATATATACACACACCGTGGTATTTTACATATATACATATATATATATATATAAATTGTATCAGTTTTCTCCAAAGACTTTTCCCTCTCCATGCATCTGTGACATGTTTCCTTCTCTTGATGTATGTCATTGTCAAGGAATCCTTGTTTTGACACTTTTTTGTAAATCAGTTGCTTTTTCTCCTTGCCATTGCCCACCTGCTTAGACTCTGTATCTCTCAGTGAAAGGACTGCAACAGTCTTCTGATTGCATTTCCTTTCTTTAGCTTTTTTTCTACCTCCAATTAATAGGACATAACATATATAGTATTCCATGGAATACTACTCAGCCATAAAAAGGAACAAAATAATGGCATTCACAGCAACCTGGATAGAGTTGGTGATCATTATCTAAGTGAAGTAACTCAGGAATGGAAAACCAAACATCTTATGCTCTTATAAGTGAGAGCTAAGCTATGAGAATACAAAGGCATAAGAATGATATAATAGACTTTGGGTACTCGAGTGGAGGGGTGGGAGGAGGGTGAGAGATAAAAGACTGCACATTGCATACAGTGTACAATGCTCAGGTGATGGGTACACCAAATCTCAGAAATCACCACTAAAGATCTTTTCCGTGCAGCCAAACACCATTTGTTCCCCCAAAACTATTGAAATAAACAACAACAACAAAACAGAATAGATACTGTAAATTCATTCTAATTTGAGGAGGACAGAGAGAAGGGAGATAACGTCCCTTGTCAATTTTTTTGCATTTGTTTATATATTTACTGACTTTTGCTTTCTGTAGGTTAAATGACAATGGCATTATGAAGTTGACATATTTGTCTGAATTATTATTTAAATTTTTTTCCTTCAATTTTAAGAGTGCTGTGTACCATGAAAGTACAGTGCTATGAAAAAGTGAGTTAGTAATAGTGTGGCTGCCAGTGTTGCCTTTGATTACAATGTGACTTTATATCCTGGGGGCACAGGTTGTACTCTGAGGACAATGGGAAAGCTTTGGAAGATGGTGGGCTGTGGAAGACACCTGAGTGAAGCCATTTTTTAAAAAGATCAATTTGAATATGTTATGTCCTATTAATTGGAGGTAGAAAAAAACTAAAGAAAGGAAATGCAATTAGGAGATTGTTAAAATCCTTTAACTGAGGGAGATACAGAGTCTAGGCAGGTGGGGCAATGGCAAGGAGAAAAAGCAACTGATTTACAAAAGTAGCATCAAAACAAGGATTCCTCGAGTTTAGCTTGGAATAGAGACTCTGAAAGGATGACAGGACACCCAATTTGGACTTACCCCGTGGTTATATAGAGAGCAAGACTCTAAATATGGAGAGGTCAGAGGTGTGTGTATGAGGCTTGGAACGGCTTTTTGAGAAGCTTTGCTGGCAGTTTTCCAGATAAGGGTCCAGTGAGGCCTTTGAAGTAGTTACAATGGGCTTGGCCAGATGAGGGCAGCAGAGCATCAGTAATTGCTGGGGACAGCTGGCCAGGACAAGAGCGCTGACACAGAGTCATGTTTGGATTGAGCCTTCAGATGTGTTCACATTTGTGGGCTGGAAGAACTACAGCCAGTTAAGGAGACAGAGGGAGTGGGGTCCTGAAGGTGGGATCGCCTGGGCAGTACAAATGTGTGGAAGGCAAAGATGCAAAGGCTTCTAGGAAGTCAGGAGGGGGTAGGAGTGTGAACAGAAGCAAATGACTAGTGACTTTGAAGAAAGCGATTTCAGAGGAATAGTGAGGCCAACACCAGGTTAAAAGGGATCCAATGGGCTGGGCGCGGTGGCTCAATGCCTGTAATCCCAACACTTTGGGAGGCCGAGGCAGGTGGATCACTTGAGGTCAGGAGTTCGGGACCAGCCTGGCCAATATGGTGAAATTCCGTCTCTACTAAAAACACAAAAAGTAGCCTGCAATCCGAGCTACTTGGGAGGCTGAGGCAGGAGAATCACTTGAACCTGGGGAGGCAGAGGTTGCAGTGAGCCGATATCGCACAACTGCACTCCAGCCTGGGCGACAAAGGCCAGACTCTGTCTCAAAAGAAAAAAAGGAGGTGGGGGATTAAGTGAGGAATAGGTATGGAGATGGAGAAAGTGGGAACAGGAATGTATATTTTCAAGTCAGTCAGTGAAAAAAAGCAGAGTAACAGGATGACCTTTTAAAGGGGAGGCAGAATAGACGAAGAGCTTTTCTTTTAACCTGAAGTATTCTCGTGAGTGTTGATGAGCTCAATGAAATAATATCATGAAGAAAATAACTGAAAATGCCTGTGAGAGAAAGAACAAGGGAATGGTTATGAAGACACTCTTCAGAAGAGCTGGGATATAATCAAGAGTTCTGGTGGAAGGTTTGGGTTAAAGGAGAGTAGGAAGGAAGAAGATATAGATAATGGAGATCTTATGGATCAAAGATTGCCAACATTGTATAGTCAGCCCTTTATATCCATGCGTTCTGCATCATGGATTTAACCAACTCAGGATCGAAAACATTCAGAAAAACAATTGCATCTGTACTGACATATACAGACTTTTCTTTGTCATTATTCCCTGAACAATATAGTACAACAACTATTTACATAGCATTTATATTGTATTAGGTATTATAAGTAATCTAGAGATTATTTAAGGTATATGGGAGGATGTGTATAGGTTATATGCAAATAACTATGCCATTTCATATCACAGACTTGAGCATTTGCAGATTTTGGTACCTGGGGAGCATAGGAGAAGCACTGGAACCAATTCCCCATGTATATCAAGAGATGATTGTATAAGTAAGCTGTATTCCAAATGTTCATTAGTTATCTGGAAAAGTTATATCGTTTTCCCAGAGAAACATGTGGTATTGCTGATGTGGCATGTGGAAAGATTCTAGGGTGTGCTCTTCAGACTGTGACATTATAATAACCTCCTCCTACTTTATAAATGCAGATATAACTCAAAGTTATGTTTTTGCTGTTTTCACTTTGCTTTCTCCTCCTCAGAGAGAAGATTCACTTTTATGGTTTAAAATATTGTTAACTATATAACAATATTTTCCCCATTGTTGCAAGGACTCTTTAGTACAGAAAAGGCTGAACATTTAATAATTAGTTTTTAACACAGTGCCTTAATATCTTGTGTACTTTCCCAGAACTCAAGTGTCTCCAAGATGGGAATTCAAATCACTGGTTCTGAATCCTGGCTCCACATTAGAATCACCTTGCCTGGAGCTTCTAAGCAATATCAATGTCTAAGCCCACCCTTGGAGGTTTGAATTGAGGTCTCATTCAAGCAGTTAAGAATGAGGCCTAAGAACCAGTATTTTTTAACCCGTTTCACAGGTGAATGTAATATACAACAGATGTTGAGAGCCACTGACTTAGACCATTAAAGGAACTGCACTGACACTATTAGGTAAATTTTCAATGCATCATTTAGGGTAGGCTGTCCCATTCAAACTCAGTGTGATTAAAGTAAAATGTATTTCCACAGCAGTTTTCTCTCCAGACTTTCTGTCTTCACTTGTACATCCACAAAGGAAAACATGAAGACCTCTTAGATTCAGCCTTTTTTCCATTTCCTCATATCCGGTCAGTCCTTAAATCCAATGTCCTTCATAGAAGTCTCATGCCCATGCTCCCAGAGCTCTGCCTGCCTCTAGGTTATGAACTCCTGGCAATCTCTTGCTGTCTTCTTTGGCTCAAGTGCAGACAGCTGAGTTAATCATGTTCTTCAGGCATGTTGTCATCATGGATTCATGCAAGGCCCTTTGTTTAAATGAAGGTATTTATTCATTCAATAGTCTATTCTGCACATGGCTGCCAGATTGTTTTTAAAAGACTGCTTTCATCAATTCTCTTGGCTCACATCTCCCAGTAACTCCTCATTTCCTACTCTGTAAATGGTGAACTACTTTGTGTGCCTTTTAAGGCTTTGTATAATTGGTATTGAAACTCCAGGGATTCAGTCTAGGTCCTGCTGCTCACCACACAGGAAGCCAATCACTGAGAGAGTATTGCCAGGGAAGAAGGCTTTATTCAGGTGCTATAGCTGAGGAGATCAGAGATCAGTCTCAAATCCATCTCCCTGACCAACTACAATGGAAAGTTTATATACTAGGAAAGAAAAGTAACTACGAGTGGGAAAACAGGACTTAGGGAGGGGTAAGGAAGAGAAATTGGTCAACAGGAAGCAGGTGGTCAGTTAGGCAATAGTAATTGCTAAGGGATCTGGCATCTCATCGTCCAAATGCAGTGATTTCGTAAGTTTCAGTTCCTTGATACTATGTGGAAGGCCTGATGTTTGGTTTCCTGAGAAAGTAACTCAGATAAGAAAAATACAACTTTCTTAAGTCTTAAGAATCTCCCAGACATTTTTTTTCTTGCCATTATCCCTTGAACAATATAGGGAATAATTTAAAAAGTCTTGTGAGAGTCAATTTCTATGTTTATTCAAAAGAAACCATAAACATCAGTTTTATGGGACAATTGGGCCAGTTTCATAATCAACACCCATTCAACTTAGGATGTCGCTTAACTTCTCTGGCCCATTTTACCACCTGTAAAATTATACGTTAATAAATATATAAAGACATGTAATTATATAATACTATATATTATACATGTATAATTCTTTTTGGATCCAAATAAATATTCCTATTTTTTAAAGGACTATTTTCTACTCTGCCTGCAATAGGCTATTCATTATTCTAATCAGTTTGGTTTCTTCACTGTTCTAACAACACAAGCTCAGTGTTGCTTTTCATGTTGTTTTCCTCTTTTGAAAAACCCTCAGGTCTTTTCTTAACCTGTCTATACGGTATCATTATTCAAGGCACAGCTTAGATTCCACTCATCTATAATGTCTTTCTAGATGAGTGCGTGAGTATATGATCACACAATTTGAAATATAATCCATTTTGTTTGTGTTGTTCCTAGTCCTTAAGTATCTCTTTTTAATATTTTCTAAATATTCTGTTTTTATGTTCCTTTTCTTTGTTCTAACATTTATGTAGAAGGATGCTTTAGAATTTTTGAGTGGTTGTACTTTTCTTTTGTGTTAAGTTTTAATTTTTGTGGGTACATAGTAAGCATTATGATTTTCTAATGTTGTACATTGTGGTCAGAGAATAAGATCTGTAAAATTCCTGGTTTTTAAAAAATTCATTTACATTTTTCTTTGTGATATCATCTAATTTTTGATCAGCTTTTGTCAAGATTTTTATGGAAACTCGAAAGTAATATAAATTCTTGTTTTCAAGTTTTTAAGCCAGTAATGTAAAATATCTTTTTACATGTAAAAGAGATATAACTTATTGTTCAAAATTGGGAACTACATCCATAATCTTACCAGTATTTTAGCATATTTGCTTCTAGAGTTTCTATTTTTAAAAAATGACTAAAATCCACATGTATTATATATATTTGTATCCTGCTCTTGGTTATTAACAATAATTTGATGTGTTTTGTCATTGAAATATCATAATTAACATCATTTTTAAAGCATATTTAATATTCTATTATATGGCTATATCATAATTTACTTAATTCCTTGGTGTTGGACATTTACATTTCATTCTTTTTTTTTGCAACTATAAATAATATATCATTCTTCAAATGTTAAAATAATAGACTGGAAACACACCCCAACCTCCCATTCCTACTAATCTTTAGAAATGAGATAATGTATATTTTAAAAAGCAGTAACTGGATTGGAAAAGATGGAGAATTTAATATTAATAATTTAATAGTAATTGAATTCTGTTTTAAACAGTTTTTAAACAAATTATGTAAAATATCTTTTTATATGTAAGAGATAACGTGTTGTTCACAATTGGGAACTACATTAGTAATCTTACGATAATAACAGTACTGTAAGAATTGAAACTTCAGAAACTGTGAAGATTCCCTGAGTGATGGAGAATAGATCTCATTGAAAAAGAAAGCTCAGCCCAAAAGGTGAGTACATGACTACTGCTAGAAGCAGGTAAGAGTGATTCCCAGAATGTACCACACCTGGAAGAGATAAACACTATGAGCAGGCAAAGGGTCTTGGCGGCGAACAGGGTGATTAGCTAGGGTGCCACAGCAGGAGCAGCCAGGTGGCTGCCTTCAGGTGAAGGCAATAGGTATGGGAGATTGGGTCAGAGAGATGAGAATGTGCCCTTAAGTGGATGACAAGGGCACACAAGAGGGTAGGAATTTCCACAACTGTAAGACTAAGATACCCACTAAGATACTCAGACTGGCAAGGTATCCTAGTGGCACATTGTCTCTACTCCCTTACGCTTACTGAAAATTGACAGACATACAATCCTTGGTAGCCTGTCTTTCCCTTGAGAGAAGAGACACACTAATTGGGCATCTGAAATACAAAAATAAGTACCTGGTCAGAATTGTTCATATTTGTGGAAAGCCAATACCAGGAAATACAATGAACTCAACAAATATAAGTACTTATACCTCAGGAAACAGTTAACAGAGCAAGCAGAACAGGATGAGAACAGAGGATAGTGTATCACTAAGATTAGGGAAACTAAATTTGAACAATAATCTGAACCTACAATTGGAATTGACATCAATACAGGACATTGCAGAGGGCAGGCAGGGAGGGAAATAAAATCATGCTAATGTTCCTGTCTTATTTGGAGGAGCATATAGGAACTGATTAACCTTAGATATTATTTGAATAATATGATATTATGGATACATGTTGAAAATGCAAGGGTGATGAGTAGAACAACAGAAATAGAATTTAAAAGTTTCCAACTGGTAGTTCAATAAAAGGCAATACAGTCGAAAAAAATCTGGAAATTGTGGTTAGTAGAAAACACAAAATATGACAGCAGGGAGTAATCCAAACAGACCATGAAACACAATAGGCTAAATTGATCAACTGAGAGACTGCATAAAACCCAGTTATAGTAAAGAGGAGAAAAACAAAATGACATGTGATGGTTGAACATAAAAAAACAATGGAAGCAAATGCTAACAAAACAAAAGCAATTGTAACTATACTAATATCAGATAAAAAATACTTTTTTGTTTGTTTGTTTGAGATCGAGTCTCGCTCTGTCATCCAGGCTGGAGTGCAGTGGCACGATCTTGACTCACTGCAACCTCCATCCCCCGGGTTCAAGCAATTCCCCTGCCTCGCCCTCCTGAGTAGTTGGAATTACAGGCAGGTGTCACCATACCCGGCTAATTTTTTGTATTTTTAGTAGAGATGGGGTTTCACCATGTTGGCCAGACTGGTCTGGAACTCCTGACCTTATGATCCGCCCACCTCGGACTCCCAAAATGCTGGGATTACAGGCATGAGTCACCATGCCTGGCCAGATAAAATACAATTTATGACAAAAATACTGAAAGGAACTTGAACTATTTCATGTTATTGAAAGGTATAATAAAGTATAACAATCATATACATAAGTCTTAATGTGTCTAACAACATAGTTCCCAAAACCACAAACCAAAAACAAATACATTCATGTGGAGAAACTGACAAATCCACAGTCATACTGGGTGAATCCAAAGCTCTACTTACTGAAATGGAAAGATTGAGGAGGCAACAAAAAAAAGAGAAAGTATAGAAAATTTGAATAATATAATCAACTGAACCAGATAATGCAGTTTTTAGTTTATTCTTTTTGCACGGCTAAGGAAATACAGTTGACCCTTGAACAACATGAGTTTGAACTGCACGGGTCCACTTACATGTGGATTAAAAAGAAAATACATTGAAAAATTTTTGGAGATTTGTGACAGTTTGACAAAACTCACAAATTGCATAGCCTAAAAATATTTTAAAAATTAAGAAAATGTGAGGTATGTCATAAATTCATAAAATACAATGCAAATACTAGTTTATTTTTATCATTTCTTACCATAAAATATATGCAAATCTATTAGAAAAAGCTAAAATTTATCAAAACTGACACATACGAACGGACAGTATATGGGGCCATTCACAGTATAGAGAAATGTAAACAAGCATAAAGGTGTAGTATTAAATCATAACTGCACAAAATTAATGGTGGTTCATACTGTTATACTGTAATAATTTCATAGCCACCTCCTGTTGCTATTTTGGTGAGCTCAGGTTTGCAAGTATCTGCTTAAAACACTGTGTGATGCTAGGACCAGGTGTAGTGGCTCATGCCTGTAATCCCAGCACTTGGGGAGGCCGAGGTGGGTGGATCATGTTGTCAGGAGATCAAGAACATCCTGGATAACACGGTGAAACCCCGTCTCTACTAAAAATACAAAAATTAGCTGGGTGTGGTGGCACACGCCTGTAGTCCCAGCTACGGGAGAGGCTGAGGCAGTAGAATCGCTTGAACCCAGGAGGCGGAGATTGCAGTGAGCCGAGATCATGCCATTGGACTCCAGCCTGGGTGACAGAGGGAGACTCCGTCTCAAAAAAACAGAAACAAAAAACAAACAAAAAAATCACTGTGTGATGCTAATAATCTCTGTGTGAACAGTTCATCTCTCCAGTAAACTGCATATCCCAGTAAAAAAAGATTTGTCACAGTTCTTGCATATTTTTTTATTGCATCCAGTGCAGTACAGTAAACCTTGAATAACACCAAGGGACCCATGTGAAGTGCCACTAGCAATGCTGGAAGTACTCCCAAGAAGCAGAAAAAAGTCATGACATTAAAATAAAAAGTTAAATTGCTTGATATATACCATAGATTGAGGTCTGCACCTCTGGTTGCCAGCCATTTCTGACATACAATTCATCTTGGAAACAGATGACATAAACTTATGGCATTAATAAATATAGTACAGTACTGTAAATATATTTTCTCTTCCTTGTGATTTTCTTAACATTTTCTTCTCTGTAGTTTATCATAAGAACACAGTATATAACACATACAGTATGTGTTAATCAACTGTTTATGGAATTAATAAGGCTTCTGATCAACAGTGGGTGAATCCAAAGCTCTACTTACTGAAATGGAAAGATCGAGGAGACAAAAGAGAAAGTATAGAAAATTTGAATAATATAATCAACTGAACAAGATAATGCAGTTTTTAGTTTATCCTTTTTGCACAGTTGTTATGTTTTGGGGGAGCCAGAAGTTATATGCAAATTTTTAACTGGCATCCCTAACCCTTGCATTCTTTAAGGGTCAGCTGTATATGGATTTTTTTCCATTCCCTTTTAATACAAAATTTTGCCTACTTTGTCAGATGTTTTTCTATCAACTAAGATCCTGGCTTTTGTGTTGCAGAATTCATTGATTTCTATTTTTTTACTATTATTATTATTATTATTATTATTTTTGGAGACGGAGTCTTACTCTGTCACCCGGGCTGGAGTGCAGTGGTGAGATCTTGGCTCACTGCAAGCTCCGCCTCCCGGGTTCATGCCATTCTCCTGCCTCAGCCTCTCAAATAGCTGGGACTAAAGGTGCCCACCACCACGCCCGGCTAATTTTTTGTATTTTTAGTATAGATGGGGTTTCACCGTGTTAGCCAGGATGGTCTTCATCTCATGACCTCGTGATCCGCCCACCTCAGCCTCCCAAAGTGCTGGGATTACAGGTGTGAGCCACCGCACCCAGCGATTATCATTATTTTAAAATCAGGAATGGGTGTTGAATTTGTCAAATGTTTTTCAACTTCTGAAGCAATGGTCATTTTTTTCCTATAGTATATCATTAATAGTTTTAATTATAAAATATGACATTTTATTTGGACTTTCAGTTGATTTTCTGTTCTCAATAATCAACAATTATAAACATTTAAAAACATTCCTTATGGTTGGATTTTTCTCTCCAGATACAAACACATTAAATTTCTCTTTGATATTTTTTATATAACTTGTTTCAGAAATTCAGAAAAATACTAAAGACTATTATGCTTTCTAAATTGACTTTCAGAGAATGGACTTTCCATGAATGTATTTGCTTTTCTAATTCCTTGAACAGTATGTTTAAGCTTGAAATTTTGGTTTTAAGACTATCTTCTATCTTACCACTGCATTTCAATAATTAGACATATCAGATACCATATAAAAACGTTAAATAATGCCTTCCTTTTTATAGTTTTCATCGTCACACAATGATGTACCTAAAGTTGAGACTCCAAGGTAAGGTGGGAAATGAAAGACAATTTCTGGTGTTGTTTTGGGGGACTATGGGTAGTCACAATGGCTAGATCCAGTTTGTACATCTCTCTAGGCCTCTAAGCATGTGAGAGCTGTTTGGGTTAAAGATGTATCTTGTCCCAGACTTTTCATTGTTCTCAATAATTTAGAACTTGAAATTTGAGTAACTATAATTTGAAAACTGAGCCACTTATGCAACTGAATTCAAGACCGTAAAAACGTTGTGTTCTTATCTAATGATGTAAAGCAGTTTCCAAATTTTGTTATCAGTTTCTCCCCCTCCCCACTTTTGTTATCAGTTTCTCCCCCTCCCCACTCCTTTCTCACTTCCGTTTGAGAGAAAAATGCTTTAGCATTATTTGCAAGGAAGACTTATTTTCAACGTTTTAGTCAAGACAAGAGTATAATACAAAGTTACAATTCAGTACACTTTATGCAGGTGTTTCTTCTTCTTTAATTTACTTTCCCTTATTTACCAATTCTCTCCATCTCTTTTGACCTCAAAATTCTTTATCTGCTTGTCAAAAATTGTCCCTAGCCGTCTCCTTCCATTTCTAGTTGTGTATGAGGTAGTCCACAGAAGCAGTACGCTGAATAGTGCAGTTGCTGTGTTGATCATCCCTATGGCTATAGGTGGTTATTATATTTTGTGTGCCCTGAAAGGCTTAGGTGATGTGTAACATATATAATTTTAAGGCATTTACCCCACTTTTTGTAAACAAAAATTTTAAAGCAATTATTTAAGAGTGGATACATGTTCTCTTTCACTATACAAAACATTTTGGAGGGAATCTGAGAGAAGTCACGGTTAGAGATTAGTAAAGGTGGAAAGCACTGCAAATTACCTAACCCAGCTCATTTACATGTGAGAAAATCTGGGCACAGAGCGGTTAAATCACTTGCAGAGTAACATATAAAAAAAAAGAAACACATGAAGGAAGGATAAAGGAAAGGTCTGCATGAAGTGCAGTGATCTAGATTGGTGGCCAGAAATACAACTGTGATCTTATTTTCAGTTCATGGCTATTTTTACCACAAGAGCAACACTGATCAGCCTAAATTGGTCAGGGAAACAGAGGAAGTTTTGTCCTGAAAATGTAGCACACTGTTCAGCTTGTAAAAAAATAAAATAAAGGTTAACTGTCATTATTCTCACTGTTATTGCTTGATTCCACCTTTCAAGGGCTAACCACTTGTCTTGGCTTCTCTTTCACCCATCATCTGCTATTTTTGAGCATTGATTATCCAATGCTTTGTGGACCCTTTCTACTCTCTTTTGGCTCAATTAATTCCTTTTTAAATTAATTCATTGGCAGAATGTTTTCTCACATTTTCACAAGTGTTGGCTCTTGAAAGAGGTATTTATTACACATGTTCTTTGACTCCAAAGGAAACCAGAAAAAAACAAACTGGAACAAGAAATTTGGTAGGAGGAACAGAAACGAAGTTGCATGAAAAAGACAGTGGAGTGGGACTGAGAAGTGGCAACTGCCCACGACTGACCTCCCTCTTTCAAGGCCTGTGTCGCCAGGACGCTGCCCAGAAGAAGCCACAACGAGGCGCAGGCGCGACTCAACGAGGGCCACGCCCCTCCTAGAGAAGGACCGACCCGTTTTCCGCCCGCATCGGAGCTTGGGTTTCCGGAAGGACCTGATTCTGGAAGGGACCAAACCGGATAGAGGTCGCGCGCCCTCTTTCGTCTGCCTTCCGGTTCACTAATAAGCAATTTCGCAGAAGGGCTGGAACGGGGCGTCCCTCTGCGCAGGCGCAGTCGCCGCTTGACCCGCGGCACTATGCCGGGGCGGCACGTTTCTCGAGTCCGGGCATTGTACAAGCGCGTCTTGCAGCTGCACCGTGTTCTGCCTCCGGACCTCAAAGCCCTGGGCGACCAGTACCTGAAAGACGAATTTAGGAGACATAAGAGCGTTGGTTCTGACGAGGCCCAGCGTTTCTTGCAGGAATGGGAGGCAAGTGACGCCCCCTTTTCTCTGCCCAAGACCTTTGGGGTCCCTCGGTGTCCCAGTTTCTCGTTCCAGTCCCCCATGCGGGGTTAAACAGAGCAGCAACCTGCTCTGTTTGAATTAAACAGCGTAATGCTGTTCGGTAACACCAAAATTTCTCCCACGGGTTTCTCACTGGAGCGTATCCTGGTACTTCAGCGTCCCCAATTCAGTTCAACTTTTCAGCTCCTGCAGATGCCAGGTGCTGGAAGGGTGAGGGTAGGAGGTCACAAAGATGAGCAAGTCGTCGTTAAGTGCTCAAAGACTTAAGGAGCTTTTTGTTCTTTTAAGTGCTTTTGCACATAGTAAGCGCCCATTAATAATGCTTCTCTTAGTAGTTTTCAAATTTAAAGGCTTATTTCCGTAATTTATGATTTCTTTAATTTCAGCTGTTTTGGTTTGGTTTAAATAATTTTCTCACTTGGCTGATATAGAAATCAGGTAACATGAAAAAGACTATAGATTACAAAAGGCAGGAGATTACAAACTGTAAAGGAGAAAAATGCTGGTGCCAGTTAAGTCAGGTGAAAGTTGTTTCCTCCGGGGTCTCAAGTCAGTGTTACATCGCCCTGCACCATTGCGGTAAATGTTAAAACAGACACATGCATTAGCAATAAGTCGTTTGACTTTTTTTTCTGTATTTTTGAGTGAAGGACAAAAGATATTCAGAGTATTTCGTGGGGCTCGGGGCCCTGCAGGATTGCCCCAAGTTTTCATTTGCAAATGTAAAGAAATGAATGGAATTAGAGATTGGAATGACAGCTCAGATATTTGAAAGCATGAGTTGGAGCTGGTATGAAAATAGAGGTAAGCGATTCTTCGGCCTAAAAAGTTGAAGGGGAGTTGACTAGTCTGCTTTTTTTAAAAAATCAAAAGAATGGTTAGGGTGAGCACAAAATTTGCACTGATTTCCAGAATTCTTATTTGTGTAATTATTGAAGCTTTTAAGAGCGACATTTAGAACAATCGGGAAATTTAGAACTTTCTTGAAAATCATGGTGTATTTGATGTAATTCGCTTGCCTGAAGCCAAGGAAGTTGAAGCTTTTCAGGTACAGAGCACTTTATTTTAATAAGGTAATTTGGTTTTGGAGCCTGAAGAACTGGATTCAGGTTCAGTCTCTGACATTTATTAATATTAAGTGTCAATCACTTAATTTTTCTGGTCTTATTTTCTCATCTATAAAATAATAAGTGTTTATGCATCTAAAAATTTACGTATGTAAATGTATTTACAAGCACTTGTGTATTGCTAATTGTTACGAAGCTATAAGATACTGTATTAAAGTATTTTACATCTTTTAAGGTAGGTCATTTTGTGGCTGTACAGGAAGGGGAGTAGCTCTCTGTTGGGAGGAAATAAGGTTATTTTGAGAAGTCTTAAAATGTAAGCACTTGGAAGCCTTTTAGGGAAAAGGTAGGAAAGAGTGGCAACTCAGAAAAAAAATTGATAATAGGTTGTAGGTGAGAAAGAGGGTATAAAAAAGAACTGCATAAATAAAAAATGTGTTAGTTGACCTAGTAGGCTTGGTAATGGGAATTGAGCTTTTTAAAACTCTTGTAATAATTTTAGACACACAGGAGAGTTAGAAAGACAGCACAGAGTTCCCTACATCCTGTTTCTCCCTGTGTTAGCATCTTATATTATCAGGGTACAGTGATCAAAAGCAAGAAATTAACATTGCTACAATATACTGTTAACTACAGGCTTTATTTACAGTTTGCCAGCCCTTTCACTAATGTCCTTTTTCTGTTCCAGGATCCAATGGGGATTCTACAATGCATTTAGTCATTCTTTTTCTGTAATCTCCATTCTGTGAGAGTTCCTCGTCTTCCTATCTTTCATTACCTTGATAATTTTTTGAAAAGTACTGGTCTGTTAACTTTGTGGAATGCCTCTCAATTTGAGTTTGTCTGATGTTTTCTCATGGTTTCATTGATGTTATGCATTACTGAGAATACCACAGGGGCTGAAGTGTTCTTCTCAACACTTAATGTCAGAGGTCACGTGATATTAACATGACTTCTTACTGGTGATGATAACTGTGATCACTTGGTTAAAGTAATAGTCCGCCTGGTGTCTCTACTGTAAACTTACTATTTCCCTTTTGAAATTAATACATATTTGGGGGTAGGTACTCTCAGGCTTTCAGATGACTACTAATCTTAGCATTCATTGATGGATTTTGCCATTGTGTTCCAATGGTGGTTCTTTTGTTTCCCTCATTCCTTTTGAATTTATTAGTTGACATATGTCTGTAGAGAACAGTTTTCCTGTCTTCCTGGACCATTGTTGATCTACTGGAATTAATGAATTGGCAGCTGGGTAAAGAGAAATTTAAACATAGTGATCTCTTTGGATAACATAATTATCACAGTTGCAAGGCAGCTTAACCTAAGCCTGGGAGTTAGACGTGGTAGGTTGGATCCTACCAAGAAAGATACTTGAAGAACTGGTCTTTTTGAAAGAGTAGGGCTAGAGAAGAGCTAATGATTGGAGGGGAAAAATACCTGGCTAGAGAAGTTTTATCACCAGAGAGTAATATATTTTAGACTTCCAAGTCTTTTTTTCCCCTACATGTTCTTCAAAACATCTAATTTATGACTGTTATACTAGATACTGCTAGATATGACATGGATTTTCATGCCTTTATTTTTCAGTTAGTGCTCATTACAAACTTGGCACCTGTTGTTTGAATATTGCTTAATGGTTACGTTTACATCAAACTAAGAGTAACTGTTGTGGATTTCTAACTTTATATGTTATGTAGAGTCTGGTCTACACAATACCAGTCCTTCACACACATCTAAACTTAATTGTGGACTTGAATGGATTCTGAATTTGTTTTATGTCAGTGGGCAACGTTGGGTAAGTTACCACTGAAGAAAAGAAAGGGATCAAGAACACTAGACGCCCCATATTTGGAAGAGAGTTCTCTAGTTCCTTTCATTTGTGATCCTGGAAAACTGGCAATATAATAGTAGAGAGAATTCAGCTGGGGAAAGTTTTTGTTCAAGGACCAATTGGGGCAACGTGGAAGGAAAGTATTTTAAGTATATAAATGTAAAAGCATGTTTACAGAGTAATTAGTGAATTTATATAATTCCTCTCCATAAGAGAAAAAATAAAGTTCAGGAAGAGTTTTTGGGAATCTATTAAGGGAGAGTGTACGATAACTGGTTTGTAAAATGTGCATTGTAATCTCAACTCTTAGGAGGTAACTATTAGAAGTGAAATTGAGACTCCATAGATCAGGGGTCTTACTATGGCATTTTAAAAGTTCTGACTGTGCTCAATTTTGAGGAATAGTTGATTTAAGTAAGGCTTTCTATTTTTCTCTCTGTGCCTACCACTTATTTTCTAGGAAATCAGAATAAGCATTGAAGATTAAATAGATAAAACATGTTGATGAGAGAATATGAAACAAAGAGCATGCAAGAGTGTGCTCTCAGGAGCTACCTGAAGAGACTTCATGTGTTTAATTTGTCTTTTTCTGTCCCATTTATTTTTCTCAATTACCTCTTGCCTAGTTCCTGTTGTTTTTCTTAAGTACCTGTTTTGTTCTGTGTCTGTTGGGGAATGTTTTTTAAGTGTTTTGTTTCTAGAAAAAGGCATAAACATTTTTCAGATAGTTTTGATCAATTGCTATTTCAAGACAATGTGCTAGGCATTTAGGACACAAAAATGAATAATAAATGTATTTTTACTTTCACAGTGTTCGAAGTTTAGTAGAAAAAGGATAGACAATTGTAATACAGTATGAAAGAGTGTCTATTAAATGCTGTGGGATCAAGGAGGAATGGAGGAAGTCGAAAGCTATACAAGATGGTTAAGTCTTGAGTAGGTCAAATTTACCATGTCAAAAAGAGAACCTTCTAGAAAGAGGGAATAACATATGCAGCGGCATCGAGGTAAGAAACAGTATGACTTTTTTCCAGGAACTGCAGTGTTGTGTTTGGAATTTAGTGTTTAACACGGAAGATGAGGAAGAAATAAAGCTAAAGAGGTGGCAGGAGACAGGATATTCTCCTAAGGGTTTTAAGTTTTTATTTTGAATCATTGAAAGCTTCTTAAATGGTGGAAATGATATAAATTATATTCTAGAAAGATCATGTTGGCAGCAACATAGAGGAATAATTGAAGTAAAAGCCAGATTGAAAGTAGGGAGAACTGTTAGTAGATGGATGTAGTAATCCCAGTCTCAAATAGATATATGCCTAAACCAAGACAGAGGCCTTGAAAATGGAGGATATAGATGTATGAAATTTTTTTTTTTTCCTTTTAAAGTAGATTGGAACTTGACTTGTTGACTAGTACAGTATTAGTGAAGGAGAAGAAAACAGAATGGATAACTCTCAGGTTTGGAGCATGATACCAGTAACCAGAATAGTCATATAGGAGGAACAGATTGGGAATGAGTTCAATTTGGTGTGCTTTGTGCTAAACATTCTCATGGAACAGTTAAGTGAAGATGTTCAGAGAGATACATGTTGGTCTGATACTCAGGAGACAGATTGTGGCTGGAGATACAGATTTGGAAGTTAGTACCTGTAGTTGGTGGACCAAAGATGTGGGTGGAAGTGCCCCTTTTGGTTATAGTGTTGGGGAAGTTGGTCAAAGATAGAACATTAACATTTAGGAGTTAAGAGAATGAAAGTAGTCATACAGTGCTAGAATTTTTCTTTTTTATCTTTTTTCTTTTTTTTCCATCTATATTTGTTCCTAGTTACTGCTACAAATGAAGTACTTTTTTACTTTTTTAAATTTTATTTTAAGTTCTGGGATACATGTGCTGAATGTGCAGGTTTGTTACATAGGTATACATGTAGGATGGTGGTTTGCTATACCTATCAACCCATCATGTAGGTTTTAAGCCCTGCATGCATTTGATATTTGTCCTAATGCTCCTACCTCCTCTTTTCCCCCACCCCCTGAAAGGCCCCGGGTGTGTGATGTTCCCCTCCCTGTGTCCATGTGTTCTCATTGTTCAATTCCCACATGAGTGAGAACATGTGATGTTTAGTTTTCTGTTCTTGTATTAGTTTGCTGAGGATGATGGTTTCCAGCTTCATCCATGTCCCAGCAAAGGACATAAACTCATGCTTTTTTATGGCTGCATAGTATTCCATGGTGTATATGTTCTACATTTTCTCTATCCAGCCTATCATTGATGGGCATTTGGGTTGGTTGCAAGTCTTTGCTATTGTAAATAGTGCTGCAGTAAACATATATGTGCATGTGTCCTTATAGTAGAATGATTTATAATCCTTTGGGTATATACCCGGTAGTGGAATTGCTGGGTCAAATGGTATTTCTGGTTCCAGATCCTTGAGGAATCACCACACTGTCTTCCACAATGGTTGAAGTAATTTACACTCCCACCAATAGTGTAAAAGTGTTTCTATTTCTCCACATCCTCTCCAGCATCTGTTGTTTCCTGACTTTTTAATGACTGCCATTCTAATTGGCATGAGATGGTATATCATTGTGGTTTTGATTTGCATTTCTCTAATGACCAGTGATGATGAGCTTTTTTTCATGTTTGTTGGCAGCATAAATGTCTTTTTTTTTTTTTTTTGAGAAGTGTGTGTTCATATCCTTTGCCCACTTTTTGATGGGTTTTTTTTTTTTTTCTTGTAAATTTAAGTTCCGTTTGTAGATTCTGTATATTGGCCCTTTGTCAGATGGATATATTGCAAAAATTTTCTCCCATTCTGTAGGTTGTCTATTCACTCTGATGATAGTTTCTTTTGCTGAGCAGAAGCTCTTTAATTTAAGTAGATCCCATTTGTCAATTTTGGTTTTTGTTGCCATTGCTTTTGGTGTTTTAATCATGAAGTCTTTGCCCATGCTTGTGTCCTGAATGGTATTGCCTAGGTTTTCTTCTAGGGTTTTTTGGTTTTAGGTTTTACGTTTAAGTCTTTAATCCATCTTGAGTTGGTCGTAAGGTGTAAGGAAGGGGTCCAGTTTCTGTTTTCTGCATATGGCTAGCCAGTTTTCCCAGCACCATTTATTAAATAGGGAATCCTTTCCCCATTGCATGTTTTTGTCAGGTTTGTCAAAGATGAGATGGTTGTAGATGTGTGGTGTTATTTCTGAGGCCTCTGTTTTGTTCCATTCATCTATATGTCTGTTTTGGTGCCAGTACCAAGCTCTTTTGGTTACTGTAGCCTTGTAGTACAGTTTGAAGTCAGGTAGCGTGATGCCTTGAGCCTTGTTATTTTTGCTTAGGATTGTTTTGGCTATGCGGGCTCTTTTTTGGTTCCATATGAAATTTAAAGTAATTTTTTTTCTAGTTATGTGAAGAAAGTCAATGGTAGCTTGATAGGAATAGCACTGAATGTATAAATTACTTTCAGCAGTATGGCCATTTTCATAATATTGATTCTTCCCATCCATGAGCATGGAAGGTTTTTCCATTTGTTTTCTCTCTTACTTTTTTGAGCAGTGGTTTGTAATTCTCCTTGAAGAGGTCCTTTGTGTCTCTTGTAAGTTGTATTCCTAGGTATTTTATTTTCTTTGTAGCAATTGTGAATGGGAGTTCACTCCTGA
Source organism: Piliocolobus tephrosceles (assembly GCF_002776525.5). Taxonomy (NCBI): domain Eukaryota; kingdom Metazoa; phylum Chordata; class Mammalia; order Primates; family Cercopithecidae; genus Piliocolobus; species Piliocolobus tephrosceles. The sequence continues at coordinate 75,066,114 of NC_045441.1, read as the reverse complement.
TTTGGCTCCCTGCTTATCTATTATTGGTGTATAGGAATGCTTGCAATTTTTGCACATTGATTTCATATCCTGAGACTTTGCTGAAGTTGTTTATCAGCTTAAGGAGTTTTTGGGCTGAGATGGGATTTTCTAAATATACAATCATGCCATTTGCAAACAGACAGTTTGACTTCCTCTCTTCCCATTTGGATACCCTTTATTTCTTTCTCTTGTCTGATTGCTCTGGCCAGAACTTCCAATACTACGTTGAATAGGAGTGGTGAGAGAGGTCATTGTTGTCTAGTACTGGTTTTCAAAGGGAATGCTTTATCATTTTTATTGTGTCTATTTGATTCTTCTCTCTTTTCTTCTTTGTTAGTCCGGTCAGCAGTCTATTTAGTTAGTCTTTTCAAAAAATCAGCTCCAATTCATTGATTTTTTTTGAAGGGTTTTTCAGGTCTCTGTCTCCTTCAGTTCTGCTCTGATCTTAGTTATTTCCTGTCTTCTGCTAGCTTTTGAATTTGTTTGCTCTTGCTTCTCTAGTTCTTTTCATTGTGACAGTAAGGTGTTGATTTTAGGTCTTTCCCACTTTCTGATGTGGGCATTTAGTGCTATAAATTTCCCTCTAAACACTGCTTTAGCTGTGTCCCAGAGATTCTGGTACATTGTCTCCTTGTTCTCGTTGGTTTCAAAGAAACCACTTTCGGGAACCTCAGTCAATCATAGTCTTGGTCTTTTCACATAGTCCCATATTTCTTGGAGTCTTTGTTCATTCCTTTTCATTCTTTTTTCTCTAATATCGTCTCCATGCCTTATTTCAGTAAGTTGATCTTCAGTCTCTGATATCCTTTCTTCCTCTTTATCGATTTGGCTCTTGATACTTGTGTATGCTTCATGAAGTTTTTGTGCTGTGTTTTTCATCTCCATCAGGTCATTTATGTTCTTCTCTAAACTGGTTGTTTTAGTTAGCAGTTCCTGTAACCTTTTGTCAGAGTTCTTAGCTTCCTTGCATTGGGTTAGAACATGTTCCTTTAGCCTAGAGGAGTTTGTTATTACCCACCTTCTGAAGCCTACTTATGTCAATTCATCAAAGTCATTCTCCATTCAGTTTTGTGTCCTTGCTGGAGAGGAGTTGCGATCATTTGGAGGAGAAGAGGCATTCTGGTTTTTGAAATTTTCAGCATTTTTGTGCTGGTGTTTCCTCATCTTCATGGATTTACTTTGGATGGGGTTTTGTGTGAGGGTCTTTTTGGTTGATGTTCATGTTGCTGCCTTCTGTTTGTCTGTTTTTCTTCTAACAGTCCCCTCTTCTGCAGGTCTGCTGCAGTTTGCTGGAGGTCTACTCCAGACCCTATTTGCCTGGGTAAAACCAGCAGAGGTTGCAGAACAGCGAAGATTGCTGCCTGCTCCTTCCTCCTGAAGCTTCGTCCCAGAGGGGCACCAGCCTGATGCCAGCCAGAGCTCTCTTGTATGAGGTGTCTGTCAACCCTTGTTGGGAGGACTCTTCCAGTCAGGAGGCATGGAGGTCAGGGACCCAGTTGAGGAGGCAGTTTGTCCCTTAGTGGAGCTCAAACACCGTCCTGGGAAAGCCCTCCTTGTCAGCATCCACTGCTCTCTTCAGAGCCGGCAGGCAGGAACGTTTAAGTCTGCTGAAGCTGTGCCCACAGGTGCTGCTTCCCCTGGGTGCTCTATCCCAGGGAGCTAGGAGGTTTATCTGTAAGCCCCTGACTGGGGCTGCTGCCTTTCTTTCAGAGATGCCCTGCCCAGTGAGGAGGAATCTAGAGAGGCAGTCTGGCCACAGCCGCTTTGTTGCATTATGTTGGGTTCCTCCCAGTCCTTAGTACCCTCAGGGGAAAAGAGCCTACTCAAGCCTCAGTAATGGTGGATGCCCCTCCCCCCACCAAGCTCTGTTGGCCCAGGTCAACTTCAGACTTTTGCTGGCAGCGAGAATTTCAAGCCAGTGGTTCTTAGCTTGCTGGCCTTCATGGGAGTGGGACCTACTGAGCGAGACCACTTGGTTCCCTGGCTTCAGCCCCCTTTCCAGGCGAGTGAACGGTTCTGTCTCGCCCGGGTTCCAGGTACCACTGGAGTACGGAAATAAAAAAACAAACCTGCAGCTAACTCGGTGTCTGCCTGAATAGCCGCCCAGGTTTGAGCTTGAAACCCAGGGCCTTGGTGGTGTAGGCACAAGAGGGAATCTCCTAGTCTTCGGATTACAAAAACCATGGGAAAAGCATAGTATCTGGGCCAGATAGCACAGTCCCTCATGGCTTCCCTTGACTGGGAAAGAGAGCCCCCTCCCTTCTCCCCACTCCTTGCACTTCCTGGGTGAGGCAACACCCCACCCTGCTTCTGCTTGCCCTACATGGGCTGCACCCACTGCCTAACCAGTCCCAGTGAGATGAACAGGGTACCTTAGTTGGAAATGTAGAAATCACTGGCCTTCTGTGTTGGTCTCACTTGGAGCTGTACCTATTTGGCCATCTTGCCATATCTAAGAGGATCCATTTTCTTTTTCTTCCCTTCAAGTAAAGACAATGATCCCGGTATCACGGACTGACTGTAACTGCTCTTACTTGATTATGTTCAATTCTTTATATTTGTGTGATAATTTAGATATCATAACATTTTCTTTCTCATTTTATTTTGTCGCATTTGTTCGACAGGAGGAAATGCTTCAGACTTCAGGTAGCCATTCCTTTGTAACTCTCATGGGATGTCTTTTTCTTATATATGATTTTGAAGTGGATCATCATTTGTATGTATGTTTCACACATACAAATGTATTATTAAGTGGCATGTCACCTATATTTAGAGTTTTCTTAATATAATTAGGATTGGATGGATATTTGGCTAGTTTTTATAAATGTACGCTTCTCTTACCTAATTTGTGGACCTCATTTTGTTGCTTTTGAACATCTTGATTTATAGTTTTAGCTTGCAGGAGAAAAGGAATGAATTGCTTCTCTGTTTAGTGAATGGATAAGATGTGTCAGGGATATGCCTCTCAAGTATGAGTGGGTCAATTTGGTCTCAGTCAAATTGTTAATTCTGCATTTTACTTGTCAGTGTTTTTGTGATGGTTTATTCAATGGTGATTTGTCACACATACATGTTTTCTACATCAAGTTTTTTTTTTCTTTGTTTTTGAGACTTGAGTCTCCCTCTGTCGCCAAGACTGGAGTGCAGTGGCACTGTGTGGGCTCACTGAAACCTCCTTCTCCTGGGTTCAAGCAGTTCTCCTGCCTCAGTCTCCCGAGTAGCTGGGATTACAGGCATCCACCACCACACCCGGCTAGTTTTTATATTTTTAGTAAAGATGAGGTTTCACATGTTGTAACGCCCCCTTTGGGGCTGCACAGTTGCTGGCATCTCCAAGTTTTCAGGCACCACTGCCTTCCCCTCATCCTGATGCTGGCACCCAAGGTGGAAGCCATTGTGGTATGCCTGGTCCAGCCACAGCCTTGCATGAAGCCAGTGCCTGGAGCTGCCCACCCCACCACAGACCCACCACAGCAACCGGCACACCTGGCTGTGCACCATGGCTAGATTCCACACTCGCTTGCCCACATATCCCTTGCTGCTCTGTGCCTGGCTCACCCTCAGTAGACATGGGATCCAGGCTGGCAGCGTGAGCCGAGCACAGCCTGCCAGCCTGGGTGGGCAGAACAAGCCTAGTGGCCAGCTCAGAACTAAGTGAGGCCTGGGCAGGGGTGCTACCCCCCAGAGAAGATTTCTGGCTGGCAACAGGACACTGAAAAAATCCTGCATCAATATCACACAAGTCATTTTACTTCCATAGGCCTTAGTTTCTTCATCTTTAATATGAAAGGATTTCCAAGTAAAGATGGCAGACGGGGGATATCACAAGGGCTTATTTTTTATCTCCTCTCCCTTCCAAAGCCAGACTGAACTAGTAGTAAAGCAATTTTTAAAAGGAATAATCCATAATGACTAGAGAACAAGAATGGAGCCATTAGCAGCCAAGCAATTTCAACAGATTTTCTGAAGATGGAAAGCAGAAGAACAGTGTAAATAATGAAGCAAAGCAGACAGAGGAGGCCACAGTTCAGAATACAGAGAATACACCTAAAGAGATAGCCAAGCTGCCAAAACCAAGTGAACTCAAACACCAGGTTAGGTAGGAAATCAGGAGCGGGAAGCAAATACAGGCAAGATTAACCCTAAAAGTAATTTCCCAATCAACAAGCCTATCTATATGTATAGTTCTTGGTTAGTTTCTTATTGCTTTATTCATAAATGTGGACGATAACCAAAATTCTCAAGACATTTGAAACATGAAAGAGACCAAAATAAAACAAAAAATGTCCCCAGAGGAGATACACAGAAAAGAGTACATTGCTTTTTGTTATAAGCCCTTCTACACTGTTAGCCTGAAGTGCTAATTGCCTGATATTTCTATTTGAAAGATTGTTTTCAGTAATGAGATGAGAATGGAAATTGCTGGGCTGTAACTGTTAAACTTTCTTAAAAATCAGGCACATACTCTTTTTTGAAAGGTTTCTTTGGGCCTTAGTTGTCTCAAGAGGGAAAATAATATTTTGCCCCTGAATTAGGGATGGACCAAAAGTTCCTTTTTACTAAACTCTTAAGATGTGATTATATTATGAGGTGAGTTAAACTGTTGAATCAAATGGCTTGGTTAAAGTATAAAGACAAATGGAATGTTTAGGATTAATATGTGATTGGCCACATTAATATGAAAAGAACTTATTTAGCTCAATAGGAAAAAACTTAAAGCTTTACTAAAAGAAATGGGCAAAAGAGACTCTAAGAGGTCATTCTGTGATTTATGTACAAAGGTGTTAATTGCTGTGTTGCATATCTATAGTAAAGTGAGAATTTTAAATTACTGTAAATATCCAATGATAGAAGAATGAAATTATAGCCACATGATGGATGGGTTAGTATGCAGTTATTAGAAATGGTGTTTCAGAAGAACTAATAACATGGAAAAACTGTAACATAATTACATATAAACTTAATCTTTGGATGATAAGATTAAGAATGATTGTAATTTTCTTCTGTGTACCTCAGATTTTCTTGATTCTCTGCAAATATCAGGTGTTACTTTAGTAATTATAAGAAAGTTATTAAGGATAATTTTTAAAATGCACTGGATATATTTAATATTTTTACCAGTCGTATTTCACAGAGGACTTGAGGCAGACATGCTCAGTGAGTCAGCTACTAGCACCTTATATATACATTTCCTAATTTTGCTTTTAAAATTTTGTAGGTTCAACTCAGACTTCTTCATGTTTAATAAATGCTAATGTCATCTATATATTTTGTATGATTTCTTGTTGAGTTTTCTAAATGAAACAAATGAAAATCTAAATGTGTAGATTCAAAATTTATCTAAATATTTCTTTTTTACTGAACCATTAGAAAAAATATTTGGAATCTTTAGGACTCTAAACCGAGATCAGAAAATCATCATGATTATCTGTTTGGTACCTGTCCTCAGTGTCATCTATCTGGTCTAGTATTATGTCTTGTTAAGCAACGTGAAGAATCTTAGTTTAATTTCTTAGAGATCATACTTAAATATTCAATGATTTTCCACTAACTTAATTTGATAAAAATTAAGTTACCATGTAGTAACTGTATTCTGTTTTAATTTTTTACCTTTTTCCCCTGTGTTTTGTGGAAGGTGAATGAAGGCTGTCAGTGAGGTAGGATTGAGAGGGGATATAGGTTAACTGTTGGTTTGTCTTCTGACACATCAGTCAGGGAGGGTGGAAGACAAACAGGCTTCCCTCGGCTTAGAAATCAGTAGTTCAGAAAGAGATTCTAGGTAGGTATGTGCCACCTTGATTGTGATCATACAGGGTCTGGTAATTGATCTTGTAGTCTGGAGTTGGACTTTACCAACATAACCAGAAATGATCAGATTCTTGGCAGCAGACTCACATTACTTAAATTTATATAACATTGAAGTATAAAGAAGAATACTGATTTATTTTTTCTGCTGCTAGGGGAGTGGGGGCTAGTGAAGAGGGCTCTCATTTCCAGGAGTTAGAATATTTATATTTACTTCCAGGGGTAGGGGGGACACCTTTTCAGATATGTCTCAGAATCATGTAGTTTTTTAGATTTTCGAAAGTGAAGAAATAGTATTTCGTGAATTTTAAGAAACATCGAGTGGGATCTAGGGCGGTACTATAATCAAATACATTAGTATATCTGCAGAAAAAATTTGAATATTCACAGTAAGTGGAGTAAATAAAGACTTCATGTACATTTATGTCAGGATTTGCTGCCAGATAAGTTCTGAAAGAGCTTTTGTTTTTAAGCACTTCTTTGACTTCAGGGAATTGTGGACCTCTATTAAGCTTTCTGGAAAACTGAATTAGTGTTTAGAAGGTTGCCTGGTAAACATGGAATTAAAATGACAGGGAGTGGGTAGGCATGAGAGCTTTTTTCATCAGGCCTCACTGTGTCTGCAATAGAAAACATCCCTTTAGTGATTATTTTTGTGGGTTCTACAGCTTCATTGCCCTTTTTTCCTGAACAGTACTGAATGCATATTATAAGTTTGCCCTCAGTCCTTTATTTTTATGTTAACCACCTTCTTTCTGTTGAGGTATCACTGTTACTCTTACACATGTTAATGGATTAAACTACTTCTTGCTTATTTTTCCTAGGCCCGAAAAATTTCAGATTCTTCTCTGTGTGTGTAAATTTAATTAGCTTAACCCCAGAGGAGGGAGAATGATACTTGCCTCAATTACAAGTTGTTGCTCTTCTTTACTCCTAAGTCAGTGTAACTCAAAGCATTTCTAAAGTAAATTGCACTTTGCTTTCAGAGCTCTAAAACACTAAAATGTTTATGTTTTATTCAAAAAATTTAAAAATTATAGTATGGTTTATTTTCCTTTAAAAGACATTTCATTGTTATAAACACATAAAAACCTAAGACCAAAACCAGAGTATTATTGTACATATCAGAGGTTAAGTAGGAACGGTTTCTGGACTTTGGTGCACTGACTCTTTACTGATGAAGAGGTCTGTAGTTTGTTTAAAAACTATCCCACTTAAAAACAAATCCATACACTTTTCATGCAGCTGACTCCATGCTCCCTTTCCAAAGCTCAAAATGGCAGCAGATGATATAGCAAACACATACCTGCAGAAACAGCTACAGCAGCTACCTGGGTGAGATGGCTGCCAGCTGCAGCCTCAGCGGATCTGACTTCACAGCATATGCCTTGAATGTGGCCCCTCCAAAAAGTAACGTGTTTATTGCCTCACACTTCCAATCATAGGCCTCAAGAGTTTGTCTATGTGATTTATTTATTTTATAAGCTATAGATATATATAACTGGTAACTCTGGATTACTGGTGAATAACCAGAATGAACACCATTTGAAAAGAAAAATGCTGTGAATATCATTAAATGCTTTTATAAGGCTAAGAGAAAGATGCATAGAGTGAAAAGAACTTCTTTTGTTTTTGAGACGGAGTCTTGCTGTGTTGCCCAGGCTGGAGTGCAGTGGCATGATCTCGGCTCACTGCAACCTCCACCTCCCAGGTTCATGCGATTCTTCTGCCTCAGCCCTGCAAGTAGCTGGTATTACAAGTACTTGCCACCATGCCCGGCTAATTTTTGTATTTTTAGTAGAGACAGGGTTTCACCATGTTGGCCAGGCTGGTCTTGAATTCCTGACCTCAGATGACCCACCTGCCTTGGCCTCTCAAAGTGCTGGGATTACAGGTGTGAGCCACCTCACCCAGCTGAGAAGATGTTCTTACTTTAAAATGTTTGGAAATTTTTCCAAGTTTGATACAGTTTCTGGGTGCTTATAACACCCCTACTGTTTAATGTACATACTTAAGATTTTCAGAACACTTTTAGAAACTGCCATGCGATCATATTCTAATTTTGTAATTAAATCTAGTAAGGGCAGAGACGCATTCTCAGAGAGGTGTATTATGATGTTTTCCCTGCTCTGGAATTTACATGGAAAGAGATGCTTAGTTTTATTTCTTCTTCATATCCCCTTGCTTAAACCTTTCTTTCTCATATCTGTCACTCTGTTCATCCTACTCCTCTTCCCCCCCACCCCCCCCAGGAACTTTAGCTTTCTCCTTTGCACTGTCAAATTTTCCTGAAGTGGCTACATCCTTGTCATATTTCTCATTCAGCTTTACCCCCTTATTATTGTAAGGCTGCTTTTTGTTATCAGTAAGGTTACTCTATATCATACCTAATTTTGGTCTTCAGTTAAGATGCCAGTGTTTGTGGATTTGTTCTTAGGATACAACTCTAAACAGAACAAGAAGCTAGCCGGCAGTGATAGTTTGTGGACATTAGAATCCTTCTTCCTGCCTCTCTTAGCTGCTCCAAAATGCTTCATTTCCAGATCATCAAATTTAGATTTCCTTTCTTTGACGTTGTCTCCGACCTGTGAGGGCACTTCTTAAAAACCTGCAACAATTAGGCCAGGTGCGGTGGCTCACACCTGTAATCCCAGCACTTTGGGAGGTGGAGGCGGGTGAATCACGAGGTCAGGAGATCGAGACCATCCTGGGTAACACGTGAAACCCTGTCTCTACTAAAAATAGAAAAATTAGCCAGGCGTGGTGGCGGGCGCCTGTAGTCCCAGCTACTGGGGAGGCTGAGACAGGAGAATGGCATGAACCCGGGAGGCGGAGCTTGCAGTGAGCCGAGATCGCCACTGCACTCCAGCCTGGGCGACAGAGCGAGACTCCCTCTCAAAAACAAACAAACAAACAAACAAACAAAAATACCTGCAACACTAATGGGGATCTCTGGATTTTTCTTTTTGTACTTATGGCTTGTACAAAGAAGGGAAAGTAACTCTTAGCCCATTGGTTTCTTGGGGTCACCTTTAGTCATATTGACTGCATTATTTGCTAGTCCCTGTATGTATATATATGTATGTGTGTGTGTGTGTGTGTGTGTATATATATATTTTTTGAGATGGAGTCTCACTCTGTGGCTCACACTGGCGTGCAGTGGCTCAATCTGGGCTCATGGCAAGCTCCGCCTCCCGGGTTCACACCATTCTCCTGCCTCAGCCTCCCGAGTAGCTGGGACTACAGGCGCCCGCCACCAGGCCCGGCTAATTTTTTGTACTTTTAGTAGAGACAGGGTTTCACCATGTTACCCAGGATGGTGTCGATCTCCTGACCTCATGATCCGCCCGCCTCGGCCTCCCAAAGTGCTGGGATTACAGGCATGAGCCACCTTGCCTGGCCTAGTCCCTGTGTGTATTTTTAAAGAAGAATTTGGTAGATTCACGATTGTTAGGATAGATATAAATGTATTTATCAGAGACTATCTTAAATATGCGTTTCTATGCCATTTTCAGCTAATGTATTTGGTTTCACCTGTCATATTTGTCCAGCTATTGAGACAAAGACTGATAGGAGTTTCTGAAGCTTGATGCTCTTATGACTAACTATAATTAATACCTTGAGTGTATTTCTGAAGAGTTGTTTAGAAACTGATTTTTTTTTTTTAAATATAACTTTTAGGTATATTGGCAAACTTACTAATTAAAAGAGTTCTTTTGTGAATCCTTTTGAAAAGTGAATTATCAACCTGTAATTTGTTTCTTTGTATAAACCTGTATTTGCATAAATCAAATTTGTTTTAAATAGGGTATGTTTAGAAATCTTGATGCATGTATCTGAAAAGAAAATTTGTTTCATGTGAAGAATTCAGATTTGGTACATTCAATAAGTAAGACCTGCCATATTATTTTATTTTAGTTCCACTCTTTTTAACAAAATGCTATCAAAATATTTACAGCCTAAATTAAGGTGGTGGCAAGAGTTTGTGTAAGATTGAACTACAGTACATTTTTAAACTGTATTTTCTTAAATAGTAACAGGTAGTGTGGAGTTTTGCAAAGTTTAAAAAGTTATTCAGCATTTTTTTTCACTTTTAAAAGCATAACTGGAATCTGAAATTATTTTGCTTTAGCTTAGTCTGTAGTTATAGAAGTAGATGTATTTTGTGCATTTAAATATAATGTTTGTTCACTTACTACTTACTATAGTTTAATACCCAGCAATTTATTGCTCTGCTTAATACTTGGAAGATAGTAATGATAATTCATCTTAGTTTGAATGCTTGAATTAGCCATAAACAGTGATCTAGTCCTTAATACAAAATGGTAGATTTATACTGAGAATATTAAATAGAATGTGATTCCTATTGTGTAATATTTAACTGCACCATTTTCTTTAAATATAGGATTTTTTGTTGTTGGTGGTGGTGGTTTGTTTTTCAGGGCTGTCTGGGAGCCTCACTACTATTTATTACATTCTTTCTTTGGGAAAGTATATACAACTGAAGCTGAGAACATTGGGAACTTGTCTACGTCTCTCACATCCTCTGCATAGCCTACTAGATTTAGATTGTCAGTCAAAGGAGAACCCTTTCATGATCTAACATGGTTCTGTTAGAGCCCATGGAAATTAAATCCTTTCCCTGATAACTGAGAAGGGAGTCTGTGGGTTAGGGAACTCTTGAAAATTTCCTAGAAACTAGGAGAAACACTTGTAATATAAATCAGGCCAGCTATATTTGTCCATGACCTTAACAAGTTGAGAGTCAAGGATAATGCACAGGACATTATTAAGTTCAAAACTAAAAAGGAAACAACAGGTCAGGAGCAGAGATGTCAGTATGAAGTTCAAGTCAAGGACATGGAGAAATTATTCAAAATGTAGGCCTTGAACTGTGTGAGGGTTTTCACACTATGTTGGAGAGGACTAGACAGAAGCAGCCCAACTGAGTTCAATTGTTTCCTCAGTTATTCAATGTCTACTCTTTTTTTAGGGGTTACAGATATTAATACAGTCAGGATCTTTAAGGACTTTATGAGCCTGCCACATATCAATATATGAGAGGATGAGACCCATTGTGTCTTAAAGAATAATTGTTGTGAATGCTGGTCTTTTGGCAATGTGACAATGATTTGGAGTGTGAGTACAAGAGGGAAAGCATATCTTTTCTTAGCTATTGAATTTATGATTATCTATTCAATATATCTACCATGTCACTTGCCATTCCTTCATATACCCTCATTCCATTTGCTTTTTTTTTTTTTTTTTTATAGATGGAGTTTTGTTTTGTCGCCCAGGCTGGAGTGCAGTGGCGCCATCTTGGCTCACCACAACCTCTGTCTCCTGGCTCTGAGCAATTCTCCTGCCTCAGCCTCCCGAGTAGCTGAGATTACAGGCAAGTGGCATCACACCCAGCTAATTTTGTATTTTTAGTAGGTTTCACCGTGTTGGCCAGGCTAGTCTCGAACTCCTGACCTCAAGTGATCCACCTGCCTTGGCCTCCCAAAGTACAGGATCACAGGTGTGAGCCACTGCGCCAAGCCCCACTGGCTTTTTTTTTTTTTTTTTTTTTTAATGGAGTCTTTCTTTGTTTCCCAGGCTGGAGTGCAGTGGTACAATCTCAGCTCACTGCAACATCCGCCTCCCAGGTTTAAGCAATTCTCCTGCCTCAGCCTCCTGAGTAGATGGGACTATAGGTGCCTGCCACCACACCCAGCTAATTTTTTGTGTGTTTTTAGTAGAGATAGGGTTTCACCATGTTGACCAGCTGGTTTCGAACTCCTCACCTCAGGTGATCCACCTGTCTTGGCCTCCCAAAGTTCTAGGATTATGGGCATGAGCCACCACTGCCCAGCTCTCATTGGCTTTTGAAGATCATTTTATCTTTGAGTTTATTTTAAAAATATGTATACCCATGTGAGAGATTACATTTTAAATTTAATATGACTAACACTTTTAATAATTATCTGACACTGGTTAACATCTAGCCACTTACTCTGTGACCTTGGGTAATTTGATTAACCATTCTAAGCCTTGGTTTCCTCATCAGTAAAATGGGCATAGCAACAGTACTTACCTCTAAGGTTAAGGATTAAATAAGATAGTATATGCATAATAGTTGCCCAGTGCCTTACACATAGTAAGTGCTCAATAAATGTTAGATATTTTCGCTTTAATGTTGACACAGTATTTTTTTCGTGCTGCTTTGCCAGCTGGAGACCTCTGTGGCTAGCGACACCTGCATCTGGTCCTCGCTTGTGCCCAGGCTCACTGCAGGAGGCGCCTACCCACTAGGCCCATTGGACCACGCCTGGCTTGCACTCTGGCCCAGATCCTGTGCTTGCCACAGGATCCACACTCAGCCTGTGTCTGGGCCAGGTGTTCCCCAGCCTGCCTGTGTTACAGCTCATTCAGTCCCACTGCCCTGCTCTGCCAGTGCCTCCGGGGCTGGCCCGGCCCTGCCGCTGCTTCCCACTGCATGGGGTGGCTGCCCAGTGCCGGCAGAAGGTCACAGTGTTACAGCCTTTTTCCTACCTGTGTTCGGTGCTTCCTGAGTTCTTGTCCTGTGTCCAGGAAGAATGAGGTTACACTGACAACCAAAGGGTGAGAAGAGCAGAGAAGAGTTTTGTTGAACAACAGAACAGGTCTCAGCAGAGAGGGGACTCAAAGTGAGTGGTCCCCCACCTGAAGGTGGGTAGTCCCCCACACCTGGAGATGGGCATTTCCAAAATATGGCTGAGTCTGGGGTTTTATGGGCTCAGAATGGGGGAGTGTATACTGATTGGTTTGTGAGTATGCAAAAAAGGCTAAAACAAAGGCACCACTCAAAGGTAGGCCTGACAGTATAAAAAAGCCAATTAGGGAAGGGTGGGTATATGTAAAATACGTGAAGGGTAAGGATCAATCAGAGGAAAGGTCACCAGACGGGAAGAGAGGTTCTCAGTCTGGCCTGTAGATTTATCTGAGACTCATAGCTTGACTTTTAGGCTTTAAACTGTCTTTGGTTTGAAATTACGGTTTCACTGTGGACCTGCCCCTATCTGCCTAGGCATTTGTCTGCCTCCTGCTGCTGTCAATGTGGGGTAGGAAGTAGGTTGACAGGAAGGAGACAAGAATTCCAGATAACAGTGCTCTGAAAACAAATTTTGTAATTTTATTATTCTTAACTAAGTCTTTCTTCTGTATGCTGTTAGTTGCCAAATCCTGTTGATTCTGTTTTCCTTTACAGTATCAGAACTCTGACCTGTTATCTCCATTTCAGTGGTCAGTACCTCTGGATGTTTGTAGTTATTTCATAAATAATCTTGCCTTTAGTCTCTTTTAACTGTCACTTTATAAAGTACAACTTTGATCATTTTATTACCCTTGTCAAAACTGATCAGTGTTTTCCCATTGACCTCTCTTTAACGTGACATTCAAAACTGCAAAATCTGGCCCGAATGTATTTTTTCTACCTTTATCTCAATGTTCTTTGTCATGAGTTCTATGTTCTAGTCATTTAACTGAGCATTGCTCTCTGAAAGTGGCCTCAAGTTGTTTTGACTCTGACTGTTCATTTGGCTGAAATGTTTTACTGTCTTTTTCTGCATGGCCAAACCCTAAAGTGTCTTTCAAAACAACCTTCATATGGTGCTGTCAATTCTTAACTGATTAATTCTTCAAATGCAAAGAAATCTCTATGTCTTTTAATTTCCCTTAAATTGTATTTTTCTGTTTTGGTACTTTTTTTTGAGACAGAGTCTTGCTGTCACCCAGGCTAGAGGGCAGTGGCGCAATTTCAGCTCACTGCCAGCTCCGCCTCCCGGGTTCACGCCATTCTGCTGCCTCAGCCTCCCGAGTAGCTGAGACTACAGGTGCCTGCCACCATGCCTGGCTAACTTTTTGTATTTTTAGTAGAGACGTGGTTTCACCGTATTAGCCAGGACGGTCTTGATCTCCTGCACTCGTGATCCGCCTGCCTCGGCCTCCCAAAGTGCTGGAATTAGTCTATTTTGGTACTTAATGTTATCTACATTATATTATAGTTACTTATGTACACCCTTTTGCCACTAGTTGATGGTAAGTTCATTGAGGACACAAACAATGTTCTACTTATCTTTGTAAAATTACTGGGAGAGTAGTATAACAGGTGTTCAATAAGTCTTTTTCCCCCCAAAAGAAAAATGAGTGATTATTTTTTGACAAAGACCAAATATGCTAATTACCACAGCTGGATAAAAACTTGAGGGAAGGCTGGGCGCGGTGGCTCAAGCCTGTAATCCCAGCACTTTGGGAGGCCGAGATGGGTGGATCACGAGGTCAGGAAATCGAGACCATCCTGGCTAACATGGTGAAACCCCGTCTCTACTAAAAACATACAAAAAAGCTAGCCGGGCGATGTCCGGGCGCCTGTAGTCCTAGTTACTCGGGAGGCTGAGGCAGGAGAATGGCGTAAACCCGGGAGGCGGAGCTTGCAGTGAGCCGAGATCCCGCCACTATACTCCAGCCTGGGAGACAGAGCGAGACTCCGTCTCAAAAAAAAAAGTTGAGCAATCAAATGTGTGAACTGTAGTCTTTTTTTTTTTTTTTGAGAGAGAACCTTGCACTATTGCCTGGGCTGGAGTGCAGTGGCGCTATCTCGGCTCACTCCAACCTCTGCCTCCCCAGTTCAAGTGATTCTCCTGCCTCAGCCTCCCGAGTAGCTGGGATTACAGGTGCATATCACCACGCCTGGCTAATTTTTTGTGTTTTTAGTAGAGATACTGTTTCACTCTGTTGGCCAGGCTGGTCTCAAGCTCCTGACCTCGTGAACCACCTATCTCGACCTCCCAAAGTGCTAGGATTACAGGCGTGAGCCACTGCGCCTGGCCCGAATTGTAGTGTTTATAAAGATTAATAATTTAAACAAAGTGTTACATTCTGAAATTGTGTTTCATAAATATATGAGAATTTGGGGCATTAGGCTTATTCCAAGCACTTTAATTCATGTCTCTGTAGATAATACTGTCAACCCATTAGGCATATATGATCGTATGCATAGCTGGTTCAGTTTTTACTGTTTTTTTTTTTTTTTTTTTTTTTTTTTTGCTATTTGGCTATTAATAAGCTTTTTGTCTTTATAAAACTAGTATCAAGCATCTCTAGTTTCTAATTATTCAGGTCAAGTTAAAGTAGCTTAATACTCCTGTTTCTTTTCCCATTTAATGTAGTGTTTTAAGTGCCTAAACTAGGGGAGAGAAAAGGAGAGAGTATTTAAGGAATTTAAGATCTTGAAGTGGAAAAGACCTAGAAGAGTTGTAACTGCTGAGTCTTATAAAGAAAATGAAATGGAGTGTCTGCATGCAATTTCCTTAAGGTACAAATGAACACCACTATCTTCTCTTAGGAAGAAGGAGCAACTTTTCAGAATTATTTTCTTCTTAAATTCTTTTTTTTTTTGGCAGAGCCTCACTGTCGCCCAGGCTGGAGTGCAGTGGCATGATCTTGACTCGCTGCTGCAAACTCTCCCTCCTGGGTGCAAGCGATTCTCCCACCTCAGTCTCCTGAGTAGCTGGGATTACAGGCGCACGCCACCACATCTGGCTAATTTTTGTATTTTTAGTAGAAAGGGGTTTCACCATGTTGACCAGGCTGGTCTTGAACTCCTGACCTCAAGTGATCCACCCACCTCGGCCTTCCAAAGTGCTGGGATTACAGGCATCAGCCACCGCTCCCGGCCCCTTCTTAAATTCTTCTAAGAATATTTACTTTGTTTAAAAACTGGATTAATCTTTTCAAATATTAGAGACTATTAGGGTAAACTAATATCCTAGTCTGATATTTTTTTTTTCTTTTTCCATAAGTTGTTGATATACAGGTGGTATTTGGTTACATGAGTAAGTTCTTTAGTGGTGATTTGTCACATTTTGGTCTACCCATCACCCGAGCAGTATACACTGCACCATATTTGTAGTCTTTTATTCCTCACCCTCCTCCCACTCTTTCCTGCAAGTCCCCCAAAGTCCATTGTATCATTCTTATGCCTTTGCATCCTCACAGCTTAGCTCCTACATATCAGTGAGAACATACAATATTTGGTTTTCCATTCGTGAGTTACGTCACTTGGTATGATAGTCTCCAGTCTCATCTAGGTCACTGCAAATGCTGTTAATTCATTCCTTTTTAGGGCTGAGAAATGTTCCACTGTGTGTGTGTGTGTGTGTGTGTGTGTGTGTGTGTGTGTATGTATACACCAGTGTCTTTATCCACTCATTGATTGATGGGCATTTGGGTTGGTTCCACGATTTTGCAATTGTGAATTGTGCTGCTATAAACATGCGTGTGCAAGTATCTTCTTCAAATAATGAAAAAGATTATCTTTTCCTCTGGGTAGGTAACCAGTAGTGGGATTGCTGGATCAAATGGTAGTTCTACTTTTAGTTCTTTAAGGAATCTCCACACTGTTTTTCATAGTGGCCGTACTGGTTTACATTCCTACTAGCAGTGTAGAAGTGTCCCCTGATCACCGCATCCACGCCAACATCTATTTTTTTATTTTTATTTTTTTATTATGTCCATTCCTGCAGGAGCAAGACGGTATCATGTTGTGGTTTTGATTTGCATTTCCTTGATCATTAGTGATGTTGAGCATTTTTTCATATGTTCATTGGCCTTTTGTATTTCTTCTTTAGAGAATTGTCTACTTACGTTCTTTGCCCACTTTTTGATGGGATCGTTTGTTTTTTCTTACTGATTTGTTTGAGTTCATTGTTGATTCTGGTTATTAATCCTTTCTCAGATGTACAGATTGTGAAGATTTTCTCCCACTCTGTGTGTTGTCTGTTTACTCTGCTGACTGTCCTTTTCTCTTTAGTTTAATTCAGTCCCAGCTATTTATCTTTGTTCTTATTGCATTTGCTTTTGGGTTGGTTCTTGGTCATGAAATCCTTGCTGAAGCCAATGTCTAGAAAGGTTTTTCCAGTGTTGTCTTCTAGAGTTTTTGTAGTTTCAGGTCTTAGGTTTAAGTCCTTGATCCATCTTGAGTTGATTTTTATATTATGTGAGAGATGAGGATCCAGTTTGATTCTCTTACACGTGGCTACCCAATTATTCTAGCACTGTTTGTTGAAAAGGTTGTCCTTTCCCCACTTTACTTTTTTGTTTGCTTTGTCAAAGATCAGTTGGCTCTAAGTATTTAGGTTTATTGCTGGGTTCCCTATTCTGTTCCATTGGTCTGTGTGCCTATTTTTATACCAGTGTCATGCTGTTTTGGTGACTATTGTCTTATAGTTTGAAATCAGGTAGTGTGATGCCTCCAGATTTGTTCTTTTTGCTTAGTTTACTTTGGCTTTGTGGGCTCTTCTTTGGTTTCATGTGGATTTTAGAATTGTTTTTTGTAATTCTATGAAGAATGATGCTGATATTTTGATGGGGATTGCATTGAATTTGTAGATTGCTTTTGGCAGTATGGTCATTTTCAAAATATTGATGTTACCCATCCATGTGCATGGGATGTGTTTCCATTTGTCTGTGTGATCTATGATTTCTTTCAGCAGTGTTTTGTAGTTTTCCTTGTAGAGGTCTTTCAACTCCTTGGTTAGGTATATTCCTAAGTTTTATTTTTTTTGCAGCTGTTGTAAAAGGAGTTGAGTTCTTGATTTGATTCTCTGCTTGGTTGCTATTGGTGTATTGAAGAGTTACTGATTTGTGTACATTAATCTAGTATCTGGAAACTTGGCTGAATTCCTTTGTCAGTTCTAGGAGCTTGATAAAATTAATTTTGTGTGTATATACATGTAATTTCAGAAATTTCCACATGATGGCAGAAGATACTTATGTCTGAGAAGGCGTAACCAAATGAAAACTTTACATTTAAATTTTATCTGAAGTAATATTTGTCTTTTTACGTTCTAACTAGTGCATTTCGTATTTGAATTGTCTGATACAGATTTGTTGCCACTTTAAATATTTTATATATGTTTTAACTAATTTTAAAAAGGAGTAAATATTTTTTCTACTATATACAATGTTAATCCATTTTTGAAAGCTTCATGGGTAATCACTGAATAGTGTTTAAATAATTGGTTTGGTAAAAGTCATTTTTCTTAGTAAGTTTAGGGGATAAAACCCAACATGTGAAATTTTTTTTTTTTTTTTTTTTTTTTTTTGAGACGGAGTCTCGCTCTGTCACCCAGGCTGGAGTGCAGTGGTGGGATCTCGGCTCACTGCAAGCTCCGCCTCCCGGGTTAATGCCATTCTCCTGCCTCAGCCTCTGAGTAGCTGGAACTACAGGAGGCCACCATCATGCCCGGCTAATTTTTTTTTTGTATTTTTAGTGGAGATGGGGTTTCACTGTGTTAGCCATGATTGTCTTAATCTCCTGACCTCGTGATCCACCCGTCTCGGCCTCCCAAAGTGCTGGGATTATAGGCGTGAGCCACTGCACCTGGCCTCAAATTGTATTTTTATTTTATTTATTTATTTTTTGTATTTGTACAAGATTTTATTAAAGGTCTTTACAGAGCAACATCCAGATTCCAGAATACAGCTGCCAAGGAGACCCTGTTATGCTGTGGGGACTGACTGGGGCATGGCAGGTGGCTCTGGCTTCCCACCCTTCTGTTCTGATATGGGAGTGGTGGGAAGTATCTCATCTTTGGGTTCCAGGATGCTGCCTTGGTCAGGCAGGGGCTTTTTAGGGCCAGTCTTACCAGTTGGGTCCCAGGGTAGCATGATCTTCACCTTAATGCCCAGCACACCCTGTCTCAGCAACACATGGCGCACAGCAGCATCAATGTAGTAGTTAACAGGGTCTCTCCTGTGGATCATCAGGCCATGCACAAACTTCATGGATTTAGCCCTCTGTCCTCGGAGTTTCCCAGACACCATGACCTCGCAGCCTTTGGCCCCGCTCTCCATGATGAACCGCAGCACACCATAGCAGGCCGTCCGCACAGCAAGCCCTCCTAGGAGTTTGTAACGCAGAGACTGGGCAATGGCACACAGACCTCTAGTGGCCACCTTTTCAGCATAAAGCTCTACACTGCTCTCTGGAAAGCCAAACCTTTTCTGAACAACAGCAGTCAGTTCCGGAATCCGCGGACCCTTCTCACCAAGAACATTCTGTGTTCTGGTGGCTAAGATAATGATTTCTGTCCTGGTTGGTGTAACTCACACCTCAACTCCAGAGTAGCATTCTTCAGCCAGCTCCCGAGTAAGAAACTCATTCAGTTCAGCTTTGAAGATGCCATCAGCGACAAGCTTCCTCTTCTTGGAAATTTGCACAGCCATCTTGCCGCCGCGCTCCGCCGAAAGAAAAGCCAAAATGTATTTTTAAAATGAGACTTGAAAGTCAAAATTACTTCTTGATCTATGGGGCTACATAATGGATGTTGTGTTAGTAGGCATGAAAACATTATTAATCTCCTTGTATAGCTCCATCAGAGCTCTTGGGTGACCAGGTGCATTGTCAGTAAGCAGTAATATTTTGAAAGGAATCCTTTTTTCTTTTTTCTTTCTTTTTTTTTTTTGAGAAGGAGTCTCGCTCTGTCCCCTAGGCTGGAGTGCAGTGGCGCGATCTCGGCTCACTGTAAGCTCTGTCTCCTGGGTTCACGCCATTCTCCTGCCTCAGCCTCCAGAGTAACTGGGACTACAGGCGCCTGCCACCTCACCTGGCTAATTTTTTGTATTTTTAGTAGAGACGGGATTTCAATGTGTTAGCCAGGATGGTCTCGATATCCTGATCTCGTGATCTGCCCACCGTGGCCTCCCAAAGTGGTGGGATTACAGGCATGAGCCACCACACCCAGCCTAAGAATCTTTTTTTCTGAGCAGTAGTCTGAGTAGTGGGGCTAAAATATTCAGTAGCTGGGACTACAGGCATGCACCACTGAGCCTGGCTGTCCGTTGTTTGTTTAAGACTTAATATTTTAAGATTAGTTTTAGGTTCATGGCAAAATTAAGAGGAAAGCACAGAGATTTTCCATACACCTACTGCCCCAACATATGCTTAGCCTCTCCCATTATTAGCATCCCCCACTGGAGTAGTACATTTGTTACAATAGATGAACAAACTGTAGGGGTGATGGCAACTTTTACTGCACCCTCTGAAGTTTCTGTAGTTGAATCTGTGATAAACTGAAAGCAGACAGATTAATAGGAGAAAGGCATACAGATTTATTATGTGCATATACGTATACAAGAGTCTCACAAAATAAAAGACTCAGGCCAGATGATTGGAATTTTTATAGTATCTGTAGCTGCAGAAAGAAATAGGGGCTTGGGACTTCTAGGGAGTGGAGGTGAGGACAGACAGCTTTGGGAGGATGAGAGGAAGAAATCTAGTGAACAAAGGTTGTCTTGTTTTGTAGATTAAAGTGTCTTGGGGAGCAGCCCTCCAAAGAATGGGTAAAGCTTCTCTGGGTGAGGTTGTTAACCTTTAGTCTCTCTTTCCTGTGGTACGGTCTTTCCACATCCATCTTTAGGCAGATTAGGGGTCCTCAGAGAAAACCAGCTTGCATCCGCTGGTCGCCTGCTGTTCTCCAGTCAGGATACCAAAGAGCCTTACTTTGGGGTATCATTTTCTGAGCCCCAACACTACATTGACACATTATGATCACCCAGAGTTCATCGTTTACATGTAGGGTTTACTCTTGTTTTCTTACTTTCTATGAGTTTAGACAAATGTGTAATGACATGTATCCATCTTTATGGTAGTATACAGTATATTTTCACTGCCCTAAAAATTCTCTCTGCCCTGCTGGTTCATCCCCCTCAGCAATCTCTCATAACCCACAACTGTAACCCCCCAATGGGTTCTACTTGCCTTCTGCCAGAGGAAGCCAATTTATCAAGACAAGGGAATTTTTTATAGAGAAACTGTTTAATACACATAGAGCCAATTAAATGGGAGACTGGAGTTTTACTATTACATCAGCCTTGCTGAAAATTTGGAAGCTAGGATTTGTAAAAGATAGTTTTGCAGGCATGGACTAGGGAATGGGGAATGCTGATTGATTAAGTTAGGGATGAAATCATAGGGAGTTGAATCAGTCCTCTTGCATGGAGTCAGTTCCTGGGTGGGAGGTCACGAGACCAGATGTCCCAGTTTATGGGTCTGGCCAGTGGAACCATTAGAATGAAGGGTCTGAAAAATATGTCAAACACCAGTCTTACGTTTTACAGTAGTAATGTTATCCATTGGAGCAATTGAGGAGGTTAGGAAGTTTATGGCCTCTGCATGACTTCTGAGCCATTATTTTATTTGTTTGTTTATTTATTTAGAGATTAAATCTTGCTCTGTTGCCGAGACTGATGCAATGGCACAGTATCGGGTCACTGCAACCCCTGTCTCCCAGGTTCAAGCAATCCTCGTGCCTCAGCCTCCCGAGTAGTTGGGACTACAGATGTGTGCCACCATGCCCAGCAAATTTTTGTAGGCATCGTGGTTTAGTAGAGACAGGGTTTTGCCATGTTGGGCAGTCTTGAACTCCTGACCTCAAGCAATCTGCCCATGATGGCCTCCCAAAGTGCTGGGATTACAAGCATGAACCACTGCTTCTGGCCCTGAGCCATTATTTCTAATTTTGTGGCAAATTTGTTACTTTTACAAAGGTGGTCTAGTCTCCAAGCAAGGAGGATGTTTGTTTTGGGGAGGGAGTGTAAATTCCTCCAAAGTTAGCTAGACCTACTACACCCAGGAACGAACAAGGGCAGTTTGGGGGTTAAAGGCAAGATGGAGTTGGTTAGGTCATGTCTCTTTCACTGTCATAATTTTCTTATAATTTTTGCAAAGGTGGTTTCTCCACTGATTTGTGTACTCTTGCCCTAGTTTTGCCTTTTCTGGCATGTTACACGTTGGAATCATACAGAATGTAGCCTTTTCAAATTGGCTTCTTGGCTGCTTTTATTTGGTAATATGCATTTAAGTTTCCTACAAGTCTTTTCATGGCTTGATCATTTCTTTTTAGCTCTGATTAATATTTCATTGTCTGGATGTACTACAGTTTGTCCATCTACTTACTGAAGGATATCCTGGTTGCTTCCAAGTTTTGTCAATTATGAATGAAGCTTCAGTAAACATCTGTTTGCAGGTTTTTGAGTATACATAATTTTTTAACTTCTTTGGATAAATACCAAGGAATGCAATTGCTGGATTATATGGTAAGAGTATGTTTAGTTTTGTAAGAAATTATAAAGTGTCTTCCAAAGTGGCTGTACCATTTTACATTTCCACCAGCAGTGAATGAGGGTTTCTATAGCATATCCTTGCCAGCATTTTGGTGGTTTCAGTGTTTTGGCTGTTGGCTGTTTTAGTTAAGGTGTATAGTGATATCTCATTGTGTTTTAATTCTCATTTTCCTAATTGTCACACATGTCCGTGTGAAGAGACCACCAAACAGGCTTTGTGTGAGCAACAAGGCTGTTTATTTCACCTGGGTGCAGGCAAGCTGAGTCTGAAAAGAGTCAGCAAAGGGTAGTGGGATTATCATTAGTTCTTACAGGTTTTGGGATAGGCAGTGGAGTTAGGAGCAATGGTTCGCGGGCAGAGGGTGGATCTCCCAAAGTACATTCTCAAGGGTGGGGAGAATTACAAAGAACCTTCTTAAGGGTGGGGGAGATTACAAAGAACTTTCTTAAGGGTGGGAGAGATTACAAAGTACATCAGTTATGGTGGGGCAGAAACAAATCACAGTGGTGGAATGTCATCAGTTAAGTCTATTTTCACTTTTGTGAATCTTCAGTTGCTTCAGGCCATCTGGATGTATACGTGCATGTCACAGGGGATATTATGGTTTAGCTTGGGCTCAGAGGCCTGACATTCCTCTCTTCTTATATTAATAAGAAAAGCAGGTTGGGCGTGGTGTCTCACGCCTGTAATCCCAGCACTTTGGGAGGCTGAGGTGGGCGGATCACAAGGTCAGGAGATCAAGACCATCCTGGCTAACATGGTGAAACCCCATCTCTACTAAAAATACAAAAAAATTAGCCAGGCATGGTGGCGGGCACCTGTAGTCCCAGCTACTCGGGAGGCTGAGGCAGGAGAATGGTGTGAACCTAGGAGGCGGAGCTTGCAGTGAACTGAAATCGCACGACTGCACTGCAGCCCGGGCAACACAGCAAGACGCTTGTTTAAAAAAAAAAAAAAAAACAAGAAGAAAAGCAAAACAAAATAGTGGTGAAGTGTTAGAGCAGCAAAAAATTTGGGGGATGGTATGGAGAGATAATGGGCAATGATGTTTCTCAGGGCTGCTTCGAGTGGGATTGGGGCAGTGTGGTAACCTACAATGGGAGAGATTCAACTGAAGAAAGATTTCCGGGTAACGGGTGATATTGTGAGGTTTTTAAAAGGAGCATTTGTCATATAGAATTGTTGGTAATGTCCTGGATATGGTTTTATATGAATTGAGAAACTAAGTGAAAGACACAAGGTCTGAATAAAAGAGGGAGAAAAATAGGGACTAAAAGACTAAGAATTAGGAGTACCCAGGACATCCAATTAGAGTGTGTCCAAGGGGGTTCAACGTTATTTTTTGCTTGGTTGGCGAGTTTTTGGGCTCTATCCTTGAGTTTTTTTTATGTTGTCATATAACAGGCCAGATTGATTTAGGTAAAAACAACACTCTTCATTTAAAAATATACAGAGTCCTCCTTTTTCAGCAGTGAGTAAATTGAGGTCTCAGCGGTTCTGGAGGACAAATGCAGCTAAAGAGTCAACCTGGACTTGGAGAACAGATAAAGTTTGTGATATGTCTGTAATGCTAGCAGAGAAGTCATTAGGCTGCGAAATGTTGTGACAGAGGTTGAGACGCCTGCTATTCCAGTTCCAAGTGCAATAGTGGAGGCAGAAAGTCCTAGACCCAGAAGTAAAGGGATTGGTGGGATGACTCTTTTTTTGTCATGTTGGTGTCATGAGGGGGACAAGCAATTGTTCATTCCCATCTGCAAACTGGATTTGGGGGGTAAGGAAGACTAGAGTACATGTGCCCATCCAGTTGGCAGGTAGGCACATGTAGGTGGAAGAGACACATTAAAAGAAGAGACCTTGTATCAGGCAGAACTGGAAATGTAAAGTGAAAAGGTGAGAGGGTGTACTGAAAGAGGAATCCTGCACCCAAAATCCTAGAGATCCAGCAAGGGCAGCAGCCATTAGAGGTTGTGATGGGCATTGATGGTGCAAGTGCATAGTGGGAGGGGTTCGTCTTTCGTGGTGTATGAGAAAGCACGTAGTGTCTACAAGTAACCTTGCACTGCTATTCATGGGGCTGGGTGTAAGCAAGCAAGAGGAGGGGCTAGGAGGAGATTCAGATGAGCAGGAGGAGGGTAGCCAAGGATGGAGTGAGATGAGGGTAGGTGTCTTCCTAAACAGTAGTGACTGCCAGTGTTTTTTAGTTTGTCAGTAATGATAGAAGGCTTATCAGTAACGCGAAGTTGGAATACTCCCATCCGTTTGGTCATGCGTGTGGCTAGGTTCTGGAGATAAAGAGTAAAGGAACATTTGGACAGTGGAAGATTGCCTAAAGGTTTGCCTTGTGTGAGATTCCAGTAGGCTGTTGTCGGGGGATGCATAAAGGAGCGGCAACAGGGATAGCTGTTTGTGTGGTTAGGGGTCCAAATATGGGGGGTGGGGTGGAATTGACATAAGGAGAAAGGTGCCATAAGTAGATGCAGAGAAGTGTGGCAGCTTGTTGGTGTGAAATGTCTGCGGAGTTCTCATCAAATTTGTCTAGAAAGTAACAGAAGTTCCTCAGGTGGGTAAAGATGAGGGCTATTAAAGGAGGTTCTGAGGTTCAGGGAGATGGGAGAGGTAGCCCAGTTGGCCTGTAGAGTGGGGATGGCTGTGTAAGAGCAGGAAGAAAGGGAAACGCATAGCCAACAATTCTTTGCTAGAGAAGGATTGGAGGCAGTGAGGAGAGAGTGGGTGAAATTGATAGTATGTTGGAGGTAACTAGGGAGAGGTAGAGAGTGGCATAAGAGTGGGAATGAGATTAAGAGTGAGTATAAAAGTAAAGAATAGAACTTCATCAGGGTGGAAGTATTGGAGGGTGCCCTGTCAGCAAAGATCATCTCTCCACTCCAAGAGGGAGTCAAGAGTGGAAGTTAAGGGATAGCCAGGAGAGATCAGCTGTGATGACTTGGAGAAACAATGTAAACCAGCAATGTAAACAAGAGCATCTCATTTATGAGTAGTTGAGAATGGTGAATAGGAGTATGACTAGACAGAATATGGCAGGGATGACAAGTTTTTGGGGCGCAGTCCAAGTAGTGGGGGTGACTGCGTAAAGCCCTGTTGCAACAAGTAGGGCAAGGATGGATAGACCTAATAGAATGAAAAGATGTATTATGCTCGTAAGGGTTACTGTTCTTCAGAAATGTGAGTGAGCTTAAGGGGAGTAGGGGAGAATACTTGCAACTTCCAGGAGGAAGAGGAAATAGCAGGCTGACTGTCTGATGGACACAGCTTTATTCTGGAACAGCGAACCCAGTGGGGAGGGTCCTGCAGGCGGACGGCGGTTGGGGTACTATAGATGATTAAGTAGGGTCCATTCCATCTAGGTTGTAGAGTTTAAGGGATCAGATTCTTCTTTTTTTTTTGAGACGGAGTCTTGCTCTGTAGCCCAGGCTGGAGTGCAGTGGCGCAATCTTGGCTCACTGCAAGCTCTGCCTCCTGGTTTCACGCCATTCTCCTGCCTCAGTCTCCCAAGTAGCTGGGACTACAGGCGCCCACCACCACGCCCAGCTAATTTTTTTTTGATTTTTAGTAGAGACGAGGTTTCACTGTGTTTGCCAGGATGATCTCAATCTCCTGACCGCGTGATCTGCCCACCTCAGTCTCCCAAAGCGCTAGAATTATAGGCGTGAGCCACCGCTCCCGGCCGAGGGGTCAGATTCTTAACAAGAACTAATCATCTAGCCAGGGTATCTTCATATGGCTGGGAATCTGGAGTGTGCAAGAGAAGATTAGCAGCCTGGCAAATTTCCTGTCTAGCCTGCTGGAGGACTGGAAGATAGTCACCTAGAGGGCTGGTGTCTGGGACGATTTTGGGGCCGTGTAAGAAAGTGCATCCATAGAAAAGTTCAAATGGACTGTAACCTGTAGCATCTTGAGGACAGGCTCTAATTCTGAGAAGGGCAAGAGGTAAAAATACTGTCCAGTCCTTTTTAAGTTGGAGGCTGAGCTTGGTGAGGGTTGTCTTTAAAAGACCATTAGTCTATTTTACCTTCCCTGAAGATTGAAGATGGTAAGGGGTATGAAGGTTTCATCGAATGCCAAGAGCCTGAGAAACTGCTTGGGTGATTTGACTAATAAGCCAGTCTGTTATCGGACTGTATAGAGGTGGGAAGGCCAAACCACGGAATTATGTCTGACAAAAGGGAAGAAACGACCAAGTGGCCTTCTCAGACCCTGTGGGAAAGGTCTCTACCCATCCAATGAAAGTGTCTACCCAGGCCAAGAGGTATTTTAGTTTCCTGACTCAGGGCATGTGAGTAAAGTCAATTTGCCAGTCCTGGGCAGGGGCAAATCCCCGAGCTTGATGTGTAGGGAAGGGAGGGGGCCTGAACAATCCCTGAGGAGTAGTAGAATAGCAGATGGAACACTGAGAAGTGATTTCCTTGAGGATAGATTTCCACGATGGAAAGGAAATTAGAGGTTCTAAGAGGCGGGCTAGGGGTTTGTAACCTACATGGAAGAGGTTATGAAATGACGATAGAATAGAATTGGCCTGTGAGGCTGAAAGGAGATATTTTCCTTGTCCAAGAACCATTTGCCTTGTGTGGGAAGAGATTGATAGGTGGAAGTTTCAGTGGGAGAGTAGTTGGGAGTGACCAATGATAAGGAGAAAAACTGGCCATGAGGGACAGAAGTTGGAATGCTAGCATGCAGCTTAAGCGTTGCCCTGAGTGATGGGATCTGATGCCTTTTGATGACCCTTGCAGTGTATGCCTCCAGCTTCCTTTGGAAGTAAAGCAGCCTTAAGAAGAGTTTTTATTAAAGACGCATTAATGATGGAGGACCTTACGTAGCGAGGAAACTTCTTTCAGCCCGTATAACAGCATGGTTGTACGGGATGTGGAAGGCATATTTAGAGTCAGCATAAATATTGATGTGTAATTCCTTTGCAAGAGTGAGGGCTTGAGTTAAGGCAACGAGTTTGGCTTGCTGAAAGGTAGTGGGGCGGGGCAAAGCGGTAGCCTCAATGATAGATGTGGAAGATACTATAGCACAGCCTGCCTTTGCTGGTGTATGGTGATTAGGCCTGGTGGAACTGCCATCAATAAACCAGGTGTGATCAGGGTGAGGAACAGGAAAGAAGGAAATATGGGGAAATGGAGTGAATGCCAGGTGTATAAGAGAGATACAGTCATGGGGGTCAGGTGTGGTATCAGGAGTAATGTGGGAGGACGGATTGAAGTCTGGGCCAGGAACAATGGTAACTGTGGGATACTCAATAAAGAGTGAGTACAGTTGAAGGAGCTGGGAAGCAGAAAGCATTTGTGTCAGGTGTGAGGAAGAAAATAGATTTTGGAAGTTTTGAGAACTGTAGAGAGTGAATCGAGCATAGTTTGTGATTTTGAAGGCCTCTAAAAGTATCGGTGGCAGCAGCTGCCACATGGAGACATGATGGCCAGCTTAAAACAGTAAGGTCAAGTTGTTTGGACAAAAAGGCTACAGGGCACGGTCCCGGTCTTTGTGTAAGAATTCCGACTGCATGACCCTGCACTTTGGCTATGTGTAATGAAAAGGGTTGGAATGAGTCAGGGAGAGCTAATGTGGGAGCAGTCGCTAAAGCTGTCTTCAAGGAACGGAAAGAGGAGTAGGGAAAGGATGTAGGATCTATGGGGTCAGCTAGATTTCCTTTTGTGAGTTTATGTAGTGGTTTTGTTAGGATGGCAAAACCAGGTATCCAAAGGCGAAAGTATCCAACCATGCCTAGGAAGGAAAGGAGTTGTTTTGTAGAAGGGGTTGGGGTTTGAGAGATCATTCAGACACGATTGGCAGGGAGAGCACGTGTGTTTTTATGAAGAATTATGCTGAAGTAGGTAACGGATGGAGAAGAAATTTGAGCTTTGGAGGGGGATAACCAATATCCATTGAAGAATAAATGTTGAAGGAGCAGGAGGGTGTCTTGTTGAGAAGATTCAAAGGAGGGGCTACAAAGCAGAAGGTCATCAATATATTGAATAAGGTTAAGAAGCAGAGGGGTGGAAAGGAAGTAAATAATGAGAAAGAGCTTGGCTGAAGTAATGAGGGCTGTCCCTGAAGCCTTACAGCAGTCCGCCCAGGTAAGCTGCTGGGACTCATGGGTGTCAGGGTCAGTCCAGGTAAAAGCAAAGAGAGGCTGGGATGTGGGGTATAGGGGAATAGTGAAAAAAGCATCTTTAAGATCAAGAATAGAATAGTGAGTTGTGGAGGAAGGTATTGAGGACAAAAGAGTGTACGGGTTGGGCACCACAGGGTGGATAGGCAAAACAATTTGGTTGATAAGACTCAGATCCTGAACTAACCTATAAGACTTGTCCAGTTTTTGGACAGGTAAAATGGGAGAATTGCAACGAGAATTTATGGGTTTTAGAAGCCCATGCTAATCGCAGGCGAGTGATAGCAGGCTTTAAGCCCCTTAAAGTCTGTTGTAGGATGGGATACTGGCGCTGAGCAGGGTAAGGGTGATTAGGTTTTAATGGGATAGTAATGGGCGTGTGATTAGTTGCCAGGGAGGGAGTGGAGGTGTCCCATACTTGTGGGTTAAGGTGGGGGAATACGAGAGGGAGACACAAAGGAGGCTTTGGGTTGGGAAGAAGGTGGCAGTGAGATGTGGCTGTAGTCCAGTAATAATCAGGGAAGCAGATAATTTAGTTAAAATGTCTCAGCTTAATAAGGGAACTGGGCAGGTAGGGATAACTAAAAAAGAGTGCATAAAAGAATATTGTCCACGTTGGCACCAGAGTGGGGGAGTTTTAATGGGTTTTGAAGCTTGGCTATCAATACCCACAACAGTTATGGGGGGCAAGGGAAACAGGCTCTTGAAAAGAAGGTCATGTGGAGTGGGTAGCCCCCATTTCGATTGAACAGGGGACGGACTTACCCTTCACTGTAAGAGTGACCCGAATCTCGGTGTCCATGATGCTCCTGGGGGCTTCAAAGGCGATCGGGCAGCATCAGTCTTCAGCTGCTAAGCCGAGGAGATCTGGGAAGGAGTCGGCCAAGGAAAGTTGGGTTGGGGCTCCAGGGGCTTTAGGAGCAGTGGCAATGTGAGTTGGATAGTCCGGTTTCCAGTGGGGGCCCGCACAGATGAGGCACGGCTTAGGAGGAATCCCGGGCTGCAGGCATTCTGGGGCCCAGTGGCCAGGCTTTTGGCATTTGAAGCAAGGTCCATGAGGATGTTTTGAAGGAGGCCCCTGGGAGCTGTGGCTTGGATGTTCTGAAGTTCTTGTATGCTGGAGACATGGTTGTGGGTTGTCTCACAGCGGAGGCAAGTAGCTGTAACTCAGAAATGCGATGGTGTCTGCCTACTTCCTCTGTATTATTGTATACCTTGAAGGTGAGGTTGATTAATTCCTGTTGTGGGGTTTGAGGGCCGGATTCCAATTTTTGAAGCTTTTTTTCTAATATCAGGAGCTGACTGGCTGATAAAATGCATACTAAGAATTAGGCGGCCTTCTGGCCCCTCTAGGTCTAGGGCGGTAAAATGTCTTAAGGGTTGCTGCTAAGCGGGCCATGAACTGGGCTGGGTTTTCATCTTTACCTTGGGTAGTTTAAGTTTGTCATAATTAACAGCTTTGTAAGCTTCCTTTTTAAGCCCTTCAACTAGGCAGAAAACCATGTAATCTCACCTAGCTATACCTGTGGAATCTGCCTGATAGTTCCATTGGGGATCTTCTCGGGGAACTGCCCTAATGCTTTCCTGGAGGTCTAGGTTCTGAAGCCGGCAGTTACCATTGTGAGATTGGGCTAGAGAAGAAACTCTTTCCCGTTCATCTGGGAAGAGGATAGAAATTAGCATGACCGATATCTAACTCTGTCCTACAGAGTTAGATATCGGAATTCCTGTATATACTTAGTGAGGTCTGATGAGAAAGAGCCCAATGCTGGCTGATTTGGGAAAGGTCTGATAGAGAAAAAGGCATATGTACCCTGACTATGCTTTCAGCTGCAGCCACCTCTCTGTAAGAGGAGATTGTTGGGCAGGTGGGGGAGAGCTAGGCACAGAACGAAACTGTAAACCAGACCAGGTGTGGGGAGGGGAGGT
Source organism: Piliocolobus tephrosceles (assembly GCF_002776525.5). Classification (NCBI taxonomy): domain Eukaryota; kingdom Metazoa; phylum Chordata; class Mammalia; order Primates; family Cercopithecidae; genus Piliocolobus; species Piliocolobus tephrosceles. The sequence continues at coordinate 75,036,082 of NC_045441.1, read as the reverse complement.
AATAGAAGGGTTATAGGGTGGGGGAGCAGAGGCTGAAGAAGAGTTGGAGCCTGATTCAGCCTGGCGGGGAGCAACCTGAGGAGGAGCAGTCTGGGGAGGAGGTGAGAGGTCAGATGGGTCAGTAGAAAAGGAAGACTCACAAGACTCAGCGGCACTTGGGGTTGGGAACAAAGGGACAGGCAGGAGGGAAAGAAGGAGGATGTGGGATGAGTCACATTGGGAACAGATACTAGGGAGGGACTGAAGTGTGAAAAATGCCTGGACGTAAGTCACCTCAGACCATTTGCCCATTTTTCAACAAAAATTATCTAGGTCTCTTAGGATGGAGAAATCAAAAGTGCCATTTTCTGGCCATTTAGAACCATTGTGGAGTTTGTATTGGGGCCAAGCAGTGTTGCAGAAGAAAATCAGATGCTTAGATTTTAGGTCAGGTGAGAGTTGAAGAGGTTTTAAGTTCTTGAGAACACAGGCTAAGGGAGAAGAAGGAGGAATGGAGGGTGGAAGGTTGCTCATAGTAAAGGAAGCAAGTTTAAAGAGAAGGGTAGAGACACGGAGAAGGGGGTGGGGAGCAGCCAAAGGAGGTGTCCCCACAATTGACTTGCCACCAAGGGAATGTGGGTGAATGACCAAGGCAGGCACCCTGTGGTGATCAGGCACTAGTGGAATGTGGGTGAATAATCAGGCAGGCATCCCCGCAGTGATTAAACACCAAGGGAAGACTGTCTTCTCGAGTTCGTGACCGGCGCCGGAGTTTTGGGTCCACAAATAAACTGTGTCTGCTTTGTCTCTACTAGAGAGGAAAAAGAACTGGATTTGGAAGGACAAGGAGATTGACAGGTAGCGAGAGAGGCTGGAGAAGAGAGTGAAAAGACCGCTTACACGATTTGAAATTGGTGAGATGTTCCTTGGGCTGGTGGGTCTGAGAACCCGAGGTCGTAGGTGGATCTTTTCATGGAACAAGGGTGAGGACAGGGGACTGGTCTCCCGAAGGAGTCCCTCTGACCTGGGTGTTCGGCACCAATTGTCACCCAAGTCCGTGCGAAGAGACCACCAAACAGGCTTTGTGTGAGCAACAAGGCTGTTTATTTCACCTGGGTGCTGGCGGGCTGAGTCCAAAAAGAGAGTCAGCAAAAGGTGGTGGGATTATCATTAGTTCTTACAGGTTTTGGGATAGGCAGTGGAGTTAGGAGCAAATTTTTGCAGGCAGGACGTGGATCTCACAAAGTACATTCTCAAGGGTGGGGAGAATTACAAAGAACCTTCTTAAGGGTGGGGGAGATTACAAAGTACATTGATGAGTTAGGGTGGGACAGAAACAAATCACAATGGTGGATTGTCATCAGTTAAGGCTATTTTTACTTCTTTTGTGGATCTTCAGTTGCTTCAGGCCATCCAGATATATACATGCAGGTCACAGGGGATATGATGGCTTAGCTTGGGTAAAGAGGACTGACACTAATGACTACAGTTGATTATGAACATCTTGTGCTTATTTTTCACCTTTATATTATCTTTGGTGAAATGTCTACTCATTTTGCCCATTTTCCAATTGGATTTTTTTTTTCTATTTTGAGAATTTTTGATACATTCTATTTACTAGTCTTTTGTCAGTTATGTGGTTTGCAAATATTTTCTCCTAGTCTGTAGTGTTTTTTTTTTTTTTTTTTTTATTCTTTTAAGTCTTTTTCAGAGCAGAAGTTTTAAATTTTGATGAAATGCAATTTATCATGTTTTCCTTTTTGAGGTTATTCTTTTGGTGTCAAGTATAAGAACTCTTTACCTACTTCTAGGTCCTGAAGATTTGCTCCTGTTTTGTTTTTTGTTTTGTTTTTATTTTTGATAATTTTATGTTTTACATTTAAGCCCATGATCTATTTTGAATTAACTTTTACATATGATTCGAAGTTTTAGGTCAAGGTTTATTTATTTATTTAATTTTGCTTAGGGATATCCAGTTGCTTCAGCATAATTTGTTAAAAGACTATTTCTCCTGCATTTAATTACTTGGGTACCTTAGTAAAAAATCAGTTAGGCATATTTGTCAGCCTAGTGTTTTCTTTCTATTCCATGTCTATTAGCTGTCACACTGTCTTGTTTCCTGTGGCAATACATTAATCCTTAACATCAGAGTTCCTCCTTTCACTTAATTCATCTATTTCAGAATTGTTTTGGCTATATTATAACCTTTATTTTCCACTGTATATTTTGTAATAAGCTTGTCTTTATCTACAAAAAACATATCTGGGATTTTGATTGGAATTAAACTATAGAGGTCAATTTAGGGAGCATTAATATATTTTCTGTGCTGAATTGCTTCAGTTTTAAAATTTAAATTTAAATTTAAATGAAATCAAATCAAGAATTGAGTTCCTCGTTCAGTCTCAGTAATCATGTTTCAAGTGCTCAGTAGTCATCTTGGTTTGTGGCTTCTCCATTGGACAGTGTAGCTCTGGACTCCTGTGCCTACTGGTCCTTGTTTCTTGAACACCTTCCTTTGATTTAGCTTGGCCAACTTCTTATCCTTTTAGACTCAGCTTAGATGGCACATTTTCCTGGAAACCTTTTCTGCCCCTTGCCTCATTTCTCAGCCCAAGTGCTCCCATTGAACTCTGTTCATTTCTATTTGTGGCAGTTATTATGCACTTGCTGCTCTTCATTATATTGTGTGGTGATTACCTTATTACTTGTGTGTTTTTCTACTAAATTATAAGCTGCTTTAAATCAGAAATTGTGAGATCATCTTTATTTCCCAGCACTTGATATTTAGTGTATATACAATAAGTAACTGGGGATATATTGACACAGTAGTATCACATCTAGTTATTTATATGGTGACTACTTATTTTCTAGAATTGTAATCTCTAAACTTTTGGAGCATATATTATTCATATGTATATATATTATAAATTCTGAACTGTCTTATCATTAGCTGATATCTGAAGCATGATACATTACCTAGTGGGGAGTATTCATTAATAACAGTAGATATCCATTTGCATTCCAGGTAGTCTTCTTGATATTTTTGAAAGTTTTAGGTTGTTTTTAGACTTAATTATATTGCCACTTTTTAAAAAAGTATGGTACATTTGTCATAACTAATGAACTAATATTGACATATTATTACTAACTAAAGTCCATTCTTGTTCACATTTAGTCTTTTATTCACATTAACTTAGGTCATTAGCCTAATGACCTTTTTCTGTTCCCGGATTCCACCCAGGAGATCACATTATATTTAGTTGTCATGTCACTTTAGCCCTCTAGGCAGTGACAGTTTCTGAGTCTTTCCCTGTTTTTGATGACCTTGACAGTTTTGAAGGTACACATAGTATTTTGTAGAATGTCCCCCAGTTGGGATTTGTCTAATGTCTTTCTCATGAAAAAATTGGGGTTATGAGTTGTTGGGAGGAAAACCATAGAGGTAAAGTGCCATTCCCACCATATCAGGTGTACATTATTGCCATTGTTTTTACCTCATTAATGTGGCTGATGGGCTTGCACTAATAGTTGGAAAAGTATTCTCCACTATTTTCTTCTTTTGCTTGTGCTTGCATTATTAATATTCAGAACATTCCAGGATTATAAGTCTCCTGACTTTTTAATGATTGTCATTCCAACTGCCATGAGATGGTGTCTCATTGTGGTTTTGATTTGCATTTCTCTAATGACCAGTGATGATGAGCATTTTTTCATAGTCTGTTGGCTGCATAAATGTCTTCTTTTGAGAAGTGTGTGTTCATATCCTTTGCCCACTTTTTGATGGGGTTGTTTTTTTCTTGTAAATGTGTTTAAGTTCTTTGTAGATTCTGGATATTAGCCCTTTGTCAGATGGATAGATTGCAAAAGTTTTCTCCTATTCTGTAGGTTGCCTGTTCACTCTGATGGTGGTTTCTTTTGCTATCCTGAAGCTCTTTAGTTTAATTAGATCCCATTTGTCAATCTTAGCTTTTGTTGCCATTGCTTTTGGTGTTTTAGACATGAAGTCCTTGCTTATGCCTATGTCCTGAATGGTATTGCCCAGGTTTTCTTCTAGGATTCTTTTGGTTTTAGGTCTTAGTTTAAGTCTCTAATCCATCTTGAATTGATTTTTGTATAAGGTGTAAGGAAAGGGTCCAGTTTCACTTTTCTGTATATGGCTAGCCAGTTTTCCTAACACCATTTATTAAATAGGGAATCTTTTCCCCATTGCTTGTTTGTGTCAGGTTTGTCAGAGATCAGATGGTTGTAGATGTGTAGTGTTATTTCTGAGGCCTCTGTTCTGTTCCATTCGTCTATATATCTGTTTTGGTACCAGTACCATGCTGTTTTGGTTGCTGTAGCCTTGTAGTATAGTTTGAAGTTGGGTAGTTTGATGTCTCCAGCTTTGTTCTTTTTGCTTAAGATGGTCTTTGCTATAACGGCTCTTTTTTGGTTCCATATGAAGCTTAGTTTTTTCGAATTATGTGAAGAAAGTCAGTGGTAGTTTGATGGGGATAGCATTGAATCTATAAATTACTTTGGACAGTATGGCCATTTTCATGGTATTGATTCTTCCTATCTATGAGCATGGAATGTTTTTCCATTTGTTTGTGTCCTCTCTTACTTCCTTGAGCAGTGGTTTGTAGTTCTCCTTAAAGAGGTCCTTCACATCCCTTGTAAGTTGGATTCCTAGGTATTTTATTCTCTTTGTAGCAGTTGTGAATGGGAGTTCATTCATGATTTGACTCTCTGTTTGTTATTGGTGTATAGGAACGCTTATGATTTTTGCACACTGATTCTGTATCATGAGACTTTGCTGAAGTTGCTTATCAGCTTAAGGAGATTTTGGGCTGAGACGATGGGGTTTTCTCAATATACAATCATCTCATCTGCAGACAGGGACAATTTGACTTTCTCTTTTCCTGTTTGAATACTCTTTATTTCTTCCTCTTGCCTGATTGCCTTGACCAGAACTTCCAATACTGTGTTGAACGGGAGTGGTGAGAGAGGGCATCCTTGTCTTGTGCCAGTTTTTGAAGGGAATGCTTCCAGCTTTTGCCCACTCAGTGTGATATTGGCTGTGGGTATGTCATAAATAGCTCTTATTATTTTGAGATACATTCCATCGATACCTAGTTTATTGAGAGTTTTTAGCATGAAGAGGTGTTGAATTTTGTCGAAAGCCTTTTTTGCAGCTATTGAGATAATCATGTGGTTTTTGTCATTGGTTCTGTTTATGTGATGGATTCCATTTATTGATTTGCATATGTTGAACCAGCCCTGCATTCCAGGTATAAAGCTGACTTGATCTTGGTGGATAAGCTTTTTGATGTGCTGCTTGATTCGGTTTCCCAGTATTTTATTGAGGTGTTTTGCATCGATGTTTGTCAGGGATATTGGCCTGAAATTTTCTTTTTTTGTTGTGTCTCTGCCAGGTTTTGGTGTCAGGATGATGCTGGCCTCATAAAATGAGTTAGGGAGGATTCCCACTTCTTCTGTTGTTTGGAATAGTTTCAGAAGCATTGGTACCAGCTCGTTTTTGTACCTCTGGTAGAATTCGGCTGTGAATCCTTCTGGTCCTGGACATTTTTTGGTTGGCAGGCTATTAATAACTGCCTCAATTTCAGAACTTATTATTGGTGTATTCAGGAATTTGACTGCTTCCTGGTTTAGACTTGGGAGGGTGGATGTGTCCAGGAATAGATCCATTTCTTCTAGATTTTCTAGTTTGTGTAGCGGTGTTCATAGTATTCACTGATGGTAGTTGGTATTTCTGTGGGAGTAGTGGTGTTATCCCCTTTATCGTTTTTTTTTTGTACCCATTTGACTCTTTTATCCTTTCTTCTTTAGTAGTCTAGCTAGTGGTCTGTTTTGTTGATCTTTTCAAAAAACCAGCTCCTAACTTCATCGATTTTTTTGAAGTGTTTTTTGTGTCTCTATCTCCTTCAGTTCTGCTTTGATCTTAGTTATTTCTTGTCTTCTGCTAGCTTTCGAATTTGTTTGCTCTTGCCTCTCTAGTTCTTTTAATTGTGATGTTAGAGTGTCAATTTTAGATCTTTCCTGCTTTCTTTTCTGGGCATTTAGTGCCATAAATCTCCCTCTACACACTGCTTTAAATGTGGTCCAGAGATTCTGGGACATTGTGTCTTCGTTCTCATTGGTTTCAAAGAACATATTTATTTCTGCCTTCATTTTATTTACCCAGTAATCATTCCAGAAGCAAGTTGTTCAGTTTCCATGTAGTTGTGCGGTTTTGAATGAGTTTTTTAATCCTGAGTTCTAATTTGTTTGCACTGTGGTCTGAGAGACTGTTACGATTTCTATTCTTTTGCATTTACTGAGGAGTGTTTTACTTCCAATTATGTGGTCAATTTTAGAATAATTGCGATGAGGTGCTCTGAAAAATGTATATTGTGTTGATTTGGGGGTGGAGAGTTCTGTAGATGTTTATTAGATCTTCTTGGTGCAGAGCTGAGTTCAAGTCCTGAATATCCTTGTTAATTTTCTGTTTCATTGATCTGTCCAATATTGACAGTGGGGAGTTAAAGTCTCCCACTATTATTGTGTGGGAGTCTAAGTCTCTTTGTAGGTCTCTGAGAACTTGCTTTATGAATTTGGGTGCTACTGTATTGAGTGCATATATATTTAAGATAGTCAGCTCTTCTTGCTGCATTGATCCCTTTACCATTATGTAATGCCCTTCTTTGTCTCTTTTGACCTTTGTTGGTTTAAAAGTCTTGTTTTTTTTTTTGTTTTTAAATTTTTAGTGCACTGCAATCTCGGCTCACTGTAACCTCAGCCTTCCGGTTTTAAGCGATTCTCCTGCCTCAGCCTCCCGAGTAGCTGGGATTACAGGTGCCCGCCACCATGCCCAGCTAATTTTCGTGTTTTTAGTAGAGATAGGGTTTCACCATATTGGCCATGCTGGTCTCAAACTCCTGACCTCGTGATCCACCTGCCTCAGCCTCCCAACATGCTAGGATAACAGGCGTGAGCCATGGTGCCCGGCCTAAAATCTGTTTTATAAGAGATTAAGATTGCAACTCCTGCTTTTTTTTGCTTTCCATTTCCTTGATAAATATTCCTCCATCCCTTTATTTTGAGCTTATGTGTGTCTTTGCATGTGAGATGGATTTCCTGAATACAACACACTGATGGGTCTTAACTCTTTGTCCAATTTGCCAGTCTGTGTCTTTTAACTGGGCCATTTAGCCCATTTAACATTTGAGGTTAATATATTTGTGTGTTAATTTAATCGTGTCATTATTACGCTAGCTGGTTATTTTGCCCGTTAGTTGATGCAGTTTCTTCATAGTGTTGATGTTCTTTACAATCTGGTATGTTTTTTCAGTGGCTGGTACCAATTGTTCCTTTCCATGTTTAGTGCTTCCTTTGGGAGCTCTCGTAAAGCAGGCCTGGTGGTGACAGAATCTCTCAGCATTTGGTTGTCTGTAAGGATTTTATTTCTCCTCTGCTTACAAAGCTTAGTTTGGCTGTATATGAAATTCAGGGTTGAAAATTCTTTTTTTTTGATACACAGTCTTGCTCTGTTGCCAGGCTGGAATGCAGTGGCGCGATCTCAGGTCACTGCAACCTCCGCCTCCTGGGTTCAAGCAATTGCCCTGCTTCAGCCTCCCAAGTAGCTGTGATTATAGGCATGTGCCACCACCAGGCTGTTTTGTTTTTTTTTTTTTTAATTTTAGTGGAGACGAGGTTTCACCATGTTGGCCAAGACGGTCTCAAGCTCCTTGCCCACCTCAGCCTCTGAAAGTGCTGGGATTACAGGGATGAGCCACTGCGCAAGGCAAGGCCTCTTTTTTTTTTTTTTTTGGAGACAAAAAGAGTGTTGCTCTGTCACCCAGGCTAGAGTGCAGTGGCGCCATCTCGGCTCACTGCAACCTCCATCTCCCGAGTTCAAGGAATTCTCCTGCCTCAGCCTCCCGAGTAGGTGAGATTACAAGCAAGCGCCACCACACCCAGCTGATTTTTTTGTATTTTTAGTGGAGACAGGGTTTGACCGTGTTAGCCAGGATGGTCTCGACCTCCTGACCTCGTGATCCACCTGCCTTAGCCTCCCAAAGTGCTGGGATTACAGGCGTGAGCCACTGCACCCGGCCCGGCCTCTTTTCTTTAAGAATATTGAATATTGTCCCCTACTCTCTTCGGCTTGTAGGGTTTCTGCAGAGAGATCTGCTCATAGGCTTCCCTTTGTGGGTAACCTTACCTTTGTCTCTGACTGCCCTGGACATTTTTTCCTTCATTTCAACCTTGGTGAATCTGACAATTATGTGTCTTGGGGTTGTTCTTCTTGAGGAATATCTTTATGGTGTTCTCTGTATTTCCTGAATTTGAATGTTGACCTGTCTTGCTAGGTTGGTGAAGTTCTCCTGGATAATATCGTGAAGAGTGTTTTCCAACTTGGTTCCAGTCTCGACATCACTTTCAAGTACACCAAATGTAGGTTTGGTATTTTCACATAGTCCTTTATTTATTGGAGGCTTTGTTTGTTCCTTTTTATTCTTTGTTTTCTAATCGTGTCTTACTTTATTTCATTAAGTTGATCTTCAATCTCTGATATCCCTTCTTCTGCTTGATCAATTCAGCTATTGATACTTGTGTATGCTTCATGAAGTTCTCATGCAGTTTTTCAGTTCCATCAGGTCATTTATTTTCTTCTCTAAACTGGTTATTCTAGTTAGCAATTCATCCAACCTTTTCTCAAGGTTTTTAGCTTCCTTGCATTGGGTTAGAACATGCTCCTTTAGCTCAGAAGAGTTTGTTATTACCTACCTTCTGAAGCCTGTTTCTGATTCGTCAAACTCGTTCTCTGTCCAGTTTTGTTCCCTTGCTGGCGAGGAGTTGTGATCCTTTGGAGGAGAAGAGGCTTCCTGGTTTTTGCAATGTTCAGCCTTTTTGCACTTGTTTCTCCCCATCTTCCTGGGCTATTGTCAATCTGATTTTAAAAGTTTTGATTTAAAATATATTTGATTTTAAAAAACAATTTAAAAATAATCCTTAGAAGCTTTGTTTTGATTTATTAGTGTTTATGGACATGTACCACAGAAAGCCTTCTGTGGTTTTTATTTGATTGTAAGAATTAAGAGAGCATAAATCAAAGCGGTCAAAAGTGAGTGGTATTGTAAGTACACCCATCTTTTTAGTGTTAAGATAGATGTCTTTGTTTTACCTTGCAGGTAAGAAAGAGAATGATTCTTATTTGTTGAAAAGGACTCAGGGACATCCCTTCCATGCTATTTCTTTTCATTAACCACTTAAAACATTTCAGATTTATTATTAAACATCTAGAAATTCATGGCATTTGAGAGCAGAATAAAGAGTAGTGTTTATGATAATTGCCCCCCTTTCCCCAGGCATTTATGGTATTTATTTTACACAGACTGTATCTTCTGCATGGGTTCTGCACTTTCATAGGTGTTTGTGTGGAAATTGAGAGGATGTAGCCTTTGTGGAAGAAATCAGGAAAAGAAGAATGTTAAACTATTATAGCAGTAGTTCTCAAATTTTAAGTTACACCAGAAAAATCTGGAGAGCTTCTTATAACACAGATTCCTGGCCCCCCAATCCTATTATCTCATTCAGTAGATCTCAAGATGAAACCTGAGAATATGCATTTCTTGCAAATTCCAGGTAATGCTGATACTGACTGACTTCTCTCTTGGAAAGTTAAACAGCAGAGATAAGGATGAACCAAGAAAACCAGAAGAAAGACTTCATCAGGAGGCGAAGGCAAGTTAGAAATGTATGAAACAGGGAATAGGACCCTGGCAAAATTGGGCCTAGTTCAGGAACTCCTATCCTACCTCTCAAAAAATACAATCATAAAAGCATTCTTTTTAATTTTTTTTTAAGTTTTATGTTTACATAGTCTCAAAAATCAGGTCGTATCAAAGCATTAAAAGCATCATTGCCTTGTCTCATCCCTTCCCATTCTTGTGTGTTTGCTTCCCAGAGGCAGTCATTTTATAAAACTAAGTCTTAAATCCCATGTTCAGATATTCAGGTGGGTACATCAGACACAGGAAGTATTTGGGCATGGTGGCATGTTAGCTGCTTGTGATCGGTTAAAGCTTGACTGTGATTGGTTGAAACTGGCTATTTGTTACAAAATTAGCTTGCAGTTTGTTACTTAGGACAGCCTCAGGCTAATGGCCTCCTGCTTATTTAACAGACTGTGTGGTGGCAAGGTAATTATTATCTCTGAACTAAAGGTGTATTGGTTCATAGTTCTTAAAGGTGTATTGGTTCTTTTTTTTTTTAGGTGTAATAATTCATTTCTTTTTTTTTTTTGGAGATGGAGTTTCACTCTTGTTGCCCAGGCTGGAGTGCTATGGCGCAATCTCAGCTCACCACAACCTCCACCTCATGGATTTAAGCGATTCTCCTGCCTCTGCCTCCTGAGTAGCTGAGATTACAGGTGTGCACCACCACCCCCAGCTAATTTTGTATTTTTAGTAGAGACAGGGATTTCTCCATGTTGATCAGGCTGGTCTCGATCTCCCAACCCCAGGTGATCCACCCCTCTCGGCCTCCCAAAGTGCTGGGATTACAGGCGTGAGCCACTGCGCCTGGCCGGTTCATAGTTCTTTTATATAGCTATGATACATTCATGCCCCAAGTCATCTTGAGTAGTTGTGTGAACCACGCACACATCACACACACAGTGAATAACTAGAGGTAGCGATTTGAAGTGAAACTAATCTACCAACGTGGGGATGGAGGGATGATAGACTAACGTAATTTCTCATCATTTGCCACATAATGAAGCAATATTTATTATATAAACAAAATTACATAGTGAACTGAAACTATAGGAAAGATGGCAAGATAAACCTATTAGGGAACATAGTTTGAAATGATGTATCGTGGCTGTGATGAAACTTAATGGAAAACAATAGCTTGGAATTCTTTGATATAACTCGCTCTTTGAAATATTAAACCCCCAGCACTTTGGGAGGCCAAGGCGGGCAGATCACGAGGTCAGGAGATCGAGACCATCCTGGCTAACATGGTGAAACCCCATCTCTACTAAAAAAGTACAAAAAAAATTAGCCAGGCCTGGTGGCGGGCGCCTCTAGTCCCAGCTACTCGGGAGGCTGAGGCAGGGGAATGGCGTGAACCCGGGAGGCAGAGCTTGCAGTGAGCCGAGATCACGCCACTGCACTCCAGCCTGGGAAACAGAGCGAGACTCCCTCCCAAAAAAGAAGAAAAAATTAAACCATAGCTGGTTGAAAAGCAAAGAGACAGTGTCGCCTTGAGAATCATCTTCTAAAAACAACAGTTTCTGTTAACAGTTTTGTTAGATTTATCATATTTTGAGAAAGTGTACACATATATGATAGCTGCATTTTTTTCTTTCAATAAAAATAAAAGTTAAAAAGTCGATGTAATTTTAATGGTGCAGTTTTTACATGTGTACAGGGAAAGGAATAGAAGAAGGTATAGACAGCCTCAGAACTCCTTTTAGGTTAAATTTTTTAAGAGACCAGATTACATTTGTGTTTATACTGACAAATTTATTTACTTCAGATTAATTAGGGTACCTCAAAAGATTTTCCTTTTTTGTTTGTTTGTTTGTTTTCATTTTGATTACCAGTTAGCATTCCCTTAGCATGATTTTTAGAGGTATTTACTTGAAAATCAACATTTGACTTTCAAATGTGGGATTAAAGGGACTTTGCTGCCTTTTTAATAATACTTTCTTTGGGATTGAAGAATTTAAATGAGTAGGTGAGATTTTGTAAAATGGTATAAAGGAGAAATAAACACCTCCAAATAATCATGTTTATACTAATCCTCACTGAGTATTGTCATTTTCTTGGGATAAACCCGGATCTGAATTCTGATATTTAAATTTGCAAGCTCATCCATTCAAACTTGTTGAAGTTGTATGTGTTTTTGTGAAATTGAAGAGGTTAATATGCAGACTCCAAGGCTAAATTGGCAGTTTGCCTTGTAAAACAAAAATTGTCAGATGAATTGTGAATATAGGTTGTAGCTAGTCAGCACAGTTTACACATTTTATTCTCTTCCTTTTTTCTTTAATAAGTAGATATCAATGCCTGGTATTGTTAGACAGTGAAGGCATGTGGGTGTCTTGGCATGATCCTATGTCTTTAGGACTTTGCTGTCAACATCAACAATAAGAACTCTATAAAAAGCTGCGTAGAGTGCCAAGGGAGCATAGAGGCAAAGCTGGGGCAGGGGTATAGGTGTCCTCAAGAAAATGACATTTGAACTGAGTCTTGAAATCTTATTCCATGAAGTAAATAAGGACATTCCATATAGAGGGAATATATGGCTGCTGATGCATGGATGGGTATAGAATATTTGGGAATGTAAACCAGCAACTATCTGAGACAAGTCTCAACCAATCAATTTAGCAGTTTTTTGTCAAAGTTAAGGACATGCTCGTGAAACAAGCCTCAGGAGGTCCTGACATCATATGCCCTAGGTGGTTGGGCAACAACTTGGCCTTATACATTTTAGGGGACATAAGACATCTGTAAATACATGTAAGACGTACACTGGTTAAGTCTGGAAAGCTGGGAGAACTCAAATTGGGGAGGGTGGGAGTTCCAGGTCATAGGGGGATTTGGAGATTTTCTGATGGGCAATTGGTTGAAAGAGTTTATTTAAAGACCTGAAATGAATAAAAGGGAGTGTCTGGGTTAAGATAAGGGGTTGTGGAGAGGAAAGTTCTTGTTATGCAGATGAAGTCTCCTGATAGCAGCTTTTGGAGAGAATAGATTGTAAGACAGTCTGTTTTGTTAGTTTTAAGGTTTCTGTTTTAATGTTAATGCTGGTCAGCTGTGCCTGAATTCCAAAGGGAAGAAGGTATAATAAGGCATGTCTGACCACCCTTTCCCATCATGGCCTGAACTAATATTTCAGGTTTACTTTAGAATGCCCTTGGCCAAGAGAAGGGGCCAGTTAGTTGGCAGGGAGCTTAGAATTTTATTTTGGGTGTATAGGAATTATAGGTAGTTTGTAATGATGCTGGTGAAATAAGGAGCCAGATGAGAGACCTTATAAAATAGTAGAAATAATAATCGCCGTCTAAAAGTTATTCATTCAACATAGAACAATGCATAATGGATTTTATGACTAAACTTAAAATGGATTTTATGTACTTTTTCCACTATAGTGTCTCGCTCAGGACATCAAAATACTAATTTGATCTAGGCACTTTCTTTCTTGACAATGCTTGATAAAATTTTATAACTTTCAGTGATTTTTTTTTCTTTTCATGCCAAGGCAGTTAAAGAGGAGTTAGGGGGGATTTACATGTAACCACCTGATACGGTTTGGATTTGTGTCCCCACCCAAATCTCATGTCGAATTGGAGGAAGGGCCTGGTGGGAGGTGACTGGATTATAGGGGCAGATTTCCCCCTTGCTGTTGTCATGATAGTGAGTTCTCACAAGATCTGATGGTTTAAAAGTATGTAGCACTTCCCCCCTTGGCTTGCTGTCTCACCTGCCGCTATGTGAAAAAGGTGCTTGCTTTTCGTTCATCTTCTGCTATGATTGTACATTTCCTGCAGCCTCCCAGTCATGTTTCCTGTTAAGGCTACCAAACTGTGAGTCAATTAAACCTCTTTTCTTCAAAAATTACCCAGTCTCAGGTAGTTTTTTTAATAGAAGTATGAGAACAGACTAATACACTACCCAATGTGTTCACCAGTCCTACTGCCTAGACAGAGCCAATTCATCAAGACAGGGGAATTGCCATAGAGAAAGAGTAATTCACACATAGTCGGCTGTATAGGAGATGAGTTTATTATTATTCAAATCAATCTCTCCAAGCATTTGGGATCAGGGTTTTTAAGAAACATTTATTGGGTTGGAGACAGTGAGTCTGGAGTGCCGATTGGTTGGGTCAGAGATAAAATCATACAGAGTTGAAGCTATCCTCTTGCACTGGGTTGGGGGCCCACAGATCAGATGAGCCAGTTTATCTGTTTGGGTGGTGCCAGCTGATTGAAGTGCAGGGTCTGCAAAACAAGCACTGATCTTGATAGAGGCAGGAGGCAGACAAATGCCTAGGTAGATAAGGAAGGGTCCCTGGAGAATCTCTGATCCACCCACAAGTGTTTACACTGGACTTTTTTGTGCAGGTAAGGGAATACCTGCACAAGGTCTGCCCTGGGCATGCCCACAGTGAACTAGAGGCCCACATGCACTGGGGGGAATTGTTATGCCCAGACCGTTTATTCCCCAAAGAAGACCACCAGAGTCCAGAGTCAAAGCCAAGCAGCAAGGATCTTTACTGCAAGTTCGAACTTGGTCCCTCCGCTTCACAGCTTACACGAGGGCCCTGAACAATGCGTGTGCTTGCTTTTTATAGCCCAATGTAAACAGGACTTGTAAGGTTACAGAGGAACAAGGGATTTCTCTAGGTTACAGCATTACAATTGGTTAACATTTTAAGTTATACATTTAGCAGTTTTCTATTGGTTCCCGCGCTTTCAGTAAAACCACAAATGGCTGTGTCCTTATCGGGGATTTTCCAGGTGATGTTTTTCTAAAGTTGAGATATATGGTAGTCTCTGAGTTGAGAAATGTGTTTGTACTGGGCTCAGGAAGTTGAGATGCTGTTAATCTGTGACTCTACCCCCAATCTTGTCCTTGCTAGAGACATCGCTGTGGTAATTAAGGTTTAAAGGATTTTGGGCTGTAAGGAATGTGCTTTGTTAGGCAAATGCTTAAAGCCTGCTTGTGGTTGAAGGTCAGTACCATTCTCCTAAATCTCAGCAAAAGAAAAACATCTGTCTCCCGCCCATCCCTGGGCAAATGGAACATCTCCAGGCATCTGTATGTCTTACTGCTGATTCACTCCCTCATCTTCTGAGCAACAAATACCGAGGGAACTCAGAGACCGGTGCCAGCGTGGGTCCTCTGTAAGCACAGCACTGGTCCCCTGGGCCCTGCCTTTCTCTCTCTATACTTTGTCTCTGTGTCTTCCTTTCTTTCAGAATGGGGTGGAGCTACCAGGAATTCGTGCTTTATACAGCGGAGGAGCGTGGTCTCTTCAGCTCATGTGTAAGAGCCCTGGTATTCAGTCTGTGAGGCGGGAGCTTGCTGGTGGGACCCCCTCTTTTTACCTAATGAATTCTGCCCTCGTCACCCTTCAGTGTATTCACCTGCCTGATTTTTCCTGGTCATGATACAAGAACCTGGATTTAGCTGAACTAAGCTTAGAGCAAAAACTCCTGTGTCAATCTTAAGTTTCACAGTAGTGATATTATCCTCAGGAGCAATTTGGGGAAGGTCAGAATTGTGTAGCCTCCAGCTGCATAAGTCTTAAATCATAATCTTTTGGCTAATTTGTTAGTCCTACAAGAGCAGTCTAGTCCCCAGGCAAGAAGGGGGTTTGTTTTGGGAAAGATCTGTTATCTTTGTTTCAAACTATAAACTAAATTCTCCCAAAGTTAATTCAATCCTGTGCCCAGGAAAGAATAAGGACAGCTTGGATGTGAGAAGCAAGATGGAGTTGGTTAGGTCAGATCTCTTTCACTGTCCCAGTTATAATTTTGCAATGATGGTTTCAATCCCTTCCTTTGCGTTTTACAACACCTTAAGATGTGGGCCAATGAAGATGGAAAAAGTGTGACAACTGCTCTAACTTCTTCCTGCTAACTGGGGGTGTAATTGGGATAGGGGTTGACTCCAAGGTGAGAGGTTTCATACACTTGGCTTTTGTGTTTTCTTCATGCCTTTTATATTTTTTATTATGTTACTTTGTTAACTAATTTTTGTTCCCTCTTCTTTAGCCCATAAATAAATATCCTGTTCATTTCTTATGTACTTATATTCTCCTTTAGTGAGTGAGCTATCTTATTTGTTTGATATTTTAGTTTGATTACAGATGTGTAGATTCTGGGTAACATGAAATGTGATTGTGATAATGCTACACTCTTTCATTTGGTTAATTAGAATAACAAACAGAAGATAACTTGTAAGACATTAGAATATATTTAAATTTTCTGTTAAAATTTGCCTTTCAGGGCTGGGTGCAGTGGTTCATGCCTGTAATCCCAGCACTTTGGGAGGCTGAGGCAGAAGGATCACCTGAGGTCAGGAGTTCAAGACCAGCCTGGCCTACATGGAGAAACCCTGCCTCTACTAAAAATACAAAAATTAGCTGGGCATGGTGGTGGGTGCCTATAATCCCAGGTACTTGGGAGACTGAGGCGGGAGGATTGCTTGAACCTAGTGAGCTGAGATCACCTCACTGCACTCCAGCCTGGGCAACAAGAGCGAAACTGTCTCAAAAAAAAAAAAAAAAAGTATTAATATCATGATTGTCTGCTTTGGATCAGTATTACTCCAAATTGAACTGCGAAAGTACTGTCAATTTAATATATAACTTTAAAAATATTTGATTTGATGTAACTCACTTGATATTAGATTCCCTTGGAGATACAAGAATTATGCAGATTGCTATACATTTTTTTGATGCCAGCTATAATGTAAATAATTTATTATAAAACATACTGATTTTATTTTCTCAATAAATTGGGAATTTTCTAAACAGATTACATCAAAATAGAATATGAGTGCATCATGTCCTTTAGTTTATATAGTTGTTTTTTTAAAAATATATAGAATTAACCTGCATTACAGATGAACAGGTAGTTAAAAATCTATTGCTAAATGCAGTTTTTCTGTAGAGTGAAAAGAAAAAGCCTGATTATAAAAAATGTAAAAAAAAGAAAATTGCAGTTTTGAACTCTTTATGTTTTTAATGTCTAGGAGTGAACTTTTTTGTTCTGTTCTTAACTATTACAATTCAGTTGTTTTTAATGACTGATAGTAAAATATTTGGAAGATTTTTTCAAAAGCTTTTTTTTGAGTTTTGTATGTTAGCTTTATAAGCTGTTCTTTGTTCCCCATCAATTTTTAAATCAGTAGTGTATATACATTCTTATCTAACTGGATCGTTGTCACCCTTAGGTATTATATTTAAGCTTATTTTCTTGCTACTTTCCTAGAACCCCCATCCTCATCTCCATTAAGGTATAAGTGAGTAAGGTAAGGAGTTGGCCAGTTACTTTTTTTTTTTTTTTTTTTTTTTTAATATAACAGCTTTACTGTGGCATCATTGATGCACAGTGAACCACACATATTAATGTGTACACTTGGGTGAGTTTTGAAATATGTATACACCCATGAAACTGTCACCACATTCAAGTAACAAAAATCTATTACTCCAGAAAGTTTCTTTGTGCCTCACTGTATTCTAATATTACTAAAGAATAAATTAAAGGTTATATATAAAACATAAAATGTACAAATAGTCCATTCACCTAAATGATCAGGAGAATGTATTTTTAAAATTAGTTTCATGAATACATTTTTAGATGAAGTAAAATAAGTTATGTAATATTACCTTAAGTACAATGCTATATTGTTTCTGGGAACTTTTGGATGAATTTCATAAACAAGAATGTGCTTATTTTCTGTGCTGACTTCTCATTTCTGACATTATGAAATGTGATTTGTAAGTGTCCAATATTACGGACATACAGAGTTTATAGTAGACAAATGTAAAGAATGTTTCTGAACTAGGTTTTCTGTAACATTTCCTTATTGCTTCCTTAGCCAAAAACTTTCTATGTTCTTGCTTTTTTTTTTTTTTTCTTTGCTGTGCTGTGTCACAACTAACACCTTTTTTGCTCATCTTTGGGAGTCACAGGTGAATCTTGAGTTTGGTTTACAGAGGAACCTGGGGAATTTGACTTCACAGAGGCTAAGCTTCATGGCCACCTGAGAAATTCACTTGTTAGTGACACTAATGTTACTTTCTGTTCTTTGCACTCTGTGAATCAAAGTGTTATATATTACGAGTGTTTGTGGGCTAAGAAATAGCATGTATAATCTATCATCTTTGACTCGAAAATCATAAAACCTCGTCAGAATGAGCCCAAGAAACCAAATTTATTGTCATTGCCAATGTAGGTTCTTTTTTTTTTTTCTTTCTTTCTATAATATATTGTGTGTTAATGACTTGGGCAGATATGCTTCAGATCCCCAAAGTGTCTTTGAATTTAGCTATTGTAATTCAGATAACTTTCAGACTTCTTGTGCAGAGGGGTGTTTTGGTTTTTGCTCCTCTAGGAGGCATGATATTTTTAATAAGTTCTCTAGGGAAAGCTTGACCAAATGCTCCTAACTTAAGTTTGTTGGTTGAGTGTTGCTACATAGAATCTTACAATAATTGAATAAATTTGGGGGGAAAGTTACCTTTTTCTTTCCTAGATAATAGTTGGATTTCTCTTTGGTTGTTTACATTGAAGAATACAAATAATTGTTCAAAACTATAAAAAATTACTGTCGGCCAGGCACGGTGGCTCAAGCCTGTAATCCCAGCACTTTGGGAGGCCGAGGCGGGCAGATCACGAGGTCAGGAGATCGAGACCATCCTGGCTAACATGGTGAAACCCCGTCTCTACTGAAAAAATACAAAAAACTAGCCGGGTGAGGTGGCAGGCGCCTGTAGTCCCAACTACTTAGGAGGCTGAGGCAGGAGAATGGTGTAAACCCGGGAGGCGGAGCTTGCAGTGAGCTGAGATCCGGCCACTGCACTCCAGCCTGGGCGACAGAGGGAGACTCCGTCTCAAAAAAAAAAAAAAAAATTACTGTCATTTCAGCTGTCCAGGAAGTTGTGAGAACAGTAGCACAATTTACGCCTATTTTAAAGGGAATTTAAAATTCTTGTAATTCAAAAGAAAGGCATCAGACTAATTCTGATTGTGACGGCATTTTTATGATTTAACCTAAAAGCTTTTTTTATGCTATTAAGGAACTTCTTTGTATATAAAGTATTTAAAAAGTCAAGTTTTTAATGGGACAGATGTTATATAGTTTGGTATTTTCTTGAACTCTATACAGTCGATGAGTATCTTAAAAATGCTATTTTCATAAAATGTTTTAAACCATTTGGTTTTAGTATTAAAGGAGGCCTATGATACATGCTTTCCTAAATAAGAATAGCCTTTTGTGAGGCAACTAATTGTCTTTATTTACAGAGCTTGACAGTTTAGATTTTCATATATCATTAGTACTTTTGGGCCATTTAGTTTGAATTTTGTTTTAAAAAACACAGATAAGCAAATACTAGATATGTGATTAAAGCTTTGTGTTCAAATTACATTAATTACAGTCTGCAAAATCGCTTTGCTCTCTGCTGTTAAGGACAAATGAAACACTGGAGCTGTAATTCCTTATCCCCAATTTTTCCTATAGCTATTCTTCAATTTCTTTCCCTTTCATTTAGTTAGTTAAATAATATTTATTATAAAATATCAAAACAGTACAGAGTTGAGGTGTTCAGAACAAAATATGGAAAACTATTCAGAAGTTTCTGGTCATCCTTTCAGCCTCTGTTTAAATTTGTACATGTTTTGAAGCATATACAAATGGCATCTATACGTATTTTGCAAGTTGATTATTTCATGTGGGAAGCTTTTCATGTCAGTACATGTTTGACCTTGTTCTTTTTAACTATTGCATGCTTTTTTGTAATCTAGATGAACTAGATAGATAATGTGAGCAATCCTTGTACCTCTTTCTATATGCATGTATTTTTTCAGGGATGAATGGGTCCAGTAGCTTTTCTGCCTTCATAGTCCTGTAACTCAGAGTCCTCACTCTCCGAAATCCATTGTTTTCTTGGTTCTTGTCTTTCTGTGACTCTATCACCATTCCATATTCAAATCCCATTCTCTTCTTCCAACATTGTTCATTGTTGGAATTTTAAACTGTGGCCCAGATTTGTTTGTTGAACCAGTCAGTCTCAATTTTTGTATGTCAGTTATATAAGGAATTTCATGCCGCTTTGGTTCTAGCCTGTGGGGAAATTAAATTATTTACATTATAAATAAAAATATTAATGGTACACTAAGTGAATTATTTAATAAAGGTTCACCAGCTATGTGCTAAAGTGACAGTTCTGAAATCCCATTGTTTTGGTGAGGAAATTACTGTGAATCTATTTAAAAATGATTTTGCTATGTTTTGGATTTTAAAAATGTATATTGTAAAAAATTATTATAATAAGATGTTTAAGAAATATTTTTAGAAACAGAAGAAAAACTACTGGTAAATCAGGGCTTTATCAGAGAACTTTAAGTGGTCCCCTTTTGGGGATTGGTTTTGTGGAAGACAATTTTTCTACAGGTTGTGGGGGATGGTTTTGGAATGAAATGGCTCCACCTCAGATCATCAAGCATTATATTCTCATGAGGTGCACATAACCTAGATCCTTTGCATAAGCAATTCACAATAGGGTTCATGCTTCTGTAAGAATCTAATGCCACTGCTGACCTGACACGAGGCAGAGCTCAGGTGGTCATGCTTGCCTGCTTCCTAACAGGCTGTGGACTGCACCAGTACCTGGGAAGCTTTGTTGGAAAGAAATATCAAACCCATAGTTGAAAGTGAGAAGTTACTGAAATAGTTTTAGTTGAATGTTTTTAATTTTAAGTTATATATGAATGTGTGTATGCATGTGTATATATGCATTTTTTAAATTAGAGAAATCTCAACCATATACAAATGTAGAGAAAATATAATGAACCACCTTGTACCTGTCACTCGACTTCAACAGTTATCAACTCATGGCCAATCAGGTTTCATCTGTACCTCCACTTACTTCTCTTTCTCCCAGATTATTTTTAAATCACAAACATAAAATTTGCCTTCAATATTTTAATGTAGACTCTTTAAAGTCATGACCATACTATTATGTCACCTCCAAAATTAGAAATAATTTTTTTTTTTTTTTTTGAGATGAAGTCTCTGTTACCTCGCTACAAGCTCCGCGTCCCTGGGTTCACGCCATTCTCCTGCCTCAGCCTCCCAAGTAGCTGGGAGGACTACAGGCGCCTGCCACCACACCAGGCTAATTTTTTGTGTTTTTAGCAGAGATGGGGTTTCACCATGTTAGCCAGGATGATCTCGATCTCCTCCTGACCTCGTGATCCGCCTGCCTCAGCCTCCCAACGTGCTGGGATTACAGGTGTGAGCCACCGTGCCTGGCCAAAATAATTCTTAATACCAAACATCCAGTTTTTAAAGTTTCCTGATTCTTTTTGTTAGCAGTTTTTTTTTTTTTTTTTTTTTTTTAGATGAGGTCTTGCTCTATTGCCAGGCTGGAGTGCAGTGGCACAGTCTTGGCTCACTGCAACCTCCAACTCCTGGTTTCAAGCAACCTCCAACTCCTGGTTTCAAGCAATTCTCCTGCCTCAGCCTTCTGAGTAGCTAGGATTACAGGCACATGCCACCACACCGGCTAAGTTTTGTATTTTTAGTAGAGACAGGGTTTCACCATGTTGGCCAGGCTGGTCTCGAACTCCTGACTTCAAGTGATCCACCCAGCTCAGCCTCCCAAAATGCTGGGATTACAGTCATGAGCCACTGTGAGCATTTTTGCTCAAATAAGAAATAAATAAATGTATTATAATTAGTTGATACACCTGCTAAATCTAAAATTCTTTTTTTTTTTTTTTTTTTTTAGCTGAGTTAATTTTAGACTTACTGAAGAGAGTTGCAAAGATAGTACAGGTTCCCTATACCTTTCTGCGGCTACTTCCCCTGTTAATAGCCCGCGTAACCATAGTACTGTTATAAAAACTGAGAAGCTAACATGGATGCAACGTTATTAACTAAACTACAGAGTATATTCAGTTTCACCAGCTTTTATAGGAATTTTTTTTTCTGTTCCAGGGCCTAATGCAAGATCCTGCATCACATTTAGTCATCAGAGCTCCTTACTTTCCTCTAATCTGTAATAGTTCCTTCCTTTTTCCTTGTCATTGATGGCCTTAAAACTTTTGAAGGGTACTGATCAGTTATTTTATAGAGTGTCCCTTAATTGAGGTTTATCTGATGTTTTCTTATGATTAGATTGAGGTTGTGCATTATTGGGAAGAATACCACCAAGGTGATACATCCTCTCAGTGCCTAATTATCGGGAAGTACATGAGGGCAGTGTGACTTATTACTGGTGACGTTTACCTTGATCATTTCATTGAGGTGGTATCTTTCAGCTTTCATCACTGTAAAGTTGCTATTTTTCCTTTATTACTTCTGAGACTGGGGTTGTTATGTAGTTTTTCATAGTCTGAATCATGCTGATTGCATTCCCATGGTGATTAACACTTAGGTCTCTTGTGTTTCCTGTAAATTGATAATAGATGTAGAGGCTTATTAGGTGTATGTTTTGTTTTTTTGCTTTTTGTTTTTGGTAATATGTACTTCTATCAGGAGGCACATAATATCTGGTTGTTTCTCTTTTTATGTTAGTTATGTTTTTTAAGGGATGAATGGGTCCAGTAGCTTTTCTGCCTTCATAGTCCTGTTACTCAGAAATGTTTACTTGAAATGGTTTATTTAGTTTGATTCTAAATGCTGTTAAGAAGCAATCTAATATAGTTCATTTCTATTCTTTAAAAACATCTGTATAATAGATAAATGATTTTTAAAATTTAAGTTATAATTTGTTTTCTTAATGTTATTAAACTGACAAGTTTTTTATATTTTTAATTTCAGGTTTGGGGGTACATGTGAAGGTTTGTTGCATAGGTAAACTTGTGTCACAGGGGTTTGTTGTACAGATTGGTTCATCACCCAGTCATTAAGCCCAGTATCCAATAGTTATCTTTTCTGTTCCTTCTCCCACCCTTATGTAGGTGTCTGTTGTTCCCTTCTTTGTGTTCATGAGTTCTCATCATTTAGCTCCCACTTAGAAGTGAGAATGTGTGATGTTTGGTTTACTAAAAACTAAGTACTCCTCTTGCCTCAGCCTCCCAAAGCTCTGGGATTACAGGTGTGAGCCAGTGTGCTTGACCATACTAGTAATTTAATAGTATCAATTTGATTCAGACTATAAACAAGTTTAATATACAGGTAGAGAATTAGAGTACAGTGAAGGCACAGCTGGGCCTCAAAATATTTGATTGTTCTATCGCTGACAAACTGGTACTATAGCTTCTCTACCTTTTCAAAAACTAGTGGGAAACAGTATAGCCTGAAGGTTAGTTTTTTTCTACTAGGAGACTTTAAGACTGTTTCTGTAGTTCACTGCTGTATTAATTTCCTGTGTCTGCTGTAATGAACTACCACAGCCTGACTTAAAACAATGGTAGCGTATTCTGGAGAGGCCTAATTAAAGAGTGAGAGACTCCAGGGAAGAAATCCACATCTTTTAGCTTCTGGTGGATCCAGGATTCCCTTGAATTATGGCCATATCACTCCAAACTGATTTTTTCTTCATATCAGGTTCTCCTCTTTATGCCTAATTTATCATCCCCTCTAAGAATACTTTTTGGGACCATCAGTATAATCTCATCTCAGAATCCTTAATCACACTTGCAAAACCTGTAATATACATATAAGGTAACACAGTTCCAAAGATTAGGACTTGACATCTTTTGGGGACACCATTCAGCCCACTGCACCTGCTCTCACCATACTCAAAGTGTTTCTCTTCGATGGCTTTGTGCTACTTAAAGCAGCTGCTTAACTTATCCTGAGGAAGCACTGCACGTTCTCTTTGGTTCAAGAGAGCAATCATAGGAATCTTCTAACTTTCAGGATAGCTTTATTCCTAGAAGCCAGCATGGTAACAGTTTGAAACCAAAGGATGCTGTTAATGTGTAGTGTAGTATTTTTCTGTTCTGAGTCTCTTCCCTCCAGGTAGATATGCTTGGCAGGGTGACCTAGTCATAAATTCACATTTTATTGCTGCTTCTTACCTATGTGTGGACCACCTCCAAATTGTGGTCCTGAAGTTATTTTTATTTTGGCCATTCTTCTGTCTTGCCAGGAAAAGAATGCTGTTGCAAGTACATGGAATCAAAGACTAGTAGGTAAATGGGTGGTGTACAGGGGGACGGTTGGGATTTTTTTCTGTTTCCTTTTCGTGACAGTCTTTCTAGAACCCAAGATGTTCATTCATTGATCATTTCTCACACATGAAATGTATTTCTACTTTCCATAAGAAACATTATTCCCATAATTATTATAAATTATACCCTAAGTGAAATATTCTCTAAAATTATATACAAAGTTATAAAAATTTTCAAAAATGGGAAAGTTATGTATTCACCACTCAGATTTAACAAATATTATTTTGAAATATTTAGATCACTTTTTGAAAGTAAATAACATTAAAAGGTACAGCTAAAATTGCATTCCCCCTTTTTACTCCTCAGAGGTAATCAGGATCCTGATGTTGGTTGTTTCCATGCTTGTTTTTATGTTTTGTCCATTTGCGTATATTTGTAAATGATATATATATTTTTTAACTTTTAAAAAAATTTTTGCTTTCTTTTTCAACAATTTCACTATCATATGCTTAGGTATAGTATTTTGTAGTCTCCTTGGAACTTGCTAAGCTTCTTGAATTTATGTTTTCTTAAAATACTCATTAAAATTCATAAAAATTTATAAAAATAAGATACCCGGCTGGGCGCAGTGGCTCAGACCTGTAATCCCAGCACTTAGGGAGGCCGAGGCAGGTGGATCATGAGGTCGGGAGATCGAGACCATCCTAGCTAACACGGTGAAACCCCATCTCTACTAAAAGTACAAAAAAAATTAGCCGGGTGTGATGGCGGGCGCCTGTATTCCCAGCTACTTGGGAGGCTGAGGCAGGAGAATGGCCTGAACCCAGGAGGCAGAGCTTGCAGTGAGCAGAGATCACACCTCTGCACTCCAACCTGGGTAACAGAGCAAGACTCCATCTCAAAAAAAAAAAAAAAAAAACAAATGATACCCATTGAAATTTATTTTTCTTCTAAGGTAGTTACCTCTTTTCTTGGATTCCACTTAAACTTATGATAAATCTTTTGGCATTGTTTAAAACTGAATAATTTCTGTTGCTGTATTTTCAAGTTCATGAATCTTCCCTTCATCTCCAGTCTACTATTAAGTGACACTTTAAAAATTCCAGATATTGCATTTTTGAGTTCTTGAATTTACTTGGTTTTTATAATTCCTCATTCTCTGCTTAGATTTATCTGCCCGTTTATGATTACCATATTGTCTTTTATATACATTTATAGTACCTGCTTTAAAATCTGTTTCTGCTAATTCTGATGTCTGAATAATCTCAGGCACTGGTCTGCATTGATTTTGTCTTGACTGTTTGTAATAATTTTGAATTTTTTTCCTGGACACTGTAAATGATACATTGTAGAGACATTATTCTACATTTTTCCTCACCCAAACGGAAACTCCGTGGCCATTAAATAACACCCCCTCCTACCTCCTCCCAGCCCTTAGTATTCTCCATTCTTTCTATGAATTTGCCTATTCTAGGTATTTCATGTAAGTGGAATCATACAATGTCTTTTTATGTTTGGCTTCTTAGCATAATGTTTTCAAGGTTTACCCATGTTGTATGGATCAGAACTTCATTCTAAGAGTGATAAATATTCTACTGTATGTCTATACCACATTTTGTTTATCTACTTGTTGGTGGACATCTAGGTTATTTTCTGAATGTCATCTATTTGTGAATATTGCTGCTGTGTACATGGGTATACAACTATGTGTTTGAGTTCCTGCTCTCAGTTATTTTGGTATATACCTATGTGTGCATTTGCTGGATCATATGGTAATTCTGTGTTTAACTTTCTGAGGAACTGCCAATCTTTTCTGCAGTGGCTGTGCCATTTTATATTCTCATTATCAATGTATGAGGATTCCAGTTTATTCATAGCCTTGCTAACAACTGTTATTTTTCTGGGGTTTAAAAAAATTATAGTAGACAACTTCGTGTGAAGTGGCATCTCATTGTGGTTTTGATTTACACTTTTCTAATGACGAATGATTTTGAGCATCTTTTCATGTACTTGGCCATCTGTATATCTTCTTTGGAGAAATGTCTATTCGTATGCTTTACCCATTTTTACATTGGGCTATTTGTCTTTTAGTTGTGGTTCTTTATATATTCTAGATAATAAACCCTTTTCAGATATGATTTGCAATTTTTTTCTCATTCTGTAGTTTGTCTTTTCACTCAAGTGTCCTTTGATGCACAGAAGTATTTAATTTTGATACTGTCCAATTTATCTATTGTTGTTGTTGCTTGGGCTTTTGGTGTCATATCTAAGAACCTATTGCCAAGTCAAAAGTCATAAAGATTTACCTATATGTTCTCTTCTAGGATTCTCATGATTTTAACTCTTGTGTTTAGGTCTTTGATTCACTTTGAGTTAATTTTTGTATATGGTAGAAGATGGGGGTCCAACTTCACTCTCTTGCATGTGGGAATTTAGTTTTCCCACCACCAGTTGACCAGACTATTCTTTCCTCCATTGAATGGATTTGCCATCTTTGTCAAAAACCAGTTGGCTATACATGTAAGGATTTAATTCTGGACTCTCCATTCTATTGGTGTTACATATCTATTCTAATGCCAGTACCACACTGTTTTGTTTAATGTAGCTTTCTAGTTAAGTTTTGATATTGGGAGTTGTGAGTCCTCTAATTTTGTTCTTGTTCAAGATTGTTTTTGCTATTTAAAGTTCCTTACTTTATCAACTTTTCCATTTTTGCAAATGAATACTTTTTTAAAGCCTGCTTTTTAGATTTTATTTTTTGGAGATTCATCCATGTTGATACATAGACTTATAGCTTATTTGTTGTGACTTTATTATCATCTGAGTAAATTTCAGTGTATTTGACTTTTCTCCTATTGAAGTACAATTGTTTCCATTTTTTTTGTTTGTTTGTTTTGTTTTGCTTTTAACAATGAACATTCTTGTGCATGATACTTGTTCACGTGTTTGGAGACATTTTAGAATATCAAGACTGGGAGAGGGGCGTTACTGCCATCTGGTGGTCAGAGACAAGAGATGGTACTAAACATCCTGCCATGCAGACTCCCACAGACTCATCCCCACCCCTATCCCCCAACACACACACAAAATAGTGCCAAGGTTGAAAAACCCTCCTGCTTGCTCTGAAGCGTATAGAAGTGGAATTGATAAAACTTGAGGTGTTTTGGTCTTAATAAGTGGATTTCTGTAAATCATGGAAAAATATTTTCTCCATAGGTTTGGAATGTTTGGAATTAAAGTTGCTCTGTCTATGCTGCCATTCCAGCAATTACAAGCAATTTAGATATCTCAAGACAGATTAGGGAGCAGCATTATCCAGAGTTAGCCAGTTCGTTCACTTTAACTTCATGAACTAAAATACACTGGTACTTTGTCTAATTAAAAGATTAATTTTAGAGTGAGTGTTTCAAAACAGTGGCACTTGTGCAGATGGGGATAGTTGGAATATTAGGCTGAATGTACTTAGTTTTTCTTGACACAGATGGTTGTTAAATATTGAAGGCTTAAAGGTTTAAGAAGTTTCTAGTATGTTTTGAATTAAAATGGTAATTGAAGACATAGGAATGAATTTAGACTCACTTGAAAAGATGTATTACATGTCACAGAATACTGTGCTGACATAAATAGGATGAAAGCATGTCCTTTGCAGCAGCATAGATGCCATAATCCTAAGCAAATTAACACAGGAACAGAAAAATAAAATTTTAAGTGGGAGCTAAACATTGAGCACACATGGATGTAAATAGGGAACAGCTGACAGCATGGACTACTGGAGGGAGGTATGGGTTGAAAAACCACCTGTTGGGTACTGGGCTTACTCTCTGGGTGACAGGATCTGTACCCAAAACTTCAGCATCATGCCCCTAGATACAAGGGGGTACATGTGCAGGTTTAAAATAAAAGTTGGGGGGGAAAAGACCCATGGTTCCTGTTTGAGAATCTATTGAAAGCTATGGCCCCAGAAATGATGTCCATACTTGTGTAAATACAATTTTGCATATGGTTTGAGGTGGTTTATGCATGCTCCTGAAGCCCATCCATGGACTCACCACTCTTACGTCCAGGTTAAACATTTTGCTAAAAGTTGATTAAAACATTTAAAGTGCTAAAAATAGATAATATACGAAATTATCAATGAATTGTATCTTCACAACTGTATTTATATTTTCCTAACCAAATGCTTCTACATTTAGTGATGAGGAAAAATAGGTGACTAAGAATTAGACTTCAGATCCTCTAATGTTAAGTATTATTTAAACTTTACATCTATAACATTCATTCCTTATCTTTTTAGGTGTATGCAACAGTGTTATCGCAACAAGCTAACGAAAACAGACAAAATTCAACTGGAAAAGCATGTTTTGGCACCTTCCTCCCAGAAGAAAAACTTAATGACTTTCGTGATGAACAGATTGGACAGTTGCAGGAGCT
Source organism: Piliocolobus tephrosceles (assembly GCF_002776525.5). Classification (NCBI taxonomy): domain Eukaryota; kingdom Metazoa; phylum Chordata; class Mammalia; order Primates; family Cercopithecidae; genus Piliocolobus; species Piliocolobus tephrosceles. Next base: position 75,007,821 of record NC_045441.1, on the reverse strand, counting down.
GATGCAAGAAGCCACAAAACCCAATAGGCAATTTAGTATTTCTGAGTCTACAAAACCAAAATTTTAGTTTATACGACAAAGCTTAACAAGACATGCAAAAATTTAGAACCCTTACTTTAACTGTCATTGGTTTTTGAAATGTATTATGTAAGCTTTGAAAATGCCTGTTATTAATGAAATATTCTCTTATTTTGGATGTTATGAATGCAACAATAGATGAATCAAGATCACTAGTGACAATTGAAAAAATTATTGGAATAATAGCACTTGCTGTATGAAATTCGATTTTGGAAGTAAACGGGAAATAATGGATCTAAAATGGACAAATTTCTAGAATTTTGCTGAAAACATTTTAAAATGCTATTCTCATCCAACCATTATTAGCCTTCTGTCTTTTCTTTAGCTTCATCAAGCAAGTATGTTGTGATAATGATAGATACGGAATTCCAACAAGATTATTTTTTTAAATACATTGTCATTTTGAATATTTCATCACTTCTATTTTAATAATACATACTTGATTTTTCTTCTGAATGTCTCTTCTCCCTGCATCACTGTTCATTCACAATGAAAGGTTAGGGAGAAGCTTTAAAATTCACTATTTTACTATCATTTGTATAATAGACTATACAAAGTCTAATATATTTCCTCCAGTGTGTGTGTTAATAACAACCCCTGAAATAACCTTGAGACTCTGATTTATCAGCTAATAGTTGAGGACATTACAAATCAACTTAACTGTAAGAAACTTCCCTAAGATCTTGCATTTAAAAACTGGTAACCCCATTTACAACATAAAATGTGGATTTTCAAAAATAGTATGCTAAATGACTTATATCTTTAGTTATTGAAACCTGATTGATTCCCAGTGTGATACTATTAGGTGGGGAGTCCCTATGAATGGTATTGTTGGCCTGTAAAACAAAGCCCCAGAGAGATCTCTTGCCCCTTCTACCATATGAGGATACAGTGAGAAGATGTTAAAGCAAACATGGCCCCTCATCAGACACTGAATCTGCTGGTGCCCTGATCTTGTACTTTGTGGTCTCCAAAACATGAGAAACAGATTTCTATCTGTAAGCCACCCAGTTTATGGTAATTTGTTGTAGCAGCCCAAGGAGACTAAAATAGTTATGGAGGCTTACTCCAAGATTCTGAAATGGTTATTTTTTTAGATGCACTTGCAATTTATGTCATCATGGCTTCTCTGGTTTGGTGTCTCATGTGTTCTCTCTTTGTATATAGCTGCTTTTTTTTGAGTCAGTCTGATCTGTTGGTCTTTCTCATTGAGAAAGATAATCAATTATTCTACTGTCTATGTTACAACAGGCTTCAGGGATAAGACAAAGCTCCTGCCCTCAAGAAAGTTAAAATCTAGTTGTGCATTCAGGAGCTCTCTTTCATAATGAACAAATACATCTGCAAACTCTTTACAGCATTATCCTTTTCATCTTGCCTAATAGAAACCTAATAATTATGAAGACACTGCTCCACTGTAGTCTTGTAAAGTGGGCCACAACTCCCACTTTACAAGAGACCCATCCTATTGTCCCTTTCAGCCCATCACTGTGCCACCCTTGCTTAAGAACTCTTCCCTCTGTGGCTCTCTTTTAGGGTATACTTCCCTTCTGTTCATTGGCACTTGACTTACCTCAGATCTTGCCATTATTTTGGTGACTTAGTATTTGTGTCGTTTACTTATCCAGTAGACTGAGCGTTATCTGGCATTATTCACTTTCACTCATTCAACCACTCACTCATGCCATGGCTACACTTAAACCTTTACTCTGTTCAGAACTGTTCTGCATCTGAAATTATGAATTTAAATATCCTGTGCTTTTGCCACTGTCTGTTAGCAATATAATCAGTTTCTTACTCCCACCACACAATTCATTCCACAGATACTTATTAAAAGCCTGCATTTTTCAGATGTCATTCTAGGGACTAGGGATACAGCACTTATCAAAGACAAAAAGTCTACTACCATCATGGAACTCACATTCTAAAGGAGAGAAATAAAATATGTAGGGTGATAAGTACTTTTGAGAAAAATAAAAGCAAGGATAGGGAATAGGGCTATGGTTCCCAAATTATAAACTGAGATTCCCTGGGCATCACAGAGAACTCAGCGGTGCTGCAGGATATTTTAACTTTGAGGAAATCACAGCCACGTTTGTGTTTGCTGGACACCACACACATTACTAGTGTAAGGTTTTTCACTTTTACAGTTACATTGCCATTTTTTTTAATGACATCTTTGTGAAGCTGGGCTTTTAGTGGTTACCGTGATAAAAATGCAAATATCACAGAAGATGAATAACAGAAAATGTAGATAGTGTCGGTCAATATGATTACAGTGTAAGTTGCATAGTATCCAACAGGTGCTAAATTGTTATGGCATAAATAAGTTGTTTGGACTACTTAATAAAACTAAGTTTTGTTTTCTGTTTTGCCTAGATGCACTGTGCAAATACTGGGACACCAAGTTAGTAAACTAAAAGTTTGGGAAATAGGGAGTGGTCTTTAACAGTAAACTGATACATAAACTTATCAGTCCTTTAACTACTTGGTGCCTTCAATGCCATTCTACTAGTGCTTTTATTTCCATTACAGACTGCCTAGTTTCTGTGATCCTTCGCTTCAGCCAGCCACTGAGTAGTACCTTCCATGTCTCCTTTTTCTTTTACTTCATCTGCTGCTCTAGCCAGGGTAACCACTCACTTGTCAAAATCAATGGGATATTAATCACTGTAAGATGGATATGTTGAAGATTTGATAGTGTTACTCTCTTCTGCTTTTAAATCATTTCTGCTTTTTGTTTGTTTGTTTGTTTGTTTTTTTGAGACGGAGTCTTGCTCTGTTGCCCGGGCTGGAGTGCGGTGGCCGGATCTCAGCTCACTGCAAGCTCCGCCTCCTGGGTTTACGCCATTCTCCTGCCTCATTTCTGCTTTTTATACTGCCTAATTCTCCTTTAGATTATAAATTTTCTCCCCACCCCCACTTTAAAAATATGATGTTCTCAGGGATTTCATCCTCAGGACTCTCATGTTACATATCTGTTGCTTCAAATATTAGCTCTACTCTTAAATCACTAACACCAACCTAAATCTCATTTTTAAATTTTTGTGGGTACATAGATGTATATATTTATGGGGTACATGAGATAATTTTAATATAGGCATGCAAGGTGTAATAATCACCTCATGGAAAATGGGCTATCCATCCCCTCAAACATTTATCTTTTGTGTTACAAACAATCCAGTTATACTTAGTTACTTTAAAATGTACAATCACTAAGTATAGTCACCTTGTGCTATGAAATACTAGGTATTGTTCATTCCTTATTTCACTTAACATACTGACTTCCAGTTCTATCCATGTTGTTGCAAATGACAGGATCTCATTCTTTTTTATATCTAAATAGTTTACTGTATACCACATTTTCTTTATCCATTCATCTGTTGATGGACATTTAGGCTGATTCCATAACTTTGCTATTGTGACTTGCTGCGGGAAGTCAGGGATCCCAAATGGAGGGACTGACTGAAGCCATAACTGAAGAACATAAATTGTGAAGATTTCATGGACATCTATCCCTTCCCCAATCAATACTTTTGTGATTTCCTATGCCTGTCTTTAATCTCTTAATCCCATCATCTTTGTAAGCTGAGGATGAATGTCACCTCAGGACCCTGTGATGATTGCGTTAACTGCACAAGTTGTTTGTAGAGCATGTGTATTTGAACAATATGAAATCTGAGCACCTTAAGAACAGGATAACAGTAATTTTCAGGGAACAAAGGAGATTAAAGTCTGACTGTCTGTGGGCCGGGCAGAACACAGCCATATTTCTCTTATTACCAAAAAATGGGTAAGATAAATATATCACTGAATTCTTTTCCCAGTAAGGAATATTAATTAACAGCCCTGGGAAAAGAATGCGTTCCCAGAGGAGGTCTCTGAATGGCTGCTTTCGGGGTGTCTGCCTTATGAAGATGTAGATAGGGATGAAACACACCCTAGTCTCCTGCAGCACCCCCAGGCTTGCTATTGATTAGGAAATTCCAGCCTGGCAAATTCTGGTCAGACCAGTTCTCTGCTCTTGAACGTTGTTTATCAATGACAATGTGTGCACAGCTGGACATGGAAGTTCATTAGTGATTCTAGTTTCACCCTGACCTTATGATCTTTTGTTGCTCTTAAAGCATATGGTCTCTGTGACCCACACCCTATTCATGTGCTCCCCTCCCCTTTGCAAATTGCTAATAAAAACTTGCTGGTTTTACAACTGAGGGAGCATCACGGAACCTGCTGACATGTGATGTCTCCCCCGGACACCTAACTTTAAAATTTCTCTCTTTTGTACTCTTTCCCTTTATTTCTCAGACCAGGTTACACTTATGGAAATAGAAAAGAACCTATGTGAATTATTGGGGGCGAATTGTCCCCGACAGTGAAGAGTGCTGCAACTTGAGCGTGCACATATCTCTGTAGTATACTCCTCAGGCCTCTGAGCCCAAGCCAAGCCATTGCATCCCCTGTGACTTGCACATATATATGCCCAGATGGCCTGAAGTAACTGAAGAATCACAAAAGAAGTGAAAATGCCCTGCCCTGCCTTAACTGATGACATTCCACCACAAAAGAAGTAAAAATGACCAGTCCTTGCCTTAACTGATGACAACATTCCACCACAAACAGTGAAAATGGCTGGTCCTTGCCTTAAGTGATGACATTATCCTGTGAAATTCCTTTTCCTGGCTCTTTCTGGCTCAAAAACTCCCCCACTGAGCACCTTGGGACCCCCCACTCCTGTCCACCAGAGAACAAACCCCCTTTGACAGTAATTTTCATTTATCTACCCAAATCCTATAAAATGGCTCCACCCTTATCTTGCTTCACTGACTCTCTTTTCGAACTCAGCCTGCCTGCACCCAGGTGATTAAAAAGCTTTATTGCTCACACAAAGCCTGCTTGGTGGGCTCTTTACACGGATGTGCATGACAATACTGACTTCTCTTATTTTTGGTCTGTATCCATCAATGAGATTGCTGAATCATACATTAGCTCTATATTTTTAGTTTTTTGAAGAACCTCCAAACTGTTCTTCATAGTGTTTGTACTAATTTACATTCCCACCTAAACTGCACAAGGGTTCTCTTTTCTCCACATTCTCATCAGCATTTGTTATTGCCTGTCTTTTGGATAAAACCCATTTTAACTGGGGTGACATGATATCTCATTGTAGTTTTGATTTGCAGTTCACTGGTGATCAGTGATTTTGAACACCTTTTTATATGCCTGTTTGCCATTTAAATGTCTTCTTTAGAGAAACATGTACCAGATCTTTTGCCCATTTTTAAATGATTAGATTTTTTCCTGTAGAGTTGTTTGAACTCCTTGTATATTCTGGTTATGACTCCCTTGTCATATGGGTAGTTTGCAGATATTTTCTCCCATTCGCTGGGTTGTCTCTTCACTTTGTTGATTATTTCCTTTGCTGTGCAGAAGGCTTTTTAATGTACTATAATCCCATTTTTCCATTTTTGCTTTGGTTGCCTGTGCTTGTGGGGTATTACTCACATTTCTGTCCAGACCAGTGCCCTGGATATTTTCTTCAGTGTTTTCTTATAGTTGTTCCATAATTTGAGTTGTTGGATTTAAGTCTTTAATCCATTTTGATTTGATTTTTGTATATGGTGAGAAACAGGGGTCAAGTTTCATTCTTCTGCATATGGATATCCAGTTTTCCTCACTATCATTTGTTGAAAAGACTTTCTTTTCTCCAGTGTATGTTCCTGGCACCTTTGTCAACAATAAGTTTACTGTAGATGTGTCTTGGCATCTTTGTCAACTAGAAGTTCACTGTAGATGTGTGGTTTTTTTGTTTTGTTTTGTTTTTGTTTTTTTTAACAGAGTCTTGCTCTGTCACCCAGGCTGGAATGCAGTGGCATGATCTCGGCTCACTGCAATCTTCCCCTCCCAGCTTCAAGTAATTCTTGTGCTTCGGCCTCCTGAGTAGCTGGGAACTACAGGCATGTGCCAGCATGCCTGGCTAGTTTTTACATTTTTGGTAGAGATGAGGTTTCGCCATGTTGATCAGGCTGGTCTCGAACTCCTGACCTCGAGTGATCTGCCTGCCTCGGCCTCCCAAAATGCTGGGATTGTAGGCATGAGCCACTTCGCCCGACCAGTAGATGTGTGGATTTATTACTGGATTCTCTTTTTCTTTCCATTGTTCTATGTGTCTGTTTTTATGCCAGTACCATGCTGTTTTGGCTACTATAGCTCTGAAGTAGAATGTGAAGTCAGGTAATGTGATTTCTCCAGTTTTCTTCTTTATGCTCATGATAATTTTTGCTATTCTGGGTCTTTTGTGGTTCTACATAAATTTTAGAATTTTTCCTATTTCTGTGAAGAATGTCATTGTTAGGGATTGCATCAAATCTCTTAATATGGACATTTCAACGATATTAAGTCTTCCGATCCATGAACATGGAATATCTCCATAGTTTGTCCTCTTCAATTTTTTTCATTGTTTTATAGTTTTCATTGTAGAGATTATTTACTTCTTGGTTAAAGGGTTAATTCCTAGGTATTTAATTTTATTTGTAAATATTGTAAATGGGATTTAAAAAGTTTTTCAGATTGTTCACTTTTGGCATATAGAGATGTTACTAATTTTTATATGTTGATTTTGTATCTTGCAATTTCACTGATTTTATCAGTTCTTGTGGTTTTTGATGGAGCCTGTTAATCTCATTTCTGAACTTCAGATCTGTGTTTGAAATGGACATTTCTAACTCATGTTTAAAATCAAATATACTTCTTTTCCCTTTTCAGTGAATAATAACATACACAGAGTACCAGTTTAGATTTTTGTAATTTTGCTTCGACTTCACCATTTCCCTAGAGGCCTCTTCCTCATTATTCAGCAATTATGACAACACTATATGGTGGATCACAAAATGCTCATAGTTCTCTACCACTCCTTGAACCCGTGCCCTTTGCAAGGTAACTTTGCAGTGCCTCCTATTCATCTGTTTTCCAGTTATTCAAATCTTCAGGCTTTGTGACTTGATTTGCTCAAAAGAATGAGGTAGCAATATTATGCAGACTTAGGTTCTAGGCCCTCAGAGCTTTGCATACTTCTGCCGGCACTATTGGACATCTGTCCATCTGCCATGTGAGCAAACTAGGGCTGGCCTACCAGAGGATCGGATCAGATGTGGAGCAAAGGTGAGTCATCGTAGACCAGCCAGCTCTCAGCCAACCACATTTATATGAGTGAGCTCAGCCATGACAGCTAATCCCAGTCCAAATTGCCAATTACAAGCCAAATTAATGGCAGTTATTTTAAGTCAGTACGTTATGGGATGGCTTATTATATAGTTAGAACTGATACACTCCACTGCTTTATTGTCTCAAAATCTCTCATTCCCCTTTTCTGACTATTAGTCTGATACTTCAGACTTAGATTTTTTTTCTGTAGCAATCTATATGTGGCTTTCTTGTCTCCAGCGTGTTTTTTAGTATGTTATTTGCAGCCAGTCACCTTAGTGATATGCAAATCCTATCGTATTTCCCTGCTTAACATTTGGAGTGGAGGAGGGTGTTTGGATTGTACTTAATGGTAGTGATACATGGCACAATTGGCTTCTTACCATTGGTCTTGGTGGTTGGGAGGATTCTGATACAGCTTATTGAAAATAAATTGGAAATATGTATTAAGAACTTTAAGAACAATGGTACTTTTTGAACCTGTAAATTTTATTTCTAAGATTCTATACTAAAAAGATATGCAGGAATGTGCACTAAGTTTTTCACATAATCATGTTATTAAAATGATTTTGAGTGAATTTCGGAACAGCAGAACTACCCCAAATACTTAAAAGGTTAAGTGAGTTGTGATGACATATATAATGAAGTATTTTAAATGTAGTTTTATGAAGAATTTTTAATGACATGGAAAATTTCCTGACATTGATAAGTGAGAAAATGGTACTATGAAATATATGGGATTTTAAATAAAATGTTATATTTTCTTTTCAGTAATGTGGCAGACAGTGCTAACCTGAGCAGTTCTCCTGCTGAAAATGAAAACTTTTAGGTAGAGTAGAAAAAGTATTTTGAGAAGCTTCTAGGAGCTGGCAGTATCCTAAGAGATTAATTATAAGGCCAATATTGGTAAGTGAAACTGGTAAAGCCTCTTTTACCCTAACATGAATTTCTACTTTGGTTTTGATGGTCCTTTGGGACACAATGGGCAGAAGACAAAGCACAGAACCCACCTAAGAGTCATAAGAAACATTTTTTCCAGAAAGACAGGACCCTAAGGACTATACCCTCAGTGTTAGAGTGAGCCAGAAGAAAACCTGCTCCAGTACTTGTGCAGAATTGCAGGCTATCTGGGATTCAAGTCATCTGTGTGCAAAAACAAAACTTAAGCTATAAATGTAATATATGGCCCCAGAATGAGTACCTGACAAATGTAAACAAGTTTTTCAGGACACTTGAGTCACAAATAATTTCAAGGAAAGTGAATCCTCAAGTTTCAGTAAACAAGCAGACTCCACATGGAAAGGTAGCACCATGACTAAGAGGCAGCAGAGACCACCAGAAAACTCAGATATTGGAATTAACATGTATAATATAAAACGTTCGCGTGTTTAAACTTAAAAGTTACTTGGAAATATCTACAAGAAGCAAGGCATTATAAAAAGTAACCTGGCGTATTTGAAAAAGAACCAAGTAGAACTTGTAGAAGTAGAAAATAGAATAACTGAAATTAAAAAATAAACCCTAATGGACAAGTTTAAAAGACTAGATGGATTTGAAATGATGAGAATTAGTGACTGTTATATAGAACCAAAAGAAATTATCCAGAATTCAGCATGAAAAGCGAACTTGAGAATATGAGAGGTGGTTAAAACACAAGAGTCTAATGTATATCTACTACTTTCAGATAGATACTGCAGCAGAACCAATATTTGAAGCTATAATTCCTGAGACTTTTTTCAAATCAATGAAACACATTAGTCCACAGAGTTATCCTAAGCAGGACAGATATAAAATCCTCACTCTTAGACATACTGTACTGAAGCAGCAGAATGCCAAAATCTTGTAAAACCAGCCAAAACAAAAGTCACAAAGGAACCTCAGCTAGTACAGGAAAGTCCCTGGATAGGTTTGTTGACCCAGCTGTTCTCCACTTTCTCACTTGTAGTTCTTGTAAAAATGCGCCAGGAATACAACATCCTAAGATAATAAAGAATTTTTCAGAACAGCCCATGCTCTGTTCCTGTCCCTCCTGGAACAGGGTGTCCTTCACCACTTTAATCCAGCAGACTATGTCACCTCCTGGGGGGTACGGCTTTCGAAACCCAGGGGCCCTCAGCAACAGTGCAAGTGGAGTATGCACAGATGAGTCCAAATCTGCCCTAGGTAGCTTTCGTCAGCCTTTGGAGACTTGCTTGTCATGAATCCTGGGCTACTGTTGTTCCTTACTGCTTACCTATAATTAGTAAGACGACTTCATGAAACGTGTGTATGAATGTCCTGTCTCACCAGACTCTTGGAAGTGGTAGAGATTACAGTGCAAGATGCAGTGGGCTAAAGTGGTAAGCAGTGGACAGTGAATCTTCCTCACAACTAAATCTTAAGCTGACTTCTCAAGAACAATAATGGAAATCAGAAACCAGTTGAATGACTATCTCTAATGTGTTGAGAGAAATAAATTCCATTTAAAAATTCTGTACCTAGCAAGTGTATTTCAGGAATGATGGTAGAAAAAAGATAGTGTCAGACAACAAAATATGAGCAAGGTTGCCACCTGCAGATTCTCACTAAAGGAAATCATAAAGGATGTGCTTTGAAAAGGCTTTCGATAAAATTAAACACCTCATCATGTTAAAAACTCTCAATAAAGTAGGTATTGAAGAAACATACCTCAAAATTTTAAGAGCCGTCTATGACAAGCCTACAGCCAACATCATACTGAATGGGCAAAAACATACCCTCTCTCTTACTACTACTATTCAACGTAGTATTGGAGTCCTGGCCAGAGCAACCAGGTAAGAGAAAGAAAGGGCATCTAGATAGGAAGGAGGAAGTCTGTTTCTGTTTGTAGACGACGTGATTCTGTATCTAGAAAACACCATAATCTCAGCCCGAAAGCTTCTTAAGCTGAAGCAACTTCAGCAAAATCTCAGGACACATAACATGCAAAAATCAGTAGCATTCCTATACAACAACTACAGTCAAGTCAAGAGTGAAATCAGGAATACAATCCTATTCACAGTTGCTACAAAAAGAATAAAATACCTAGGAATACAGTTAACCATTGAGGTGAAAGATCTCTCTATATGGAGAACTGCAAAACACTGCTGAGAGAAATCAGAGATGATACAAACGAATGGAAAAACATTCCATGCTCATGGATAGGAAGAATCAATTTTATTAAAATGACCTTGTAGCAGCCCAAAGCAGTTTATAGATGCAATGCTACTCGTACTACATTACCAATGACATCCTCACAGAACTAGGAAAAACTACTTTAAAGTTCACAAGGAACCAAAAAAGAGCCCAAATAGCGAAGGCACTCCTTTGCAAAAAGAACAAAGCTGGAGGCATTAACACTACCCGACTTCAAACTACACTACAGGGCTACAGTAACCAAAATGCATAATACGAGTGCAAAAACAAACACATAAACCAGTGGAACAGAATAGAGAGCCTGGAAATTAAGCTAAACAGCTACAACCATCTGATCTTTCGCGAAGGTGACAAAAGCAAGCAATGGAGAAAGGACTCCCTATAAATAAATGGTGCTGGGATAACTGGCTAGCCATATGCGGAAGATTGAAACGGGATTCCTTCCTTATATCATATACAAAAAACTCAAGATGGATTAAAGACTTAAATGGAAAGCCCAAAAGAATAAAAGCCCTAGAAAGCAACCTAGGCAATATTCAGGACTTAGGCACGGACAAAGATTTCATGACGAAGATGCCAAAAACAGTTCCAACAAAAGCAAAAATTTACAAATGGGATTTAATTCAAACTAAAGAGCTGCACAAACAGGGAGCCTTCAGAATGGGAGAAAGTATTTGCAAACTATGTATTTGACAAAGTTCTAATATCCACCATCCGGAAGGAATTTAAATCTACAAGAAAAATACAACGCCATTAAGATGTGGGCAAAAAAAATGAGCAGACACTCTTCCAAAGAAGATATACTTGTGGCCAACAAGCATATAAGAAAAGCTTAATATCATGGATCATTAGAGAAAGGCAAATCAAAACCACAATGAGAAACCATCTCACACCAGTAAGAAGGGCTACTATTAAAAAGTCAAAAACTAACATGCTGGTGAGATTATGGAGAAAAAGGAATGCTTATACACTGTTGGTGGAAGTGTAAAAAGAAAATCTGGTACATATACACCGTGGAATACTATTCAGCCATAAAAGACTGAGATCATGTCCTTTGCAGGAATGCTGATGGAGCTGGAGGTCATTATCCTTAGCAAACTAATATAGAAACAGAAAACCATATGCCACATACTCTCATTTATAAGTGGGAGCTAAGTGATGAGAACATATGGATACATAGAGGGGAACAACAGAATTGAGGCCTGTCGGAGGGTGGGGAGTGGGAGGAGGGAAAGGATCAAGAAAAACGACTAATGGGTACTAGGCTTAATACCTGACAAAATAATCTGTATGACAAACCCCTATGACACAAGTTTACCTATGTAACCTGCACATATACCTCTGAACTTAAGTTTCTTTTTAATAAAAAAGGATGTGCTTTGTGTAATGAGAAGAACTAAAAGACCAATTAGATTGTAAAAATGGATGACTCTGAAGGAGCTTTTATTGAATAATGATGTTTCCTGGGGTTAAAAATGAGAGATTTAAAAACATACAAGAATAATACATAAATTGGTATGGTAATGATTGAAGGAAGTGCTTTAAGTTTAGGCGTTGTGAGAAGTGAATAAAATGTACTGATTAACTTAATTGTAAATACAGATGTGATTTCTAATGTAACCACTACAAATGACTGTTAAATAGAAATGAATGTATAACTTTCAAGCTAGTAGAGTGGAAAAATGAAATAGGAAAAATTATAAAATAAGAAATAAAAAAACATAAGGAACAGAGTAAGTAGAAAAAGATATTAACAGATGTAATAAGTATAGATGTAATTTCTAGTGTAACCACTACAAATGATTGTTACATAGAAATGAATATATAACTTCAAAACTAGTAGAGTGGAAAAATGAAATAGAAAAAAATATTATAAAATAAGAGAAATAGAAGGAACAGAATAAGTAGAAAAAGAGACAGTATTAATAGACATAACCGAAATATGTCAGTAATTACATTAAATGTAGATGGACTGAGTTATCCAGTTAAAGGCAGATTGTTAACTGATTAAAAAATGAAACCAATTGTATACTGTTACAAAAGACAACACCTAAACCATAAAATACAAACAATTGGAAAGTAAGGCGATGGGTAAAGTTACACAAACCAAAAGGAAGCTGATGTAGATATATTATTATTGGAAAAAAATTGCTACGGAAAGAGTCATATAATGAAAATTTCAGTCCATTAGGAGGCAATTCAAAATTGACATTACCAGCCAGGTGCAGTGACTCACACCTGTAATCCCAGCACTTTGGGAGGCCGAGGTGGGTGGATTGCTTGAGGTCAGGAGTTTGAGACAAGCCTGACCAACATAGTGAAACCCCATCTCTGCTAAAAATACAAAAATTAGTTGGGTGTGGTGGTACATGCCTGTAATCCCAGCTACTTGGGATGCTGACTGAAGCAGGAGAGTTGCTTGAACCCAGGAGGCGGAGGTTGCAGTGAGCTGAGATTGTGCCACTGCACTCCAGCCTGGGTGACAGAGCAAGACTTGTCTCAAATAAATAAATAAATAGTTTGGCATTACCTGGTAAGTAAATGATTAAGCAGCCCCATATTTGAGGATGTTAACACAATTCAAAGTAAGCCATACTACAAGGCTACAGTAACCAAAACAGCATGGTACTGGTACCAACGCAGATGCATAGACCAATGGAACAGAACAGAGGCCTCAGAAATAACACCACACATCTACAACCATGTGATCTTTGATAAAAACCAGCAATGGGGAAAGGATTCCCTATTTAATAAATGGTGTTGGGAAAACTGGCTAGCCATATGCAGAAAACTGAAACTGGACCCCTTCCTTACACCTTATACAAAAATTAACTCAAGATGGATTAAAGACTTAAACGTAAGACCTAAAACCATAAAAACCCTAGAGGAAATCCTAGGCAATACCATTCACGACATAGGCATGGGTGTCGTGACTAAAACACCGAAAACAATGGCAACAAAAGCCAAAATTGACAATTGGGATCTAATTAAACTAAAAATTTCTTTTCCTCTGCAGAAGCTCATCATCAATGTGAACAGACAACCTACAGAATGGGGAAAAATTTTTGTAATCTATCCATCTGAAAAGGGCTAATATCCAGAATATACCAAGAACTTAAACAAATTTATGAGGAAAAAAAACAACCCCATCAAAAAAATGGGCAAAGGATATGAACACAGACTTCTCAAAAGATGACATTTATGCAGACAACATATGAAAGCTTATCATCACTGATCATTAGGGAAATGCAAATCAAAACCACAATGAGATACCTTCTCCAGTTAGAATGGAGATCATTAAAAAGTCAGGAAACAACAGATGCTGGAGAGGATGTGGAGAAATAGGAACACTGTTACACTGTTGGTGGGAGTATAAGCTAATTCAACCATTGTGGAAGACAGTGGCAATTGCTCAAGAATCTAGAACCAGAAATACTATTTGACCCAGCAATCCCATTACTAGGTATATACCCAAAGGATTATAAATCATTCTACTATAAAGACACATGCACAAGTATGTTTACTGTGGCACTGTTCACAATAGCAAAGACTTGGAAACAACCCAGATGCCCATCAGTGATACACTGGATAAAGAAAATGTGGCACATAGATACCATGGAATACTGTGCAGCCATAAAGGATGAGTTTATGGCCTTTGCAGGGACATGGATGAAGCTGGAAACCATCATTCTCACCAAACTAACACAAGAACAGAAGACCAAACACTGCATGTTCTCATAAGTGGGAGTTGAACAATGAGAACACATGGACACAGGGAGGGGAACATCACACACCAGGGGCGTGTCGGATGCTGGGAGGCTATGGGAGGGATAGCATTAGGAGATATACCTGATGTAGATCACGGGTTGATGGGTGCAGCACACCACCATGGCATGGGTATACCTATGTAACAAACCTGCATGCTCTGCACATGTACCCCAGAACTTAAAGTATAATTAAAAAATAATAATAATTGGAATTAACTATACTAAAAAATATTTTCTGGAGGAAATTGTGAACTTTTTACTTAAAGACACTAAAGAACTCTTAAAGGAAGTGGCACTCCACAGTCAAGGATTAGAATATTTAATATTGTAAATTCCTTGTTTCCAAATGGTCTGTAGTTTCAACGCAGTCTTTATCTAATATCTAAATGTTTTTATTTTTAATTGGCAAACTTATTTTAAAATTGATACGGAATTGTAAAGGGCCAAGGATAACCAAGTCGCCCTTAAGAACAATATAATCAGACTTACCCTACCCGTTGTCAAAATATAGCTTTAGTTATTAAGATAGTATAGCCTTTCATTATAGGGTGCCTTGACTTATGGCAATGACGTCCTGCATTATAATTGAGAAATGACTACTTTTCAATAAACTGTTGTGGAAAGTGGTATTTTTCTACGAAAAAAAAAAAAAGACTTTGGTGTCTCAAATTGCTTATAGGTTTCTTAAAGATCAAAATATGAAAGACAATATTACAACACTGCAAGAAAATAATACAGAGAATATCTTCAAAATATTGGAGTAGGAGAGAACTTTTAAAATAAGACAAGTTCTAAAGAACAAAATGAATACATCTGCTTAACATACAGCTTATTATTAAAAGTAGTAAAGAATGCAGACACAAGCCTCAGTATAAAAAGATCATCGCTACACATATTAATGACTAACAGAACATCTGAAGAACTCCTATAAATCAATGAAAAAGGGGTACATTCCAATAGAATAAGGGCAAAAATATTGAACAGTAAATTCACAAATAGAAGAAATTTACATGGTCAGTCAACAAAAAAATCCTTGGCCTCTGCCAAGCACAGTGGCTCACGTCTGCGTGAGAGTACCTTTGTGTCTCCCAGCACTTTGGGAGGCCATGGCGGGTGGATCACGAGGTCAGGAGATGGAGACCATCTTGACAAACATGGTGAAACCCCATCTCGACTAAAAATACAAAAATAATTAGCCGGGCGTGGTGGTGGGCGCCTGTAGTACCAGCTACTTGGGAAGCTGAGGCAGGAGAATGGAATGAACTCGGGGGGCGGAGCTTGCAGTGAGCTGAGATCAGGCCACTGAACTCCAGCCTGAGCCACAGAGGGAGACTCCGTCTAAAAAAAAAAAAAAATATCCTTGGCCTCATTTGTAATGGGGAAATTTAAATATAAATTACAATGAGATTACATTACACAACTTCCAGATTTAATAAAATAAAGTCTGACAATAACAAGTGTTGAAAAAGATAAGGAAATATTAAAAACTCTTATCCTGCTCTTGGGAATGTAGATTAGTATAATGTCTTTGGAATAGATTTTGATATTCTCTAGTAAATTTGAAGATTATTACGCATAATACTATTGCATTTTCATGTTACTGCATTAATGGTATTGCACTGTAGTATGATGATTGAGTACAGACACTTCTGCCAACTACATGGATTTTGAATCCCATTATCCTAGTCTTTTGACCTTGAACATGTGACTTGATTCATAAAAGTAAGGTTTGTCTCCCCACCAAAACCAATTTTTGCTTTCCTAGTGTTCTGAGCATTAAATGAGTTAGTCTATGTGAAATGTTCAGAACAGTACCTGGAATGTAATAAACACTGCAAAGCATTTATTATTGTTAGTGCTGTTACTGTTATTACTTTGCAACCCACAAAACCAGTTCTAGACAATTTTGTGCATGTGTGAATTAGGATACTATACAAGAATGTTCATATAAGAATTATTTTGGCAGCTTCAGTTTTCTAGGGTTTTTATGGTTTTAGGTCTTATGTTTAAGTCTTTAATCCATCTTGAGTTAATTTTTGTATATGGTATAAGGAAGGGGTCCAGTTTCAGTTTTCTGTGTAGGGCTAGCCAGTTTTCCCAACACCATTTATTAAATAGGGAATCCTTTTCCCATTGCTTTTGTGAAGCCAGAAACAATGCTAATGTCCCTCAATAGTAGAATGGAAAAAAAGTTATGATATAGTCATATAGCAGCAAACCTGAATGAACTATTATTTTCATATACACTGATTGAAGAAAGAAGTCAAATAAATATGGTGTGAATGCATTAGTACAAAATTGAAAAACAGGCAAAACAAAACAATATTGTGAGGGATGCAAGTATTCATAGTAAAATGTTAAAGAAAAGTAAGCGAATTACAATCACAACAATTAAATAGTGGTTAACTCCACTAACAAGGTTGTGATTAGAAATGGGCACATGGGGTCTTCTCGGATCCTGGGGGGCTATGTTTCATATTTTAAGTTGTATTATGTTTATGTGAGTGTTCTTAATTATTCTTCAAATTGTATGTGTACGTCATTGACTTCCATTTTTAAGCTAGTAAAAACGTCTGGAGTGGGAAAGATAATTATTTAAAGTGTGTGCATATGAAAGAGAAAGTGTAATCTCTAAATGGACAGTCCAAAGACATTTGGAAACATTTGAAGAGTGGACATGATATGGAACCCCATCCTTCTCCCAAGGCATATTGAGCCTTATAAATGAGAGTGTTTCACCATTGAGTACAATGGTGGATTTTTTAAAAATACAAATTACTGGGTGCCCACCCTGAAGAAACTGTGTAGGATAGAGCCTGGGCATTTGTAGTTTTAAAAAAAGCTCTCTAGGAAATTCTAAAGAGTTTCTGGGCTTGACTTTCAGTGCTATATTAAAAACAAACTAAACCAACAACATACCTTGAGTAGAACTAAAAAAATAGTAAAATAATTATTTCAATTAAGGATCAACCACAGGTTCTTTCATTTACAGTGATTAGCTCCCTTTCAATGTAATCCAACTCCCCCCAATTTTGAATTATTCATAACACTTCAAGAATTTGGTTAATATGTAATGTAGGAATATATCTGCTTAAGAGGGAAAATTGACCTAATGGTTATTTTGTGTTTGTATTTGTTGCTTTCATTTTTTATAAAGCTCCTTATTTTCTAGCTCTTGGCATTTTATGTTGATGTAAAACCCAAAAAATGGGTTTTACAATGAGTAACACTTGAGAGTTGTTTGCATTTTCCTTTTGGTAAGATACCTGATAGAGGAAAGACTACAGGGCCTTTGTTATATCAATTTGATTCCTATAAAATTATGGAATTTCAAGAGGCTGATAAATGTATCTAGTTTAACCACATTTTTTATCCTTTTATTTTCAGACCTTATTTGATCAAGGAATGCATTTTGACTCTGGAGATTAATGAATTTGAAAGATAAATTCACTTATTCCACCTACTTGAGTATTTTAGACATCTTTAAGTCTGACTTACAGAAACATGCAGAAATGCTGGGGTCAGTTGACAGTTAATGGGCTTTAGGAAATGTATTATTTTTGTACAGATTGCAAGATTAGCTTATAATGTTTTAGCAAAGAAACAATAGAGTTCAATGCTAGATACCTGAAATAGTACACCCTTTTCAGGATTTCAAAATGTATCAGTACGAAAGCTGAAAGGAGCTGAATGTTGAATAATTGTTGCTAAGCAACATTAAAAGAATAACTATCTGCATAGTAATGGCATATCTAATGAATGCTGCCACTCACATTAGATGACTGAAAGGAGAACAAAGCACCAGGGTACAAGAATAGTAAAATTTTACATTTAAAATATATATCATAATGAACTTGTAAGACAAGCTTACTCAATAGCAATTTTATTTTAAAATATGACTAAACAAAAAGATTATGGTAAAAACATCTGAATGGGAGTTGGAATAGATAATATTTTAAACCAACTAATCTCAAGTAGGGAGAAAGGCAACATTGTAACACTTCAATAAAATAGTACAGTGAATATCTTCAAAATATTGGATTTGTTCTCAAAGCATAGCTTTATGAAACATGTGAGAGTACCTTTGTGTCTTCTAGACCTAAAGACACATCTCACATTGTTTAACTCTGTCTCCACAATCTGTCTTTTTTTTAAAGGATAATTTGAATTATTTTAATTATTTTTATGTACAGAATACTCAACAGTGTACATTTAACCATTTGGCGGCAAGTTCTTTAGCCTGTGGCTTTTCCAGCTAGGCAGTGCGAGCCAGACTTGGGACTCAGGATGTTGCCTCCCCAGTGATGGGGAATCTCATCATATCTGTCATTGTAATTGGTCCTGATAGCTTCCAACAGTTTAGCCAGAGCTCCTTTGTTGTCCAAGTTAAGCTGTGTGAAGGCTACAGTGGTGCAGGTCTTCCTGTGGACTGGATGCCCCAGTCTTACCTTTCCCTTGATAATGCAGTAAGGGGCCCCCATATTATGACACAGGGCAGGCAGGAAGACACCAGCTCAATGGGATCCATGTCCTTTGCAGTCACCACCAACTGAGCCTTCTTTTTCTCCACCAAGGTGGTGATGGTGTTAATTCCTGCTTGAAGGACAGGTGATCTCTTAGTGGAGACTTACCCTTTGCCAGCAGCTTTCTTCTCAGCCCAGTCCAACAGCCTCTGCTTCTTCTCTGGTCAGTGGGCCAGCTTAAGGAGCTGAGTAGCTGTTTGGCGGTCCAAGGCCTGGGTGAACTGGTTAATCGCCAGAGGTGCTTTCAGCCACTTATAGAGGATGGCTCTCTGGTGCTGCAATCTGATACAATGGGGCCATTTCATAAAGTAGGTGAGCTCCCTTTTGGGCTGGATGTCCTGTCCAGTGCCAAAATTCTTAATTCTTTTCTCAAACAGGGGATTCACCACTTTCTTGGCCACCTGCTTCTTCCCATTGCCTTTTCTTTTTGGCATCTTGGGTGGTAGGAGGAGAGAGCCCAATCTCAGTCTTTCTATAGAGAATGCAAGTTCCATAAGGCAGAAATTTTGTTTTGTTCTCTGATGTTTGACCAATATTTATAAAGTGCCAGCCACACTGTAGGGACTCAATAAATATTAGTTGAATAAGATAATATCTAAAAATAGTATAGCAATCAGTGTTCATTCTGGAAACAATCAATTTGAATATGGAAAATTTAATATAAAAAGTATTAAGTAGGGTAGTAACTGTAAAGCTGTTGTAAAGCTGTAAAGAGAACTCAAAGGAATACCCTAGGAATAAGGCAGAGTGCCCACAGAAGAACAAACTTGGAAAGAGAGGCCCTTCCCAAGGTTAGAACTCAGAGCCTAGTAAATAGCAGAGGCATTTGCTGTGTTGCCCAGGCTAGAGCTAGTGTATACTTGCTAAGCAAGCAGGAAACTACCCTCTGGCAGGTGTGATGGTGCTGGCAGGCAGGCAGGCTTACAGAGGAATTGGGAGTTTGGGGATTCTGCTCATTGGTAAGGCCGTGTACAGACGGATATGCAGTGTGGATATCTGGGCATCTTAAGAAACAACCTTATGCAATGCAGACAGGTTGAGGATGGTAACAGGCACACAGAGGGTATGAGGCCTAAGGAAATGTGTGGCTTAGAGTGCAGTGTGTGTGTCTAGAGTTATATAATAAGCAACTCAGGTACAGATGGGCAGAGCTGATAACCAGGTAGGCACAAAGAGGGAGTCAGGGCATCTGGAGTTTACTTGTGAGCAGGGTGCCCCATAGCATGAAATGTTCATTGATCATGTCCTGAGTGCCAGGTGAGGTGATCACCAGTCCAGGCCAGGCTACAAGCTTGGCAAGAGACTTTACATCCTGGACATGCAGGTAGGCAGAGTATGCCAGTGTCCCAACATACATGCTGCTGGCATCTGTGCAGTAGGAGCAAAGGAGAAGCAAAAATGGCAGCACACTAGATAAATCCCTGCTTTTGCAATGATCCTCCAGCACTCTCCACTGATAAAGCTAGATATTTTCTCACTACAAAGGAAAAATATTTAAATCTCCATAATCACAGAGCTGGTAAAGCAGAATCACTTTGGAGAAGAGAGGCAATAAACTGACATCAAGCATAGGTAGTTAACATAGAATGTATGCCAGATACTGAGATTTATATTGATTATTAGATTACATATAGTATACAGCTATTCATCTATTATATAGATCATGTTATAAAAATTATTTAAACCTCAACTTCCCTATGATTTGCTATTTGTTTTATAGATGAATAATCGGAAGCTTAGAGGAATGAAATAACTTGCTAGGTGTCAAATAGCTGATAAGAGCAAGAAGTGGGATTTCAACCTTTTTAGTTTTCCTAGCACTATGCCTTTAACTACCATTACACTTCCTCCGAGAGGAAAATGTAATTGAATTTTTAAAGGTGACCTGTTGGGTCAGCAACTATTGGTCGTGTCCCCATCAAGTGACCCTTTAGACACTTGCTTTTCAGTGGTCTTACCCACTCAAAGGTTCTCATGTTGCTCGTAGGGTGCTAGGCATTCCTTTAGGTACCTCTGCATCAGTTCCTCACAGACAACCACCCCATACTGGTCATCAAATAGTGATGCCAATAGGGTAGTCCCATTAGAGTCCCCTGTGCAAGGAGACAGTGCAGGTGTGACAGTCAACACTAGATGATAGTAACTCTTCCAAAAAGACTGCGAGGCAAATTTCCTGAGATCATGTAAATGGGCCCTAACTCTGGACACAGTTAATAGTACCTTTCAAATTCAGGAATGGAAAGAAACACCTGCTTACTCAAAGTACCATACCAAACATCCTCACAGTTTGTTCTTAGGATTTTGGTCTTAGATCTCTTCTTACTCCATTCCCTCCCTGGGTACTCCATCAACTCCTTTGGCTCTCTGAACCACGTATTTGATGATATCCAGATCTCTTCCCAGACTACATCTCTCTCATGAGCTCCATACCTCTGAATCCAAGCATTCCTTAGATATCTACCCCTAGCTATCCTAAGACCCAAGGCGACAATTCAAAACTCCATTCAATTGCCCTAAACCTGATCACCCTCTCCGGGCTTCTTTTTATGAACAATCACCCAGCTGTCATTACCCGAAACTGAGTGTCATCTTTGATGTGTTTCTCTTACTTACCTCTGCATGAAATACATTCCTTTTGTTCCCTCCCCACCTTTATCCAACCTATCACCAAGTCTTGTTTATTCTATTTAATAACTCTTACATTCACTGAGTTTTTTCTATCCACACTTTCACTCTAGTTCAACCCATTATCTCATCTGGATTTCTACAATATCTTCCCAACTTCCTCTAGTATTGGCCCCTCCAATCTGTTCTCTAGGGTGCCATGAGGGTAATTTTTCTCAAATTCAAATCTGATTATGTCACTTCCTTGCTTTAAAAAGCCTTCAATGCTATCTTGTTCAAGGTAAGTCCAAACTCCTCAACGTGTATTGTTAGATGCTTTACGATCTAGCCTGAGTTTACCTCTTGAATCACTTAGAGTTGCTAAAAGAAACAACCGTAGACAAATTAAACAGTTTAATTGAACTAAGAAGGACTGGCAAATCAGGCAGTCCCCAAAGCAAAATAGGTTCAGAGGGACTTCAACACAGCTCTCTGGTAGAAGATGATTTATGGACAGGAAAAGGAAAGTGACATACAGAAAATGGAAGTTGAGGTACAGAAACAGCTGGATTGATTACATCTTTGTGTTTGCTTTATTTGAACATGGTTTGAACAGCTGGCTGCCTTCAATTGGCCAAAACTTCTTGATTGAAACAAGATTAGGTTATAATTTGTTTACAGCTCTGGTTTACAGTATTCCTCTGTATGGAGAAACCTTTAAGCTGAACTTAAAATAGGTGAGAAGGCAGTTTTAGGCTAAACTTGGGTCCAGTCCGAAGACCAAAACTACTCTCAGAGACAGAAAGTACACCAGTCATTTTCATTGAATTTAACATGCAAAGTTGTTTATTACTTATTAAGAACTGGTAAAGCAAAAGAGAACAATAAGATGTCATAGAGGTGGCAACTGCAGGAAGAAGCTATCAATTCTAGGGCTGAGGGAATAATGGGAAGAGGTTAAAATTGTTAAACTTTAAAATAAGTGTGCCCCAAGCAGCTGAAACTCAGGCCTCTGAGAGGGGCAGTGGACAGCTGGTGTGTCTTAGGTGGAATATGATGCAGCTAGTTTTGCAAATATTAGAAAGTGTAAATTTGCTTCAACTGCTGCTACTAGAATGGGCTGCAGCTTCTAGAGTGAAAAGAGACTGGAGGACACTGGTAGGAATAGGAGTAAGAAGCAAACAGGAAGTAACAAGGCTTTTCCTTCTCTCCAATCCAGTAGTTTTCCTCTAGTATCCCCTTTTGGCAGCGCCTAAGGAAACCATCTGGCAAAGCAGGAATTTAGTTTGTAGAGTCCTAACACCAGCATCACAAAGCTGAGTTAGAAGAGTAGGTTTGAAGCTAAAGGACAATAACTCAGAAACTGGCAAAATCCATCCTTTTAGCTACTCAGCATGCTCGCATCCTTATATGTGTATTCGTCTTACAAACAACAAAAACAACTCTGTGTTTTCACTTAGAAATGCAACTATCCTTTGTACAATGAAGATGTTCTCATCCTTTTCTCAAAATGAGTAGCCTAAAGTTACAACAATAAAAGCATCCACATCCATAAATGATTTATCTCTGGGCTATGATAACTACTCCCCAAATTCAGTTACAGTTCCATGTAAATATTTGGTCACCTAAAGACCAAATTGTAAACTTACCTGCCAACAGAATTTGTAAAAATTAATAAGGGGAAGCATATGAAAGAAAACTTTGTATTTACATGTACAGAGATGAACACCCACTTATACAATAAACAGAAAATACATAAACTAGTCCCAAGGTAATAGTTTATAACTTTCTTCTTTCACTACAAATCCTGTCTTTTTTGTTCTCAGCCATAACTTCACCAGATCAAAGTTGTCTTTACTGTTGTTTTTAACCTGGTGAGATGTCTCAAACCCTCATTCTGAAGGACCTGAATCTTCAGTGGACCTGCCCTTTTGAGGTGGAAAAATTTCTGGGTTCCAAACAGAGTCCTCCTGCCTCCAGTTTAGGCAGCAACCCCATTTCCTCTTAGTAATCAGAGTCTATCATCCCAGCCAGTTTATTAACCCCATCTTTGCCTGCTGGATCAGTAGCATGAAGAACCCCAAATGGCCAGATGGTAGCCCTAACTTCTAATTCAATAGAACCATCATTGTGTCCCCCCGTAGAAACATTTTTCCCTTGGAACCATGTCTTCTAAATTGGCAAAGTTCAAAGCAAAAATTCTGCAAGTATATTACTAATAGTGAGGAGAATGATATTCAGTTCTGTATGTTAATTTCTGGGTCCATCATCCTGACTTTGGGAGAGACAGCACCAAATATTGGTCACTAATTCAAACTATAAACTTCATCCTGTAAAATAGAACCCCATACCTTCAGGGCATTGTCTCCAAACTGGCATCATAACTGAGTCTTCACTAGGTTATTCTAGCATTCTACTAGATCAACTGCTTCTAGGTGATCGGTGCTGGGAGATTAAGGAACTCCATGGGCATGAGCCCATCATGCACTTCTTTTGCTCTGAAATGAGTTCCCTGGTTACCAGCAACATTTGTATTATCACATAATGATGAGTGAGGCAATTCACAGGTTCACAAATTGTGACGCTGGCAGTGTATTATCAACAGGGAAGCCCAATTCATATCCAGAATACATACCTATTCCAATGAGGGTCAATCCCTGCCCTTTCCTCATGAAGAAGAGACTGATGTAATTAATTTGCTACCAGATATCTATCTAGTCCCCTAGGGGGTACTGGCACATCAAAATGCTCAGCATTGATCTCTGATGTTGATAGATTAGGCTCAACAACAGTGGTATCCATGTCAGCCTTGCTGAGGGCAAGTCCATGTTGTTTAGCCCATGCATAGCATCCTGCCACCATATCCCTGCTGCCATGGCCACTTTGCACATAGGCCCATCAAGCACTAGAATGGTTGGAGAAAGAAGCTAAAAGATATTCACAAATCATGTCAATTTATTCACCTGATTACTGGGAATCTCCTCTGCCATAGATGTTTGTTTTTTGAGACGGAGTCTCTCTCTGTCACCCAGGCTGGAGTGCAGTGGCATGATCTCGGCTCACTGCAACCTCTGTTTCCCGGTTCAAGTGATTCTCCTGCCTCAGCCTCCCCAGTAGCTGAGACTACAGGTGCGTGCCACCACGCCCGGCTAATTTTTTTGTATTTTTAGTAGAGATGGGATTTCACCATGTTAGCCAAGATGATCTATATCTCCCTGAGACCCCATGATCCACCCACCTTGGCCTCTCAAAGTGATGGGATTACAGGCGTGAGCCACCATGCCCAGCCCATAGATATTTTTATTAGTTTTTATTTTTTTAGTACAGATGAGGTATCACTGTTGCCCAGGCTGGTCTCAAACTCCTGAGCTCAAACAATCCTCTCATCTCAGCCCCCAAAATGCTGAGATAGGCATGAGCCACCATGCCAGGCCTATTGAAAAACTTTTAATTGTAAATTGACAAGTTATAATTGCATGCAATTATGGGGTTCAAAGTGATTTTTTTTTTTTTTTTTTTTTTTTTTGAGAGATGGAGTCTTACTCTGTAGCCCAGGCTGGAATGCATTGGTGCGATCTTGGCACACTGCAACCTCTGCCTCTTGGGTTCAAGCAATTCTCCTGTCTCAGCCTCCTGAGTAGCTAGGATTTCAGGCGTGTGCCACCACACCCGGCTAATTTTTTTTTATTTTTAGTAGAGATGGGGTTTCACCATGTTAGGTTGGTCTCGAACTCCTGACCTGATGATCCAACTGCCTCAGCCTTTCAAAGTGCTGAGATTACAGGTGTGAGCCACCATGCCTGGCCCAAAGTAATATTTATGAATATAATATGGAATAATTAAATCAGGCTAATTAATATGTTCATTACCTTTAATACTTATTTTTTTTTGTGGTGAGAACATTTGAAATTAACTCAGTGATTTTGAAATGTACAATAGGTTATTTTGCTATATTCACTCTGCAATGCAATATATCTAAAGAAGAAAGAAATACTTCTTTTAATTGAGGCTTTGTTTTCCTTGACCATCATTTCCTCATTCCTCCTGTACCACCCCCCAACCTTCACACCCTGGTAACTACCATTCTATTCTGTGCTCCTTTGCATTTAAGTGTTTTATATTCTACATATAGTGAGAACATGCAATCTTCATCTGTGTCTGGCCTGTTTAATTTAGCATAATGTTTTTTTACTTCCATCCATATTGCCACAAATAACAATTTTTTTTAACTGAATAGTATTCCATCATGTGTAATATCATATTTTATCTATTCCTCTGATGGACACTTAGGCTGACTCCATAACTTTCCCACTGTGAACAGTGCTGCAGTGAACATGGGAATGCAGACATCTCTTCAGTGTATTGATTTCAAGTATTTTGAGTAAATATTCAGAAGTGGGAATGCTGAATCATATGTAATTCTATGTTTAGTTTTTTGAGAAATCTCTATACAGTTTTCCATAATGACTGTACTAATTTATACTTCCACCAACAGTGTACAAGGGTTCCCTTTTCTATACATTCTCATTAATACTCATTATCTTTCATCTCTTGAATAGCCATTCTGACACGTGTATGGGGATATTTCATTGTGGTTTTAATTTGCATTTCTCTAGTATTAGAAATATTGAGCATTTTTGCATGTATCTGTTGGCCATTTGTAGATCTTCTTTGGATAAATGTCTATTCAGTTCCCTTACCTATTTTTAAATCTGATTTGTTTTCTTTCTATAGAATTGACTCTCATATATTTTACATATTGACCCCTAATCAGATGCATGGCTTGCAGGTATTTTTTCCTGATCTTTAGGTTGTCTCTTCACTCTGTTTCCTTTGTTGTCTGGAGGATTTTTATTTTTAGGTAATCCTGTTTGTCTCTTTTTGCTTTTATGGAGTGTGCTTTTGGGGTTAAATCTAAAAAATAATTGCCCAGACCAGTGTCTTGTAGTTTTTCCAGAATGTTTTCCCCTAGTAATTTTATAGTGTCAGGTCTTATGTTTAAGTCTTTAATCCATTTTGAGGTAATTTTTACATATGGTACGAGATAAGGGTCTAATCTCATTCTTCTGCATATGGATACCCATTTTTTTTTTCCCAACACAATTCATTAAAGACTGTTCCTTTCCTGTATTCATGGCACCTTTCTTGAAAATCAGTTGTCCATATATGCATGAGTTCATTTTCAGGCTATTTTTCCCCATTAGTCAATGAGTCTATTTTTAGGCCAGTACCATGCTGCTTTATGATTGCTTTATGATTGCTTCAGGTGGTATGATGCCTCCAGTTTTTTTCCCTCATGATTCCCTTGGCTATTTGGGGTTTTTGTGGTTCTGTATGAATTTTAGGATTTTTTTTCTTTTCCATGAAAAATGACGTTGAAATTTTGATAGGGATTGCATTGAATCTGTAGATCACTTCAGGTATTATGGATATTTAAACAATATAAATTCTTCCAACATAAACATGGGATATTTTTTTCATTTATTTGTGTCTTTTACAATTTATTTTATTAACATTTTATAGTTTTTAGTGTGCAGGTCTCTTTATCTCCTTGATTAAATTTATTTCTAAATTATTTGTATAGCTATTATAAATAGGATTGTTCTCTTTTGGGGTGTTCATTGTTAGTGTACATAAAGACCTCCCATTTTTGTATGTTGATTTTGTATTCTACAACTTTGCTATTTTCTTAAATTAACTCTAACACTTTTTGGTGAAATCTTTATAGTTTTTCTATATATAAGCTCTTGTCATCAAACAATAATATCACTACTTCCTTTCCTATTTCAATGCCTTTTAGTTCTTTCTCTTGTCTAATTGCTTTGGCAAGGACTTCCCACACTACAATGAATAGAAATAATGAGAGTAGGCTTTCTTGTCTTTTTGACATCTTAGAGAAAAGAGTTTCAGTTTTTCACTGTTGAGTATGTTTACTGTGGTCTTATCATATATGGCCTTTACTGTGTTGAGGTATATTCTTTCTATATCTAATGTATTGAGAGTGTTTAATCACAAAAGATGTTGACTTTTTTTGAAAGTCACTGGTTTTATTGATTCTATGTTTTTAATTATATTTTAAGTTGTAAGGTACATGTGCACAACATGCAAGTTTGATACATAGGCATACATGGGCCATGTTGATTTGCTGCGCCCATCAACTCATCATTTACATTAGGTATTTCTCCTAATGCTATTGCTCCCTCAGGCCCCCACCCCATGACAGGCCCCAGTGTGTGATATTCCCCACACTGTGTCCAAGTGATCTCATTGTTCAATTCCCACCTATGAGTGAGAACACGCAGTGTTTGGTTTTCTGTCCTTCTGATAGTTTGCTGAGAATGAAGGTTTCCAGCTTCATCCATGCCCCTGCAAAGGACATGAACTCATCCTTTTTATGGCTGCATAGTATTCCATGGTATATATGTGCCACATTTTCTTAATCGACTCGATCATTGATGGACATTTGGGTTGGTTCCAAGTCTTTGCTATTGTGAATAGTGCCTCAGTAAAATACGTGTGCATATGTGTTTATAGTAGCATGATTTATAATCCTTTGAATATATACCCAGTAATGGGATGGCTGGGTCAAATGGTAATTCTGGTTCTTGATACTTGAGGAAATACCACACTGTCTTCCACAATGGTTGAACTAATTTACGCTCCCACCAACAGTGTAAAAGTGTTCCTATTTCTCCACATCCTCTCTAGCATCTGTTGTTTCCTGACTTTTTAATGACTGTCATTCTAACTGGTGTGAGATGGTATCTCATTGTGGTTTTGATTTGCATTTCTCTGATGACCAGTGATGAGCGTTTTTTGATACGTCTGTTGGCTGCATAGATGTCTTTTGAGAAGTGTCTGTTGATATCCTTTGCCCACTTTTTGATGGGGTTGTTTTCTTGTAAATTTGTTTGAGTTCTTTGTAGATTCTGGATATTAGCCCTTTGTCAGATGGGTAGATTGCAAAAATTTTCTCCCATTCTGTAGGTTTCCTGTTCACTCTGATGGTAGTTTCTTTTGCCATGCAGAAGTTCTTTAGTTTAATTAGATTGCATTTGTCTATTTTGGCTTTTGTTGCTATTGCTTTTGGTGTTTGAATCATGAAGTCCTTGCCCATGCCTATGTCCTGAATGATATTGCCTAAGTTTTCTTCTAGGGTTTTTATGGTTTTAGGTCTAACATTTTAATCTTTAATCCATCTTGAATTAATTTTTGTATAAGGTGTAAGGAAGGGATCCAGTTACAGCTTTCTACATATGGCTAGCCAGTTTTCCCAGCACCATTTATTAAATAGGGAATCCTTTCTCCATTGCTTGTTTTTGTCAGATTTGTCAAAGGTCAGATGATTGTAGATGTGTGGTGTTATTTCTGAGGCCTCTGTTCTGTTCCCTTGGTCTGCATCTCTGTTTTGGTACCAGTATCGTGCTGTTTTGGTTACTGTAGCCTTGTAGTATAGTTTGAAGTCAGGTAGCATGATGCCTCCAGGTTTGTTCTTTTGGCTTAGGATTGTCTTGGCAATGCAGACGTTTTTTTGGTTCCATATGAACTTTGAAGTAATTTTTTACAATTCTGTGAAGAAAGTCATTGGTATCTTGATGGGGATGGCATTGAATCTATAAATAACTTTGGGCAGTATGGCCATTTTCACAATACTGATTCTTCCTATCCATGAGCATGGAATGTTCTTCCATTGTTTTTGTCCTCTTTTATTTCGTTGAGTAGTGGTTTGTAGTTCTCCTTGAAGAGGTCCTTCACATCCCTTGTAAGTTGGATTCCTAGGTATTTTATTCTCTTTGTAGCAATTGTGAATGGGAGTTCACTCATGATTTGGCTCTCTGTCTATTATTGGCATACAGGAATGGCTGTGATTTTTGAACATTGATTTTGTATGCTGAGATTTTGTTGAAGTTGCTTATCAGTTTAAGGAGATTTGGAGCTGAGACCATGGAGTTTACTAAACATGCAATTATGTCACCTGCAAACAGGGACAATTTGACTTCCTCATTTCCTAATTGAATACCCTTTATTTCTTTCTCTTGCCTGGTTGCTCTGGCCAGAAATTCCAACAATATGTTGAATTAGAGTGGTGAGAGGGCATCCCTGTCTTATGCTGGTTTTTTTATTTTATTTTATTTATTATTATTATTATTATACTTTAAGTTCTAGGGTAAATGTGCACAGCATGCAGGTTTGTTACATATGTATACTTGTGCCATGTTGGTGTGCTGCACCCATCAACTCGTCATTTACATGAGGTATAACTCCCAATGCCATCCTTCCCCCCCACCCCCTCCCCATAATGGGCCCCGGTGTGTGATGTTCCCCTTCCCGAGTCCAAGTGATCTCATTGTTCAATTCCCACCTATGAGTGAGAACATGCAGTGTTTGGTTTTCTGTTCTTGTGATAGTTTGCTGAGAATGATGGTTTCCAGCTGCATCCATGTCCCTACAAAGGACGCAAACTCATTCTTTTTTATGGCTGCATAGTATTCCCTGGTGTATATGTGCCACATTTTCTTAATCCAGTCTGTCACTGATGGACATTTGGGTTGATTCCAAGTCTTTGCTATTGTGAATAGTGCTGCAAATCATGCTGCTATAAAGACACATGCACACGTATCTTTATGCTGGTTTTCAAAGGGAATGCTTCCAGTTTTTGCCCATTTGATATGGTATTGGCTATGGATTTGTCATAAATAGCTCTTATTACTTTGAGATACATTCCATCGATACCTAGTTTATTGAGTTTAGCATGAAGGGCTGTTGAATTTTGTTGAAGGCCTTTTCTGCATCTATTGAGATAATCATGTGGTTTTTGTCATTGGTTCTGTTTATGTGATGGATTACATTTATTGATTTGTGTATGTTGAACCAGCCTTGCATCCCAGGGATGAAGCTGACTAGATCGAGGTGGATAAGCTTTTTGACGTGCTGCTGGATTCAGTTTGCCAGTATTGAGGATTTTCACATCAATGTTCATCAGGTATATTGGTCTAAAATTCTCGTTTTTGGTTGTGTCTCTGCCAGGCTTTGGTATCACGATGATGTTGGCCTCATAAAATGAGTTAGGGAGGATTCCCTCTTTTTCTATTGATTGGAATAGTTTCAGAAGGAATGTTACCAGCTCATCTTCGTACCTCTGGTAGAATTCAGCTGTGACTCCATCTGGTCCTGGACTTTTGATTGGTAGGCTGTTAATTATTGCCTCAATTTCAAAGCCTGTTATTGGTCTATTCAGATATTCAACTTCTTCCTGCTTTAGGCTTGGGAGGGCGTATGTGTCCAGGAATTTATCCATTTCTTCTAGATTTTCTAGTTTATTTGCATAGAGGAATTTATATATTCTGTGATGGTAGTTT
This sequence comes from Piliocolobus tephrosceles, assembly GCF_002776525.5. Lineage (NCBI taxonomy): Eukaryota > Metazoa > Chordata > Mammalia > Primates > Cercopithecidae > Piliocolobus > Piliocolobus tephrosceles. The sequence goes on along the minus strand of NC_045441.1, from coordinate 74,977,134 downwards.
CTATTTCTGTGGTATCAGTGGTGATATCCTCTATCATTTTTTATTGAGTCTATTTGATTCCTCTCTCTTTTCTTCTTTATTAGTCTTGCTAGTGGCCTATCCATTTTGTTGATTTTTTCAAAAACCAGCTCCTGGATTCATTGATTTTTTGAAGGGTTTTTGTCTCTGTCTCCTTCAGTTCTGCTTTGATCATAGTTATTTCTTGCCTTCTGCTAGCTTTCGAATTTGTTTGCTCTTGCTTCTCTAGTTCTTTTAATTGTGATGTGAGGGTGTCACTTTTAGATATTTCCTGCTTTCTCTTGTGGGCATTTAGTGCTATAAATTTCCCTTTACACACTGCTTTAAATGTGTCTCAAAGATTCCAGTATGTTGTGTATTTTTTCTCCTTGGTTTCAAAGAACATCTTTATTTCCGCCTTCATTTCATTATTTACCCAGTTGTCATTCAGGAGCAAGTTGTTCAGTTCCCATGTAGCCGTGTGGTTTTGAGTGAGTTTCTTAATCCTGAGTTCTAATTAGATTGCACTGTGTTGTGAGAGACAGTTTGTTGTGACTTCTGTTCTTTTACATTTGTTGAGAAGTGCTTTGCTTCCAATTATGTGGTCAATTTTAGAATAAGTGCTATGTGGTGCTGAGAAGAATGTATATTCTGTTGGTTGTGGGTGGAGAGTTCTGTAGATGTCTGTTAGGTCTGCTTGATGCAGATCTGAGTTCAGGTCCTGGCTATCCTTGTTAACCTTCTGTCTTGTTGATCTGTCTAATATTGACAGTGGGGTGTTAAAGCCTCCCATTATTATTGTGTGGGAGTCTAAGTCTCTTTGTAGGTCTTTAAGGACTTTGCTTTATGATTCTGGGTGCTCCTGTATTGAGTGCATATATATTTAGGATAGTTATCTCTTCTTGTTGAATTGATCCCTTTATCATTATGTAATGGCCTTGTCTCTTTTGATCTTTGTTGGCTTAAAGTCTGTTATATCAGAGACTAGGATTGCAACCCCTGCTGCTTTTTTTTTTTTTTTTTTTTTTTTTTGCCTTCCTTTTTCTTGGTAGATCTTCCTCCATCCCTGTATTTTGAGCCTATGTGCATCTTTGCATGTGAGATGGGTCTCCTGAATACAGCACACTGATGGGTCTTGACTCTTTATCCAATTTGCCAGTCTGTCTTTTAATTGGGTCATATAGCCCATTTACATTTAAGGTTAATATTGTTATGTGAATTTGATCCAGTAATTATGATGGTTGCTGGTTATTTTGCCTATTAATTGATGCAGTTTCTTCATAACATCAATGGTCTTTATAATTTGGCATGTTTTTGCAGTGGCTGGTACTGGTTGTTTCTTTCCATGTGTAGTGCTTCCTTCAGGAGCTCTTGTACGGCAGGCCTGGTGGTGACAAAATCTCTCAGCATTTGCTTGTCTGTAAAGGATTTTATTTCTCCTTCACTTATGAAACTTAGTTTGGCTGGACATGAAATTCTGGGTTGAATATTCTTTTCTTTAAGATAGTTGAATATCGGCCCCCACTCTCTTCTGGATTGTTGGGTTTCTGCTGAGAGATCCACTGTTAGTCGGATGGGCTTCCCTTTGTGGGTAACTCGACCTTTCTCTCTAGGTGCACTTAACACTTCTTCCTTCATTTCAACCTTGTTGAATCTGGCAATTATGTGTCTTGGGGTTGCTCTTCTTGAGGAGTATCCTTGTGGTGTTCTCTGTATTTCCTGAATTTGAATGTTAGCCTGCCTTGGTAGGTTCGGTAAGTTCTTGTGGATAATATCCTGAAGAGTGTTCTCCAACTTGGTTCCATTCTCCCCATCACTTTCATGTACACCAATCAAACGTAGATTTGGTGTTTTCACATAGTCCTGTATTTCTTGGAAGCTTTGTTTGTTTATTTTTACTTTTTTTCCCTAAACTTCTCTTCTCCCTTCATTTCATTAATTTGATCTCCAATCACTGATACCCTTTCTTCCACTTGATCAAATTGGCTATTGAAGCTTGTGCATGTGTCACGAAGTTCTTGTGCCATGATTTTCAGCTCCATCAGGTCATTTAAGGTTTTCTCTACACTGTTTATTCTAGTTAGCCATTCATCTAATCTGTTTTCAAGGTTTTTAGCTTCCTTGGGATAGGTTTCAACATCCTCCTTTAGCTCAGAGAAGTTTGTTATTACTGACCTTCTGAAGCCTACTTCTGTCAGGTCTTAAAGTCATTCTCTGTCCAGCTCTGTTCCATTGCTGATGAGGAGATGTGACCCTTTGGAGGAGAAGAGGTGCTCTGATTTTTAGAATTTTCAGCTTTTCTGCTCTGGTTTCTCCCCATCTTTGTTGTTTTATCTACGTTTGGTCTTTGATGTTGGTGACCTACAGATGGAGTTTTGGTGTAGCTGGCCTTTTGGTTGATGCTATTCCTATCTCTTTGTTAGTTTTCCTTCTAACAGGTCCCTCAGCTGGAGGTCTGTTGGAATTTGCTGGAGTTCTACTCCAGACCCTATTTGCCTGGGTATCACCAGCAGAGGCTGCAGAACAGCAAAGATTGCAGAACAGCAAATATTGCTGCCTGGTCCTTCCTCTGGAAGCTTTGTCCAAGAGGGGCAGCCACCCATATGACGTGTCTGTTGGTCCCTACTGGGAGGTGTCTCCCAGTTAGGGTACACAGGGGTCACGGACCCACTTGAGGAGGCAGTCTGTCTGTTCTCAGAGCTCAAACGCCATGCTGGGAGAACCACTGCTCTCTTCTGAGCTGTCAGACAGGGACATTTAAGTCTGCAAAAGTCTGCTGCGTTTTGTTCAGCTATGCTCTGCCCACAGGGGTGGAGTCTAGAGGCAGTAGGCCTTGTTGAGCTGTGGTGCACTCCACCCAGTTCGAGCTTCCTAGCGACTTTACCTACTCAAGCCTCAGCAATGGCAGACGCCCCTCCCCTGACCAGGGTGCCGTCTTGCAGATCCATGTCAGACTGCTGTGCTAGCAGTAAGCAAGGCTCTGTGGGCATGGCATGGGAGAGAATCAGGCACAGGAGAGCCTTGCACAAGCCAGGCATGGGAGAGAATCACCTTGTCTGCTGGTTGCTAAGACCTTGGGAAAAGCACAGTATTTGGGCAGGAGTGTCCTGTTTTTCCAGGTAGTCTGTCACGGGTTCCCTTGGCTAGGAAAGGGAATACCCTGACCCCTTGTGCTTCCCCGGTGAAGCAATGCCCCGCTCTGCTTTAGTTCGCTCTCTGTGGGCTGCACCTGCTGTCCAACCAGTCCCATTGAGATGAACTGGGTACCTCAGTTGGAAATGCAGAAATCACCCGTCTTCTGCGTTGATCATGCTGGGAGCTGCAGACCGGAGCTGTTCCTATTTGGCCATCTTGGAACATCAAAGATGTTGAATTTTGTCAAATATTCTTTCTACATCTAATGAGATGACCATATGGTTTTTGTCTTTTATTCTGTTAACATGATGTATCACTTACAGATTTGTGTATGTTGAAACATCGTTGTATCCCTGGGGTAACTCCTCCTTGATCATGGTAAATTATTTTAATATGTTGTTGAAATAAGCTAATATTTTGTTGAGGATTTTTACATCGATATATATCAAAGACATTGACCTGCAGTTTTTTTTAATGTGTTTTTTTCCTTGTAGTGTCCTCTGGTTTCATTATCAGGGTAATGCTGGCCTCATAAAAAGAGTTTGGAAGTATTCCTGCCTCTTCCATTTTTTGCAAGGATTTGTGAAGAGTTGGTATCAGTTTTTTAAGTATTTGGTAGGATTCTGCATTAAAGCCATCACGTCCTAGGATTTTCTGTGATGGAAGACTTTTAATTACTGATTCAATCTGCTGCTCATTATTGGTCCATTTAGATTTTCTATTTCTTCCTCGTTCTGCCCTGGTATATGTGTGTAGAAATTTGTTTTCTGAGTTATCCAATTTATTGGCATGTAATTGTTCGTAAGTCTCTCATGATCTTTTTTGTTTTGGTGTTATTAGTTGCAATGTCTTTTTCAGTTCCCATTTTGAGTTCTTTTTCTTAGTCAATTATTCTTTTCAAAAAAAATTTATTTTCACTGATCTTTTGTATTCTTTCAGTCTCTTTCATTTATGCTCTCATCTCTTTGTTTCCTTCTGCTGACATTGGGCTTAGTTCTTTTTTATTTCCTTGAGGCATAACATTGCTTCTTTGATATCTTTTTTGATATGTTTATTGCTATGAATTTTTTGCTTAGCACTGCTTTTGCACATCCCATAAGTTTTAGTATGTTGTGTTTACATTTTTCGTATTGATTTCTAGTTTCTTACCATTGTGGTCAGAAAAGGTGCTTGATATTATTTTTAACCTTCTTAAATTTGCTAAGGCTTGTCTTTTGGCTTAACATATGTCTACCCTGGAGAATGTTCCATGTGCAGTTGAGAACAATGTGTATTCTGTTGCCGTTGGAGGGGATGTTCTGTATATCACTGTTAGGTTCATTTGATCTAAAGGATTTTTCAAATCCAGTGTTTTCCTGTTTTCTGTCTGGATGTGTCCATTATTGAAGTCCCATACTATTATTGTGCTGTAATCTCTCACTTCAGATCCTTTAATAATTTTATATATTTAGGTGTTCTGATGTTGTGTACATATACATTTACAATTATTTTGTCTTCCTGATGAGTTGACTGACCCCCTTGTAGAATGTTGTCTTTATCTTTTTACAGTTTTTGATTTAAAGTCTAGTTTTCTGCTAAGTATAGCTACCCCTGTTCTTTGTGGTTTCTATTTGCATGAAATGTTTTTTCATCTTTTTACTTTCAGCTTATGTGTGTCCTTAAAACTGATATGAATTCCTTGAATGCAGCATATAGTTGGGTCTTGTTGTTTGTCTATTCAGTCATTATGACTTTTTATTGGATAACTTTATTTATTTTCAAGAAAATGATAGGTAAGAGCTTATTACTGCCATTTTGTTCATTGTTTTCTGGTTGTTTTGTAGACCTTTTTCTTTTTTCCTCTTTTTTCTTTTTTACTCTCTTGATGACTTTATAGTGTGATTATTTTTTGGAGTGGCATGCTTTAAATCCTTTATATTTTTGTTTTGTGCATCAGATATAGATTTTTGCTTTGTGGTTGACATGCTTTGGATATTTTTTGATAAGCCATCAGTTGAAATACAAGTATTTTCACACTGTGCCCATTCTGAGAGGTCTACCCTCATACTCCTCCAGACCTTGCTGTCACCAGTCTTCTAATCTTGTTCTTTCCAAATCCCTGATCATCAGGCCCAAGTGTTAACAAATCCCCATAAATCAATATAGACACATTCTTTTGTCCACCTTCTGAGGCAAAGTGATCAAACGAACTGGTTGAAGTTTTGCCCATTGAGATAAATTTCTATTACTACTGCCCTTCATTGCCAATCCTCTCAAGAGGGATTATGATGCTATAGCCACTCACTTCTGGTGGGTACTAGTATATGATATAGAAACATCTATAAACCAGTCCTGACTTTTTCCTTCTCAGTCATAGGAACTCCCATGGGGCCATAAGTGCGGATTGACCAAAAAAAAAAAAAAAAAAAGAGGGAATGCAACGGAAGTATCAAAGAAATCTGAGCCATCTAGTTATAGAACTTGAAAATAGATGGCTGCTGTATATATTCAAATTATGGCTCAGCAAATCAGGTAACACCCAGTTTTTTATAGACATCCCAGGTTGCATGCTCACTTGATATAGTTAGCATTTAGTCTATATCATTGCCTCATAGAAAAGATTGTTTCTCAAAATGAGGATAGTTATCTGCTGAAGGGAGTGTGAGTTTGCTTCAACCCTAGAAGCCTATGTTGTGATTTTTCATATTTTGTCTGTCAGAGACTCCATACGTCATTTCTATTTGCTACAGACATTTTATGTCTCATTGGATCTGCTAATCATAAGTCCCAAGTGGAAGAGTAGCTTGTTCTGCAGTCTTGACTTGCTACAGAGCCCTTTATTGCTTTGGACGACACTCAAAGGTGGCACCCTTTTGCAATACCCTTAAAGAAACATTTTGGACAATATAAATTTAAAAGAGTTTATTTGAGCAAATAATGATTCATTAATCTGGTAGAACTCAGGAGAGGTTCAGAGTGCACCACCACAGCAGCATGGGCAGCGAGGTTTTATGTGGAGGGAAGACAAAGACATTGATTAGTTTCACATGGAAACAGTCTCAGAGGTTAGTTGGCAGTTTCTGATTGGCTAAGTCTCTTGTTTCATTTTACTGTTTACATTGGGCTTTGGTCTGCTCACATAGAAACCTAAAGCACAGTGGCTCTCTCAGCCAAGTGGCCTATTAGAATTTTTTAAAAAACAGTTATTGAATAAGAGTAGAAGCCTCCTGTCATCTCCCTTTCAAGCTTGAACTTCATGGTGAAGTTTGTACCTTCAGCATGCTTTCTTTCTCAACCCTAGAACTTTGCATATACTGCTCCATGTATCTAGAATACATTTTTATCCCTTTTCTGGTCCTTGTATGCTTTTTGACCTTAGATACTGCCTGCTAAGCAGTCTTTCCTGTCTTCCTAAGCCTGGGTTAGGTGTCCCTTCCTTGTGCTCCCACAGCACACCTGACTTATTCTTATCACAGCATTTAGCACATTATGTTGAAATTCCTTGGTGGATTGTTTATATCAGTGTTTCTCAGACCTTTTTATTATCACCCATCTAAAGAGTCTTTTTAGACATTTTGTTCCTAATCACCATTCCCCTCCTCTTTGAAAATTTAATGACCTGTATATGCTATATATCTTTGTACTGCATGTATATCTGTGTCTTATGTTTTTTAAAAAGATTTTCTTCCAGCCGGGCGCGGTGGCTCACGCCTGTAATCCCAGCATTGGGAGGCCGAGGCAGGCAGATCACGAGGTCAGGAGATTGAGGCCATCCTGGCTAACACGGTGAAACTCCGTCTCTACTGAAAAATACAAAAAATTAGCCGGGCGTGGTGGCAGGCACCTGTAGTCCCAGCTGCTCAGGAGGCTGAGGCAGGAGAACGGCGTGAACCTGGGAGGCAGAGCTTGCAGTGAGCCGAGATCATGCCACTGCACTCCAGCTTGGGTGACAGAGCAAGCCTCCTGCCTCAAAAAAAAAAACAAAAAAAAAGATTTTCTTCCACCTCCACCAAGAGCCAACTTTCATCCGCTCTGTGAGTGGTATTACTTTCCCCCACTCCGAGGCCCCTTCTCGGGAATGCCTGGTCTCTAAGCACTCCTGAGGCATACGTTGTGTCTTGTTCTTTGTTGACTTACCAGAGCTTAGCATGGTACTTATCTAGTAAAGACCCAATAAAAATTTTAACAAATGAGTTAGTAAATGAATGAATCAACTTTTAAAGGAGACCGAAGATCACAGATGAAAGCAGATTGGTATTCCTACTTTTACCTTTGATTTCCCTTACAGAATTTGCTAGGCTATGATTTTTATGCCTTTCATTTTTTATACTTTTTCTTCCAAACGTTTTGAAGACTAGAACCATTCCTCATCCATTTGTCAAACCCTTTGGAGAAACGTAAATCACGGTGCTTTGCATACAGAAGGTATTGAATGAATATTCATTGAAATATTCAAGTGACTAAGTTAAGACTTCCCAGAAAATCATCAGTTTTCAATTAAACCCTAAGGACAGGGTCAAAAAAGAAAGGTGAGTTAATGGGTGCAGCACACCAACGTGGCACATGTATACATGTGTAGCAAACCTGCACGTTGTGCACATGTACCCTAGAACTTAAAGTATAAAAATAATAATAATAATAATAATAAAGAAAGGTGATTTCACTGGGACTTCACTTCAAGGACTGTAAGAGATTTTTTTTTTCTGAGACGGAGTCTCGCTCTGTCGCCCAGGATGCAGTGCAGTGTGTCATCTCGGCTCACTGCAAGTTCTGCCCCCCAGGTTCACGTCATTCTCCTGCCTCAGCCTCCCAAGTAGCTGGGACTACAGACGCCCGCCACCACGCCCAGCTAATTTTTTGTATTTTTAGTAGAGACTGGGTTTCATCGTATTAACCTGACCTCGTGATTCACCCGCCTCAGCCTCCCAAAGTGCTGGGATTATAGGCGTGAGCCACCATGCCCGGCCTGTAAGAGACTTTTCTATAACCATTGCCTATTTGTTTGTTTCTTCCTCTATGCTCTCTTAGTATTATTTATTTGTGTTTACTGTATATCAAGCTACCAGATAGACTGAGAAATCCCCTAAGGCAAGAACCACTTTTTACCCAGTCTTATATCTCCTGTGCCACACATGGTTTCAGACATCAAAGGAAATAGTAGAGTAGTAGAGGCATATCCATATTTGAGTTCTCCCTTTGCTTTTGACCAGTTGTGATCTTTGGCAAATTACTTAAATTATTGGTCTCTTTTATCGTATGATAAATGGAAATAATAGTAACTATCTCAAAGAAGTAAACATACCACTTCTAAAGTGGAGTGTACATCCATACTCCTGGGTCTCTGGTCTATGCCGGACCTTTGGTAATACAGAGAAGAGTACACATTCTGTTAGCCGGGAAATGCAACTGATTATACTAAGAGGGGACAATCTTAGAATTAAAATGTTTGTTATAAATGCTTTATCATCAAACTGACCCATAAAGGACTGATTTCCTCCTGAGTCTGATTTCCTACATTCAGAATCTCAGGATTCAGCTCAAGCTTTTTTCCTTTTTCATTATCCCTCGTCCTTTGTCCCTATCTATCCTCTCTCACTAAGCAAACAGGGGGGCCACTCACAGTTCCCTCCCCATTCCTATTTTCTCTGAACTTTGTTTATCCCATTTTTTCCTGCTTAGAGGGCTCTTCACCTGATCCCATTTCCCCCTCAGTTCCTGACCCCCAACCTCTTCTCCCTACTCTAACCCCATTCCAGCTTGGCCAAAGCACAAAGCAGAGAACTCAGAATGACCAGCTCTGGGAGAACAGAGTCAGAAAAGAAGTGGAACCCTAGGGGAAGAGATAAGAGATTAAAAGATGAATTGACAATACTTAAATGAAGAAAAGAAAAAGGTGGGATTTATGTTTGCTCGTATAAGAAGTGAGTATGTACTGACAGGTGACTAACAGACAAACTTTTTTCTTTCTTGGATTCTGTGAATGAACTTAACTCTCAGATACTAAGGTTTGTTGTTTGTTTATAATGGATTCTTCCTGCTCTTACATATGTTAAGGGCATAGGGTGATGAATACTAAATGAGATAACATCAGTTAGGAATTGTGGTCAGTTTAAAAAAGACAAGTAGGCATTCATTTTTGTCTTGTACAATAAGAAAAGGAGGGCTGGGCGCAGTGGCTCACGCCTGTAATCCCAGCACTTTGGGAAGCCAAGGCTGGCAGATCACAAGGTCAGGAGATCGAGACCATCCTGGCTAATACGGTGAAACACCGACTCTACTAAAAAAAAAAAAAAAATACAAAAAAGTTAGCCAGGCATGGTGGCGGGCACCTGTAGTCCCAGCTACTTTGGAGGCTGAGTCAGGAGAATGGCATGAACCTGGGAGGTGGAGTTTGCAGTGAGCCGAGATCGTGCCAATGCACTCCAGCCTGGGTGACAGAGCAAGACTCTGTCTCAAAAAAAAAAAAAAAAAAAAAAAAAGGAGAAGTGGGTGGTAAAGACCTAGCATGGCTGCTTCATGTTGTCATTAGAGTCCCAGGCTGACTGTGGCTTCCTTATGCTACCATGATGCAGCAGGAGAAGGTCCATTAACATAGTCATGTTTCAGGCAACAGAAAGGAGGGTGGATCAAGGACTGAGTCTACATCCCTTCTAAGGTGTTTTCCCAGAAGCCCTGTATCCAACTCCTCCTAGTCCCATCTGAGCCACACACCCACATCCACAAAGGAGGCTGAGGAATACAGTCTTTTAGCTGAATTCACTATCATTTCTAATACAAAAAGCGTTAAGTCCTGGGTTCTGTTAAATGAGAAGCAATTGTCTGTCTCTGCTATTAATGCATTGAGCCAGAAACAGGTAATGCTCAGTTGTAATTAATACTTAATTATTGGGTACTTAATGCTTATTGAATAAATAAGCAAATGGATGGAAACATTTCCCTACACACGTCAGAATTAGAGATAGCCGGTAGTTCCTTATTTCATTTGAAAGCTTATAGGCTTTGCTTACATATTTGTAGCCACTCAATTTGAATCCTCAGTTCAGAAGACATAAAGGAGGCAGCTGCACTCTGAAAAGAGCCTTGCTACTTGCTGCAGTATTGCATTTCTCTATCTGAGGGCAGGCAGAGCAATAGAATGAAAGTCTTAGGACTCTATTCTAGCCACTGTCCTTCATTTCATTTTTTTTCCTGCTTCACCCATGTAATCATCTCTCTGTAAGCAAATAAGTCCACTGAGTTTCAGTTCTGTCTCTGTTTCTGTTTCCTCTGGTACTTTGTTCAAGCCATTTTACACCTGTATAGAAAGTCTTCTGCCTTCCTCCTCTCCTCTCCATCAATGCCTCTTCATTTTTAGAGACCTGCAGCTTCAGTGTCCTTACCGTGGGCCAACCCATTCTGCTTTCTCTGTCTTCATGCTGATCTCTGTCTCCTTCCTTGGAATTTTTCTAACACTACCAAACACACTGAAAGAGACTTTATTTCTTATACATAAGTTTCTTGTGTGTCTTTCTTTTTGTAGCTTTCACGATTCCTCAATACCTACCAGATGGTCCATAAACATATTTTGGCCAATTATTCCACTGACTATTAAAGCCTAAGCCTTGTTGATGTGATAAGTGGTGGCCAATGAGAGTCAGGGTGAAGCATTTTTACTTTGGCGAGATGCATAGGGACTGCTCCATTGCACTGGTTTTCTTCGCTCCTCTGTTGTGTAAGGCAGGCTCTTGTGAAACAATTTTTCCCCCAAAGCTTCCTTGTTTTTGACTGTTTTAATGTTCACGAGGCCAGAGAGGTCTCCCAAATTATCCAAACATCTCATAGCAGTTGGGTCCCAAGAAAGAGTTAACCATGGGCCTCAGTTTCCTTTCCTCTTCCAGTGGTTGTCTGACTGCCTCATTGAAACCCTCAGGTAGATCAAAGAATCATAAACAAGTCGTAGGCAGCTTTGTGGGAGTTTGAATTTCAGGCAGAAGCCTTTAGAAACAAGTCTTGAACCTTACAGTGTGTAGGTGAACAGCTTTTATTCAGACCTGGGTTTTACATAGGAGTTAAAGCCAAACTGAAGAAAAATGTTCAGAACAATCCCTTCAATATGATAGAGAAAAGGTTCTAATTATATTAACCAGGGTTCTTTTTTTTTCTTTGAGACGGAGCCTCGCTCTGTCGTCCAGGCTGGAGTGCAGTGGCACGATCTCGGCTCACTGCAAGCTCCGTCTCCCGGGTTCACGCCATTCTCCTGACTCAGCCTCCAAAGTAGCTGGGACTACAGGTGCCAGCCACCTCGCCTGGCTAATTTTTTGTATTTTTATTAGAGGCGGGGTTTCACCGTATTAGCGAGGATGGTCTCGATCTCCTGACCTCGTGATCCGCCCGCCTCAGCCTCCCAAAGAGCTAGGATTACAGGCATGAGCCACCGTGCCCGGCCGACCAGGGTTCTTAATGCAGAAAGAGTCCCTTCTACCTAATAGAAAGATGTATATTTAAAGGAATTGATTCTCCCACAGAATTTAAGTAGTCAGGAACAAAGAGTTGGGAAAAGTATCCCACCATACCTGAGTTAGTTATAACGGAAAAAAAATCCCTGCTGCAGTAGCTTGCTGCTTGTACTTATGATGCTAGAGACTGGATGACAGACACTGGAGTTGCCCCAGAAAAAACAAATACTTTTGTCATGCCCACTAAAACATCTGATGGCTTTTCCTGTGGGCTTCATCACCTGGTCACCTCGTGCTCACTTCTGCCTCCAAGTCTCATGCAGATGGATCTGTTTGGCAGACTCTAAATGCATGGTCATTAGAGTGGGTTCCTAGTTTGGACTGTCAGTCAAACTTTCAAGGCACAAACTTACCACCACAACATTTAGCTAGCTCTTAGAAAGGATACAGAAGAGACAGCATCCAGAACAACAGTGTCTCAGAAGCCTTGGGTGCAGTTTCTGATGTCCCCAAGCACATACACTGGGGCATGTTTTGGTCACAACAAATGACAAGCTGAAGTGAATGGGGATCACATCAGCATAGGAAAATCATAGAGTTTAGGATCCCTGAAGCCTGAAGTCTCTGCTAATCCTCAGCATCCCAAAGGCTGCATGCCATGCTTCCATTCTTTAGTGCAGCTACAGTCCATAAGTCACAGGTTCCACGATGAACCATCTTGACAACTAGGTACAATACTTAGGAATGTCTTACAAAGGCTTATTTAGCCACAGTGGATATGTCAAGAAGTTCAACTAAAGATCAAACTATGTTCAAGCATCCCTGAGACTCTAAGAGTGACAGTCCAGCTGTTAATTCTTATCTTTCACCAGGTCACTTGTGGAATTCTGGCCGAAAGGGAGTCTGGGAATTGCAGTTTTGAGCTTTTCTGACATCAGTGGTCCAGCAAATCAAGTAAGGAGGTTAGAAAAGATGTTGTGTGAACCAAAATACCACTTAAAAGCAAAAACAAGGTGACCTAAAAATTCTCCAGACTTGGTGTCTGGCGATGGGCCACTAAAACTATCTGCCCTAAGTTGTGACTTTGGACAAATTACCTGCTCACTTTGTTTTTCGGCTTCCTTAGCTGCCACAAGAGAGATTCAGACTGTATTGCTTTAGCAGTTCAGCTGTAACATTATTTAATTCCATAATTTGGGGGCAAATGTATTCTAAATCTCCGAGCTTCAGCACCACAGAAGACACATGACCAGACTGGCTGTGTGTAACTGATACTTTTGAATTAAAATATCATGACACGTCAGAACTTGCTCTAATCTTTGTGCTATTTCCAGATTTGTGAAGTATTTTACTCACTCTTATTCTAATGTGACTTGTATAGAAGTCAGTTGGTTTTAATTCATATTTATAATATTCAGTTTTACGAACCTAAACTCTGTAAGCATATTTTATATTCTTTTGAACACATTTAATTTCTGGAAAAATTTTATTAATAGCAATATATACAAAAAATTGTGTTGGGTGGCATTTTATCAACTTGAGGCAAAAGTGAAACTGCTTGGGATGCCATAACAGTGTAGTTAACAGAGTACAGAGTTGTTGGCTTAAACAGCAGAAATTACTTTTCTCACAGTTCTGGAGGCTGGGGGTCCAAGATTAATTTTACTTTAATTACTTCCTTAAAGCCCCTTTCTCCAAATACAGTCACATTGGGGGTTAGAGCTTTAATTTTTAAACTTGGGTTGGGGACACAATTCAGTCCACAGCACTGCCTCAGTGGGACCTAAAAAGCAGGATGAAGAGAAGTCCCAGATCATTACACTCTGAGTCAAAATCCCTAAAACGCCTGGGTGTGGCGGTCCACGTGTGTAATCCCAGCAGTTTGGGAGAGTGAGGTCGGAGGATTGCTTGAGCCCATAAGTTTGAGACCAGCCTGGGCAACAAGGTGAGGCCTCATGTCTACAAAAACTTTAAAAGTTAGCTACACATGGTGGCATGAGCCTGTAGTCCCAGATGCTTGCAAGGCTGAGGCCAGAGGATCCCTTGAATTTGAGGCAGCAGTGAGCTATGATGGCCTGGAGGACAGAATGAGACCCTGTCTCTTAAAAAAAAAAAAATCCCTAAAGGAACTGTGGTACACAAGTCAAAACAAAACAAAACAAAAATCAATGAATGAGTATCGATGTAACCATTTATTTGCTACTTTGGGATCCATCTAGCTTACCTTTCTTCATCAACTTGTTTCCTGAGTCCCTGCCATAGGAATAACCTTACCTACTTAGAATGATATAAAGATTCAGAAAGATGTTGAAGGGGCATAATTATTACAGAAGGAGGACTGGGAAAGATGATTTAAGTGGTTTAGAAATGAAAATCCTCTCCCTGGGATGTGGAGAAATAGGAACACTTTTACACTGTTGGTGGGATTGTAAACTAGTTCAACCATTATGGAAAACAGTATGGCAATTCCTCAAGGATCTAGAACTAGATGTACCATATGACCCAGCCATCCCACTACTGGGTATATACCCAAAGGATTATAAATTATTCTACTACAAAGACACATGCACACGTATGTTTATTGCGGCACTATTCACAATAGCAAAGACTTGGAATCAACCCAAATGTCCATCTGTGACAGACTGGATTAAGAAAATGTGGCACATATACACCATGGAATACTATGCAGCCATAAAAAAGGATGAGTTTGCGTCCTTTGTAGGGACATGGATGCAGCTGGAAACCATCATTCTTAGCAAACTATCACAAGAAGAGAAAACCAAACACCGCATGTTCTCACTCATAGGTGGGAACTGAACAATGAGATCACTTGGACTCGGGAAGGGGAACATCACACACTGGGGCCTATC
>NC_045441.1:74902285-74962318 GCF_002776525.5 Piliocolobus tephrosceles | reverse complement strand
GGGGGGAGGGGGGAGGGATTGCATTGGGGAGTTATATCTGATATAAATGATGAATTGATGGGTGCCGAGTTGATGGGTGCAGCACACCAACATGGCACAAGTATACATATGTAACAAACCTGAACGTTATGCACATGTACCCTAGAACTTAAAGTATAATAAAAAAAAATAATAAAAATAATAAAAAATAAAAAATAAAAAAAATTAAAAAAAAGAAAATCCTCTCCCTGCAGCACGCTTACCAAAAATCTCAGTTCAGCGTATTTTTATAACCTTAATGAACTGAAACCTAATTGTAACAATTCATTTGGTCCAGATTAGAAAGATAACTAAGAAGAAATTAACATAAAACTCTTGGGAGGCCGAGGCGGGTGGATCAAGAGGTCAGGAATTGGAGACCAGCCTGACCAACATGGTGACATGGTGAAACCCCATCTCTACTGAAAAAAAAAAAAAAAAATTAGCCGGGTGTGGTGGCACATGCCTGTACTCCCAGCTACTCAGGAGGCTGAGACAGGAGAATTGCTTGAACCCGGGAGGCAGAGGTTGCGGTGAGCCAAGACTGCACCACTGCAATCTAGCCTGGGTGACAGAGCAAGACTCCATCAGGCGGGGTGAGGGCAGAACATAAATATCCTTGGCAAATTATTCTGAGTATTTCCTTAGGGGCTGTTTTTCTTTGAAGATGAGTTCAATTTTGGAAAATAGTAAAGCTTGGCAAATACAGTAGGTGATTAATTGGACAGTATATATAAATAATGCAACACGTTAATAACTGGACTGACTTCCTGTGCAGTTGAAACCAGTTCTTTTGAGGACACAGTTGGTGAAGTTCAACCACTGAGAGTTTCGTGTCCTGAGTTTTGCTTTCACTGTTCTTCATGGGCCATTCTTTTTGTTGTTGTTGTTTTGAGACAGTGTCTTGCTCCGTCACCCAGGCTGTAGCGCAGTGGTGTGATCTCGGCTCACTGTGGCCTCCACCTCCTAGGTTCAAGTAATTCTTCTGCCTCACCTCTTGAGTAGCTGGGACAATAGGTATGCGCCAGCAAGCCCAGCTAATTTTTTGGTATTTTTAGTAGACCCGAGGATTCATCATGTTGGCCAGGCCGGTCTCCATCTCCTGGGCTCAAGTGATTCACCCGCCTAGACCTTCCAAAGTGCTGGGATTCCAGGCCTGAGCCACCGTGCCCAGCCTCAGCTCTCAGTTTTGAAACTAATAACCTGTGTTATAGATCTTGAGTTACTTAGTTCTCAGAATGACCTCCAGCTCTTTTGGCTTTTTCCCCTTAGTTTTATAGCAATGCGAAAAGACCAGTATATGCTATACTTTTGCCTGAAAAGGTCTGAGAGACTTTATTGACTGGGGAATGGAGAGAATATGGAGAGGCCAGAAGAATGGGGGCTCAGAAGAGCTCTTTGGAACTTTATCAACCCCCGGGGAAAATGAATACAATATGATTCCTTTCGTTTGTTGACCTCAGTGACATGAAAACAAATTGCCAAGCCTTCTTGAGGTCCACAGGTCTTCATTTCACACTTAAAATGTGCCCAAAGATTCCATTGTGATGACTTCATAAAATCTGAAGCTAATCAAATATTTATTATTTTATGACATTGGTTCTAAACTTGTTTTCTCACAAAAATGATTCTAACATATAACAGATTGCAAGTTTAAATTTAAGTAGTGTTTTGTTCCTGATGAATTAAAGAAAGGACTGAGAGGGTATATTTCAGGATTGGGTAAAATAAAGAGTAGGATGAATAGCAGGAAGTGAAAGAGGCTAAATAAAGATGGGGAAAGACTTCAAAATACAGACTAAGAACCTGAGGTTTTACCTGGGAGCATGATGGTAGAGAGGAAGGATTTATGGAAAGAACATTCCTCTGCTAATTTAAGGGTTGTCCTAAATGACAGAGGAAAGACAAAAAGGGATGAAAATTAGTAGAGAAGTCTATTAGTAGAGAGGGAGGAATGAATCAGCAGAGCACAAAGGAATAGAAGCTATTTGAAGACTTTAAATTGAACAGGTAGTTTCACAATTTGACTTTCAGCGTTCTAGAAAACTGGGATTCTGCTTTTCTTGAAAGAGCAGATTATGCCAGTACATAGCCTAGTGATTCAAAAGGTGGTCTACTGACTTATCACCTGGAACTTGGTAGAAATGCATGATCTCAGGCCTCTCATTTTAAGGGTCTCAGGTGGTTTCCATGCACATTAAGTTTAGGAAGCACTGGGACTGCAATTGAGAAGATGGATTATGATGTTAGAAGGACTGAGTCGAGTCCCACCTGTCATAGTCATTCTTCTAAAGGTGCCACTGTGGGCAAGTTACTCCATATCATTAAGCCTCAATTTTCTTATTTGTAACACAATGGAAGTGTAATACCTACCTCAAAGAGCTATTAGGATGAAATGAGGTAGAACTTGTAAAGCTCTTAACATGGTGCTTGGCAAATAAAAAGTAGTCAATGCTAACAATTGATGTCCCTGACAATGTCACTGTTCCTAACAAAGGCCTAGGAAGAATTTAAACTTATGTTGAGTTTTACCTTTTTAATTTTCAAAATAATTTTCCTAAAGAAGGATGGAAGAAAGGAAAGTAGAAGAATGGGGAGGGACAGGAAAGAAGAAAGAAACGTCTAATTCCCTAAAGGAATAGGCGTGGTAAAGACACTCCCCAGATAGCTGGATTGTTCCTTTCAATTTGTGGAAATAATTGGCATTGTTCCCTTGGAGTTCTGCATAAAAAACATATGAATCAATCTGCCACAGATTGACACCACCTAAATGAACTCATTTAGCTTCCATTTAGTCCAGATGACCCTCTGCTAGTCAGCTAATCAATCTGACAGAAATGCAATGGTCCTCTTCCGGTCTTACTAGCAGCAAAAGCCCTAATGTGTCTCACCATAGGAACCTGTTATTTGGTACTAGTGACTGTTTTGGATCCTATTATTTCTAGAAGACATGTAATACTAAAATTATTTCTTTAAGGTGAACAGTTTAGGGAGTAGAGTTGTACCTTATCTAAGCCAGGTGTTTTAGTTTTTTGTTTTTGAGACAGAGTCTCTGTCTCCTAGGCTAGAGTAGAATGACACGATCTTGGTTCATTGCAACCTCCACCTCCCAGGATCAAGTGATTCTCCTGCCTCAGCCTCCTGAGTAGCTAGGATTACAGACATGTGCTACCATGCCTGGCTAATTTTTCTATTTTCAGTAGAGATGGGGTATCACCATGTTGGCCAGGCTGGTCTCGAACTCCCAACCTCAGCCGATTCACCCACCTCAGCCTCTCAAAGTGCTGGGATTACAGGCATGAGCCACCGCACCTGGCCTAAGCCAGATGTTTCTGAAGGAGTCTATCATTTGACAACAGTTACTTGTTTCGAGCAGTCAAACAAACACTTTAATTCCCTGTAATATTAAAAGTCAGAGCTCTGCCGGGCGCGGTGGCTCAAGCCTGTAATCCCAGCACTTTGGGAGGCCGAGGCGGGCGGATCACGAGGTCAGGAGATCGAGACCATCCTGGCTAACATGGTGAAACCCCGTCTCTACTAAAAAAAATACAAAAAACTAGCCGGGCGAGGTGGCGGGCGCCTGTAGTCCCAGCTACTCCAGAGGCTGAGGCAGGAGAATGGCGTAAACCCGGGAGGCGGAGCTTGCAGTGAGCTGAGATCTGGCCACCGCACTCCAGCCTGGGTGACAGAGCGAGACTCCGTCTCAAAAAAAAAAAAAAAAAAAAAGTCAGAGCTCTATGATTGTTTTCCTCAATGCCAATATAGGAAGTTATCCCTGTGGATTTGAATGTAGTTGATAATCAGATCTAACTTGCCATGCCAGCAAAATATCACATTGAATTCCTTTCCTATTGCTGTTCCCTCTGTCTCTGAAAGCCCTTATTCCTTTCACTGTATAGAATTCTTACTCGTTCCTTAGATTGTCACCTCCATGAAGACTTCCTCAGTTGCCTTAGGCATTAAGTTCATATGTTTATTTTATAGTGTCTGGTACCTGCTTCTGTCTTTTACCATGTATCTCTCTGGATAGTGCTGGCTGCTGGTGTGTCTGCCTCCTGCCCCTGCCCCCGCTTCCCTGGGATTGTGAGTTCCTCAAAAGCAGAAACCATGTCATTTATCTCTGTTTTCCTAGCACTTAGCCTAGAGAGCCAGCAGTGGACACCCAATAAGTGGTTGCTGACTAATTCAACAAATGAATTAATGGCAGAGTTATTGCTTGGATGGTGTTTTAGTTTCCTAGAGCTACTGTAACTAAGTATAACCAACTGGGTGGCTTACACAACAGAAATGTATTCTCCCATGGTTCTACAGTCAGCAGGGTCATGCTCCCTCTGAATTCTCTAGGCGATATGAACAGGAGACAGAAAAATACTAGGTAGAAGAGGGTGGTTCCTCTGCAAAGGCCTCCCCTCAGGCCTGGATACCCATGGCCCTAAATGAGGACAGGCATGCCGGTTTTTGTGCCCAAAAAGTTGCCTTTTGGCCTGCCATGCCCCCTATCCTGTCCCCATATCAACCTCAAACCCCAGGCTGCAGAACAGTAGATGAGGAGACAGGCAGACAAATGGCAGAAGAGCACAGCAGAGAAAGAGGAGAGGAAGAATGTCTGAACACCGAGAGGAGTTCAACTTGGGGTGGTCAGAGAGGAGTTCAGCTGCCGGACGGCCAAACTCCAGGGGAAGATAATCTTCCCAATTCCCCATTCCAGCTCCCTATCCATCCTGCTAAGAGCCACCTCTACCACTCAATAAAACCCCTGCATTCATCCTTGAAGTCGTGCGTGACCCTATTCTTCTGGGACGCTGGACAAGGGCCAAGGTACCAAGGGGCCACTGAGCTGGTTAACAGTTATGCTGTCTGCGGATGGCAGACCTAGAAAGCACTGTAACGCTGGGGCTTCAGGAGTTGCAGGCACCCACCCCTAGATGCTGCTGTGGGGCCGGAGCCCAAAAGTGTTCACCCTGGTTCCTGCACCTGCCTGTATGCATGCTCCCTGTCCTGTAAGGGGTTTGAGCTTGCAGTGGCTGAACAGAGAATCACACCCCTGTCGCACATCCTATGAGGGGTGCCAGGGAACTCTCCCATCTCAAAGCGGAAAATCTATCCTTGTCTTTTTTTTTTTTTTTTCCAGATGGAGTCTCGCTCTGTCACCCAGGCTGGAGTACAGTGGTGCTATCTTGGCTCGCTGCAACCTCTACCTCCCAGGTTCAAGCAATTCTCCTGCCGCCTCAGCCTCCCTAGTAGCTGGGATTACAGGTGCCCACCACCATGCTCAGATAACTTTTTGTATTTTTAGTAAAGACGGGGTTTCACTGTGTTGGCCAGGCTGGTCTTGACCTTCTGACCTCAGGTGATCCACCCACCTCAGCCTCCCAAAGTGCCGGGATTACCTTGTCTCTTTCAGCTTCTGGTAGCCTGAGGTATTTTTTGGCTGGTGGCAGCAAATCTTCAATCTCTACCTCAGTCCTCACATGGCTGTCTCCCTTCTCTGTCCAAATTTTTATCTTCTTATGAGGACACCAGCCATATTTGATTAAGGACCCACCCTATTCCAGTATGATCATGTATTAACTAATTGCCTCTGCAATGATGTCATTCCCAAATAAGCTCACATTCTGAGATACTGAAGGTTAGGGCTTCATCTTTCTGGGGGTACACTTCAATCCAAAACATATAGTAAGGATCTTAGGGGAAATCCCATAGCAGGCATGGTCTATGCCTTCCACTCTTTGTACAATTGAATCCTGATTTAGAATTAAGATTACAGGTAGCTTTAATAAATAGTAGCCAGAAATGGAACACTTTTAGGGAAAAGAAGTGAAAGTACTGTAGCAGGAAATTCACTAATCTCTCAAGTGGTATAAATATATTTCTCACCTAGAACTCCCCTCTAATATTAAATGAATGAAAATTAATTAAACTGAAGTCTTTATAATTGTCAGTGGAATGAAATACCATTTACTGTTTACACAGGTTTGACCCAGATATTAGATTCACAAATATTCACTGCGATTTCATGTTAACTAAAATTTATTTGATAATTTACCAAACTGTTAGCAGCTCAAATTCTAATAACTTTGGTAAATAACAAGAGAAAAGCAGGTTAATTAATTATTGAAGATAGCATGGGAATGTATGGAAAAGAATGGTGAAGCTGGATGCAGTGGTGGACACCTGTAGACCCAGCTACTTGGGAGGCTGAGGCAGGAGGATTGCTTCAGCCCAGGATGTCAAGGCTACAAATGAGATGTGGTCCTGCCACTGCACTCTAGCCTGGGTGTCAGAGCAAGACCTTGCCTCAAAATAAAAAGTAAAAAGATAAAAGGATAATGAGATGTTGATAGCCAAGATGTTAGCAGTATGAGTGTCAGCATCAATGGCAGATGACACCTCCTGGGGCAGACATCAGCCCTTTTGACATTGATCATTGACAGCCTAGCTCTAGGCAGGAGCAACAGAGGATCTTGCAGACCTTGGCAGTGTAACTGCCATGAGGGTCCTAGTGAAATCGGAGAGTTATCTGGCCCCCCTCCCAGGACATGTGACCAGGGTGTGGCTCTCTGTTCAGCAGCTGTGAGCTTAAACCCCTTACCAGAGGGGTGGCATACAGGCAGGTGCAGGAACTGGGGTGAATGCTTTTGAGCTCCAGCCCCACAGCAGCATCTATGGGTGGGTGTCTGAGACTCCCAAAGCCCAAGAGGACACGTGTTACAGTGCGTTCTTTTAGCCTTGCTGTCCAGGGACGGCTTAAGGGTTAACCAGCTCAGTGGGCCCTCTGCCTTTTTGCAAAGACGGGGGCCAGTGTGACAGCTTTCTGTGTCCTGAGCTCTTGTCCAGCATCTTCAAAGAATTGGGAAACATACGGACTTGAAGCATGAATGTGAGGGTTTTACTGAGTGGTGGAGGTGGCTCTCAGCAGGATGAATGGGGAGCTGGACAGGGGATGTAGCGGGAAGATTATCTTCCCCTGGAGTTTGGCTGTCCAGTAGCTACCCACTTGAACTCCTCCTGACATTCCCTCTCTTTCTCTGTGCTACTATTCTACTATTTGTCTCCTTGTCTGCTGCTTCTGGAGCCTGGGGTTTGGGGTTTATATGGGTACAGGATAGGGGGCACGGCAGGCCAAAAGGCAACTTTTGGGGCACAAAAGCAGGAATACTTCTCACCTAGGCCCATGGGTATCCAAGCTTGAGGTTGGGGCCTTTGCTGGGGAACCATCCTCTTCTGTAAACCACCACCAAACTGAAGTAGACCACAGGGGAAGAAATGGCAGACACCAATGAGTAGCAAAGAAATGTTCACATAACACACATCAGGAAAGCAAGAGAGAAATGTGAAGAAAAAAAGAATGAGAAAAGGGAAGAGAGGTTTCTGGGAAAATCATGGGTACCTAATATTAGGGATGATCTCAGTGACAGGGTGTAAATGTAATAGAGGTGGCCTTGAGAAGGGCGAAGTTGGGAAGATGTTGGGAGACCTGGCTAAGAAGCCTGTTAGAGGGTGATAATGGGTAAACAAACTTTTTGTTTAGATAATGGGAAGGGTGTAGGGAATATCTAGCATGGCTCTAGTAGGGGTCAGGGGTCTGAAGAGCTGGGTATAAAGAAGGGAATGGCTAGGGAAGGTTGCAAAGGTGTGGCAGGAGAGCTGTGGATATGCTGACCCAAATGTCCATGTAGGCCAGAGGCAGGACCATGTGTACTGCTGTGCAGGTGTAGCCCTGCACTAAACAGCAAGCTGAGCAGGTTGGTGGGGGTTTGGAATCCAGTCTGGATGCCTCACAGTAAGCTGTGGGCCCTATCTCAAGATGGCATCCCCTTGGAAGAAACAGGGAGGCTTTTTAAAATCCACAAAGCACCACATGGGCTAGTATAGTTTTGACCAATAGCATTTTTTTCTGGTCACTTTTTGGCCCCTAAGGCCCTGGTACTGCTTCCATCTTCCCCTCCCATATTTGAAAATGGCTCTTGTTTACCCTCACCCATTCTGTAAAGCCTGTAGCCGTGTTTTTTCTCTCTCTCTCTTTTTTTTTTTTTTTTTTTAAAGAGAGGTGTTCTTACCCTGTCACTCAGGCTGGAGTGCAGTGGTACAATCATGGCTCACTGAAGCCTCAGCCTCCTGGGCTCAAGCAGTCCTCCTGCCTCTGCCTCCTAAGGAGCTGGATCTAAGTGTGCCACCATACCCAGCTAATTTTTATTTTTATTCCAGATGGGGTCTCATTATGTTGCCCAGGCTGGTCTCAAGTCCCTGGCCTCAAGAGATCTTCCTGCATTGGCCTCTCAAAGTGCTGGGATAACAGATATGAGCCACTGCATGCAACCTGATTTTCTCAGTCAGCTCTGATGGAGGTATTTGACGTAAACTTAAGAAGGCCTTTGTGCTGTATCTCCATCTCAAGCTTTCCCATCAGTTACTGCCAAATATTCTCCTGCCTTAATATCCAGGCCTTGTCTTCTTCTTGATTAGAATCTTCTTAGTGTAAACTTGCAGGTTGCAAGACTTAGTCACTCTCCTTTCTGAAGAAGCTCTGTATAACATGTACCAACAGCTGGCTTACAGGCTTCATTGAGAAGGAATGGTGTTTGAAATCTGTCACATTTCTTGGGCCCATTTGAGTCTTGGACCCATTTGAGTATTCGTAAATCTATGAACCATTTCTCCACAAAAGTACGCGTAATTACGCATACACATCTTCAGTAGTTTCCAGATTCTGGAAAACTCTTTCTTTTTTTTTTTTTTTTTTGAGATGGAGTCTCGCTTTGTCACCGAGGCTGGAGTACAGTGGCTGGATCTCAGTTCACTGCAAGCTCCGCCTCCCGGGTTTACGCCATTCTCCTGCCTCAGCCTCCCAAGTAGCTGGGACTACAGGCGCCCGCCACCTCGCCCGGCTAGGTTTTTGTATTTTTTTTAGTAGAGACGAGGTTTCACTGTGTTAGCCAGGATGGTCTCGATCTCCTGACCTCGTGATCCGCCCATCTCGGCCTCCCAAAGTGCTGGGATTACAGGCTTGAGCCACCGCGCCTGGCCTGGAAAACTCTTTCATAGCACTCCCTAAGAAGTTAAGTCCCAGCTCTAGAGACCATTTGAGGCAATTGTAGACTTTGATATGTTGTATGTTATTAATTTTCCTCTTGTAGAACTCATAGTTTTGAATATAAACAAAAACTTGATGTCATCAAATGTCTATGGCAACTAGAGACATTTGTGCTTACTGCCTCTAGGTGCATAGTAGAGTATTTTGAGAATACTATGATTTCTAATCTGTCTCCTGGTCACCAACTGTATTCCCTGAATTCATTTTCTTAACTGGTTTATTATAAATGGCCTCCTACCTTTTTATCCTCATTCTTACCCTCCTTCATCCCATGTTCCACTCTAGCTTCCAGAGTGATTTTTGTAAAATAAAATTCATGTCATTCCTTGCTTAAAAACCATTCAAAGACTCTGTTGCTTATAAGATGTGGTTATATATTTAGGACCACTAATCCTTCATAAACCAGTGTATAAAACTAATCTGTGTATAAAATCTGTTGTTGCTCCAACTGAGACTACTTGAGCTCTATCAGAGAGAATGTGGGCTGAAAGGGTCTTGGAATTCAATGTAGATTGGGAAGAACTCGATGTGACAAGAACATCAAGCCAGGACAACAAAATTGTCATGTTTTTCCTAGAACTGCAGTACCACTGTCTTGGTAGTACAAGCAGTCTATGAATAGCAAACAATTGTACTGAAAGAGCAACACATTATCGATGGATGACAACATTTATGCAAGAATTTATCGGGCAGGTGGGTAGTGGAAGCATGGTGAGAGGATGGAGAAGTGCGACAGTGAAGAGTCACTAAAGGGTGTGTTGATGAGGGGTTACTGATATGGGCAGCTGGACTCCTGTCTGCTGGGGCCTCCAAAAAGAGGTCTGATTGGTGTTTGATTGATTACATTTGATTGGTGTACCTGAAAGTGACGGGGAGAATGGAATCAAGTTAGAAAACACTCTTCAGGCTGTTATCCAGGAGAACTTATCCAACCTAACAAGACAGGCTGACATTCAAATTCAGGAAATACAGAGAACACCACAAAGATACTCCTCGTGAAGAGCAACCCCAAGACACATAATCGTCAGATTTCACCAAGGTTGAAATGAAGGAAAAAATGTTAAGGGCAGCCAGAGACAAAGGTTGGGTTACCCACAAAAGGAAGCCCATCAGACTAACAGTGGATCGCTATGCAGAAATCCTACAAGCCAGAAGAGAGTGGGGGCCAATATTCAACATTCTTAAAGAATTTTCAACCCAGAATTTCATATCCAACCAAACTAAGCTTCATAAGCAAAGGAGAAATAAAATCCTTTACAGAAAAGCAAATGCTGAGAGATTTTTGTCACCCCCAGGCCTGCCTTACAAGAACTCTTGAAGGAAGCACTAAATATGGAAAGGAAAAACCAGTATCAGCCACTGCAAAAACATACCAAATTGTAAGACCACTGACACTATGAAGAAGCTGCATCAACTAACGAACAAAATAACCAGCTAGCATCATAATGACAGGATCAAATTCACACATAACAATATTAACATTAAATGTAAACAGGCTAAATGCCCTAATTAAAAGACACAGACTGACAAACTGGATAAAGAGTCAAGAACCATCAGTGTGCTGTATTCAGGAGACCCATCTCACGTGCAAAGACATACATAGGCTCAAAATAGAGATGGAGGAATATTTACCAAGCAAGTGGAAAGCAAAAATAGCAAGGGTTGCAGTCCTAGTCTCTAATAAAACAGACTTTAAACCAACAAAAATCAAAAAAGACAAAGAAGGGCATTACATAATGGTAAAGGGATCAATGCAACAAGAAGAGCTAACCATCCTAAATATATATGCACCCAATATAGGAGCACCCAGATTCATAAATCAAGTTCTTCAAGACTTGCAAAGAAATCCAGACTGCCACACAATAATAGTGGGAGACTTTAACACCCCACTGTCAACATTAGACAGATCAACAAAACAAAATTAACAAGGATATTCAGGACTTGAACTCAGCTCTGGACCAAGCAGACCTAATAGACATGTACAGAGCCCTCCACTCCAAATCAGCAGAATACACATTCTTCTCAGCACCACATAGCACTTATTCTAAAATCAACCACATAATTGGAAGTAAAACACTCCTCAGCCAATGTGAAAGAACGGAAATCATTAACAGTCTCTCAGACCAGAGTGTAATCTAATTAGAACTCAGGATTAAGAAACTCACTCAAAACAACACAACTACATGAAACTGAACAACCTGCCCCCAGATGACTTCCTTAAATAAGGAAATTAAGCCAGAAATAAATAGGTTCTTTGAAACCAATGAGAACAAAGACACAATGTACCGAAATCTCTGGGACACAGCTAAAGTAGTGTGTGGAGGGAAATTTATAGCACTCAATACCCACAGGAGAAAGCAGAAAAGATCTAAAATCAATACCCTAATATCACAATTAAAAGAACTAGAGAACCAAGAGCAAACAAATTCAAAAGCTAGCAGAAGACAAGAAATAACTAAGATCAGAACAGAACTGAAGGACACAGAAACATGAAAAACCCTTACAAAAAAAAAAAAAATCAATGATTACAGAAACTTTTTTTTTGAGACCCAGTGTCGCTCTGTTGTCCAGGTTGGAGTGAAGTGGCACAATCTCGCTCACTGCAACCCCACCTCCCTGGTTCCAGCAATTCTCCTGCCTCAGCCTTCTGAGTAGCTGGGACTACAGGCATGCGCTACCATGCCTGGCTAATTTTTTGTATTTTTAGTAGAGACAAGGTTTCACCATGTTAGCCAAGATGGTCTTAATCTCCTGACCACATGATCTTCCTGCCTTGGTCTCTCAAAGTGATCTTCCTGCCTTGGTCTCTCAAAGTGCTAGGATTACAAGTGTGAGCTACTGCGTCTGGTTGGAGCTGGTTGTTTGAAAATATTAACAAAATATCCTTGAGGAATTTCCACACTGTCTTCCACAATGGTTGAACTAGTTTACAGTCCCATCAACAGTGTAAAAGTGTTCCTATTTCTCCACATCCTCTCCAGCACCTGTTGTTTCCTGACTTTTTAATGATCATCATTGTAACTGCTGTGAGATGGTATCTCATTGTGGTTTTGATTTGCATTTCTTTGATGGCCAGTGATGATGAGCATTTTTTCATGTGTCTGGTGGCTGCATAAATATCTTCTTTTGAGAAGTGTCTGTTCATATCCTTTGCCCGCTTTTTGATGGGGTTGTTTTTTTCTTGTAAATTTGTTTGAGTTCTTTGTAGATTCTGGATATTAGCCTTAGAAATACCATTTGACCCAGCCATCCATTACTGGATATATACCCAAAGGATTGTAAATCATGCTGCTATAAAGACATATGCACATGTATGTTTATTGTGGTACTATTCACAATAGCAAAGACTTACTTGGAACCAACCCAAATGTCCATCAATGATAGAATGGATTAAGAAAATGTGGTACATATATACCATGGAATACTATGCAGCCATAAAGGATGAGTTCATGTCCTTTGTAGGGACATGGATGAAGCTGGAAATCATCATTCTTAGTAAACTTTCGCAAGGACAAAAAACCAAACACTCCATGTTCTCACTAGGTGGGAACTGAACAATGAGAACACTTGGACACAGGAAGGGGAACATCACACACCAGGGCCTGTAATGGGGTGGGGAAGGAGGGAGGGATAGCATTAGGATATATACCTAATGTAAATGACGAGTAAATGGGTGCAGCACACCAACATGGCACATGTATACATATGTAACAAACCTGCACGTTGTGCACATGTACCCTAGAATTTAAAGTATATATAAAAAAAAGTGACAAAAAAAAGAAATTAGAATGGAAAATGAATGAGAAACAGAGTATTGTGCTATATGCAGATTTAATTTCAGACTAACTTTAGTGGGCTGAAGGCAGAGACTAGTGGTAAGGCTGTAAGCGTTGAGGAACAAGGAATAGTGGTTTTCCAGGAATTCCTCTTGATCCTACAGAAGAAAGCAAAGGCATCTAGGAAGGCAGAGTCTTCCTCAGGCTCAAGGATTCCTCTCTTGGTCCTGACAATAGCAATTAGATCCAATGTCCTTGGATGAGTCTTGACTCCTGCCAGGAGAGAAGTCTTTCTACAAGTATATGGGCCTCTCACTTGACCCTTGGCTGATGAAGGCAAGCTGATCAGGGGAGGCCAGATCTTCCTCCAACTATGTAACAGCTTCCTTCTAGCCCCTGTTGATGGAGTTGAAAAGGCCTAAAGAGGCTGGAAGTAGGTCTCTGCATTAGGGTGTATGTCCAGAATTAGCCCTGGAGTCAAGTTCCATGAAAAAACCCCAAGTAGATTTTGATTAGAATTGCATTGTGTTTATAGAATGGCTTGAAGAAAATACTAGGTGCTCAATAAATGCTGTCAGAATGAAAAAAAGAGTAATTTGAGATACCTACTTCATGATGTTGTTGTGTAGATGAAATGAGTTGATACCTGCTATATGTATGATATAAACGTTTGCTATCATTTTTTAATTATTCAAGTTTGTATTCCCAGTAACTAGTGGAGTACTTGGCAGTAAATGTGCAATAAATAAAATATTGAATGATTGAATATAAAAAAGAAAAGATTAATGAAATTGACTACTAGCCAGACAAAGAAAAGAGAATAATCAAATAGCACAAAAATGATAAAGGGGACATCACCACTGATTGCACAGAAAAACAAACTACCATCAGAGAATACTATAAATACTTCTGCGTAAATAAACTGGAAAATCTAGAAGAAATAGATGCATTCCTGGACACATGCACCCCCTCCAAGACTAAATCAGGAAGAAGTCGAATCCCTGAATAGACCAATAACAAGTTCTGAAATTGAGGCAGTAATTAGCCCAGGACCAGACTGATTCACAGCTGAATTCTACCAGAGGTACAAAGAGGAGCTGGTACCATTCCTTCTGAAACTACTCCAAACAATAGAAAAAGGGGGACTCCTTCCCAACTCATTTTATGATGCCAGCATCATCCTGATACCAAAACCTGGCAGAGACACAACAAAAAAAAGAAAATTTCAGGCCAATATCCCTGATGAACATGGATGTGAAAATCCTCAATAAAATACTGGCAAACTGAATCCAGCAGCACAAAATGCTTATCTACCACGATCAAGTCGGTTTCATCCCCGGGATTCAAGGCTGGTTCAACATATGCAAATCAATAAACGTAATCCATCACAAACAGAACCAACGACAAAAACCACATGATTATCTCAATAGATGCAGAAAAGGCTTTTGACAAAATTCAACACCCCTTCATGCTAAAAACTCTCAAACTAGGTATTGATGGACTCTCTCAAAATAATTAAGAGCTATTTATGACAAACCCACAGCCAATATCATATTGAATGGGCAAAAACTGGAAGCATTCCCTTTGAAAACCTGCACAAGACAAGGATGCCCTCTCTCACCACTCCTATTCAACATAGTATTGGAAGTTCTGGCCCGGGCAATCAGGCAAAAGAAAGAAATACAGGGTATTCAAATAGGAAGAGAGGAAGTCAGATTGTCTGTTTGCAGATGACATAATTGTATGTTAAGAAAACCCCATCGACTCAGCCAAAATCCCCTTAAGCTGATAAGCAACTTCAGCAAGGTCTCAGGATACATAATCAATGTGCAAAAATCATAAGCATTCCTATACACCAATAATAGAGAGCCAACTCATGAGTGAACTCCCATTCACAATTACTATAAAGAGAATAAAATACCTAGAAATTCAACTTACAAGGGATGTGAAGGACCTCTTCAAAGAGAACTACCAACCGCTGCTCAAGGAAGTAAGAGAGGACACAAACAAATGGAAAAACACTCCACGCTCATTGATAGGAAGAATCAGCCAGGAGAGGTGGCTCACACCTGTAATCCCAGCGCTTTGGGAGGCCGAGGCAGGCAGATCACGAAGTCAGGAGTTCAAGACCAGCCTGACCAACATGGTGAAACCCTGTCTCTACTGAAAATATAAAAATTAGCCAGGTGTGGTGGTATGTGCCTATAATCCTAGCTACTCCGGAGGCTGAGGCAGGAGAATTGCTTGAACCCAGGAGGTGGAGGTTACAGTGAGCCGAGATTGTACCACTGCACTCCAGCCTAGGCAACAGAGACTCAAAAAAAAGGATAGGAAGAATCAGTATTGTGAAAATGGCCATACTGCCCAAAGTAATTTGTAGATTCAATGCCATCCCTATCAAGCTACCATTGACTTTCTTCACAGAATTAGAAAAAAACTACTTTAAATTTCACATGGAACCAAAAAAGAGCTTGTATAGCCAACACAATCCTAAGCAAAAAGAACACAGCTGGAGGCATCATGCTACCTGAATTTGAAGTACAGTACAAGGCTACAGTAACCAAAACAGCATGGCACTGGTACCAAAATAGATATATAGACCAATGGAGCAGAACAGAGGCCTCAGAAATAACACCACACATCTCCAACCATCCGATCTTTGACAAACCTGACCAAAACAAGCAATGGGGAAAGGATTCCCTATTTAATAAATGATGCTAGGAAAACTGGCTAGCCATAGGCAGAAAACCGAAACTGGATCCCTTCCTCACACCTTATTCAAAAATTAATTTAGATGGATTAAAGGCTTAAATGTGCCAGGAGTGGTGGCTCATGCTGTAATCCCAGCACTTTGGAAGCCCGAGGTGGGTGGATCATGAGGTAAGGAGTTCACGACCAGCCTAGCTAACATGGTGAAACTTCATCTCTACTAAAAATGCAAAAATTAGCTGGGCATGGTAGGGGGGCACCTGTAGTTCCAGCTTCTTGGGAGGCTAAGGCAGGAGAATCGCTTGAACCTGGGAAGTGGAGGTTGCAATGAGCTGAGGTCACGCCACTGCACTCCAGCCTGGGTGACAGAGTGAGACTCCATCTCAAAAAAAAAAAAAAAAGAAAAAGAAAAAAAGACTTAAATGTGAGACCAAAAATCATAAAACCGCTAGAAGAAAACCTAGGTAATATCATTCAGGACATAGGCATCAGCAAAGACTTCATGACTAAAACACCAAAAGCAATGGCAACAAAAACCAAAATTGACGAATGGGATCTAATTAAACTAATTAAACTAAAGAGCTTCTGCACAGCAAAGGAAGCTATTATCAGAGTGAATAGGCAACATACAGAATGGGAGAAATTTCTGCAATCCATCTATCTGACAAATGGCTAATATTCAGAAACTACAAAGAAATAAATTTACAGGAAAAAAACAACCCCATCAAAAAGTGGTGAAGGATATGAACTGACATTTCTCAAAAGAAGACATTTATGTGGCCCACAAACATGAAATAACGTTCATCATCACTGGTCATTAGAGAAATGCAAATCAAAACCACAATGAGATAACATCTCATGTCACTTAAAATGGCCATGAAAAAGTCAGGAAACAATAGATGCTGGAGAGGATGTGGAGAAATAGGAACGCTTTTACACTGTTGGTGGTAAATTAGTTCAACTATTATGGAAGACAGTGTGGTGATTCCTCAAGGATCTAGAACTAGAAATACCATTTGATCAGCAATCCCATTACTGGGATCATAACCCAAAGGATTATAAATCATTCTATTATAAAGACACATGCACACATATGTTTACTGCAGCACTGTTCACAATAGCAAAGACTTGGAACCAACCCAAATGCCCATCAATGATACACTGCCAACTCCACTTCCCAGGTTCACACCATTCTCCTTCCTCAGCCTCCCCAGTAGCTGGGACTACAGGCACCCATCACCACATCTGGCTAATTTTTTGTATTTTTAGTAGAGATGGGGTTTCACCGTGTTAGCCAGGGTGGTCTCGATCTCCTGACCTTATGATCTGCCTGCCTCAGCCTCCCAAAGTGCTGGGATTACAGGTGTGAACTACTGCACCCAGCCAAGAGTTGGTTTTAAAAAATTAAATTATTAAATTGTTGTACTGACACATTGTCATTGCAGATATTTATGGGGTACAATTTGAGGCATCAATACATATATGTTATATAATGAACAAATCAGGATATTTAGCATATCTGTCACCTCATACATTTATCATTTCTTTGTGATGAGGACATCTAAAAGCCTCTTTTTTCACGTTTTTGTAATATACAATGTCTTACTGTTAACTATCATCACCTTATTGTGCAATAGAACACCAGAACTTATTCTTCTTATAAAAGTGTAATTTTGTACTCATTGATCAAACTGTCTCCCCTCCTTCCAACGCTGGCTTTTTGAAAAGAAAATTGACAAATTCTTACCTAGACTAAGAAAAAAAGAGAAGATACAAATTAAGTCAGAAGTGAAAACGGAGACATTATAAAACTGATATCACAAAGAATTATATTAGTATGAACAGTCATATGCCAACAAATTGGACATCCTAGAAAAAATGAATAAATTCCTAGACACACATAACCTACCAATACTGAATCAATAAGAAATAAAAAATCTTAAAAGACCAATGACAAGTAAGGAATTGGAATCAGTACCAAAAATCTCTCATCATAGAGAAACCCAGAACCTGATGACTTCATTGCTGAATCCTACCAAACCCCTAAAGAAGAACTAATACCAATCCTTCTCAAACTCTCCCAGGTAATTGAAGAGGAAGAAACACTTCCAAGCATTTTGTGTGAGGCTAGCATTAACTTGAATTTGAAGTCAGCAAAAACATTATAAAAAAAAGAAAATTACAGTGCAGTAACCTTAAAGAACATAGACACAAAAATCTTCAAGAAAATACTAGCAAACCAAATATAACACCACATTAAAATATGGTTCAACATACACAAGTCTATAAGAGTGATACATCATGTTAACAGAATGAAGGACAAAAACGATATGGTCATCTCATTAAAGGCAGAAAAAAAATTGACAAAACTCAACATCTTGCATGATAAAAACTCCCAACACATCAGGTATAGAAATATACCTCAAAACAATAAAGGCCATATATGACAAGCCCACAACTAACTTTATGTTCGACAGTAACAATTAAAGACCTTTTCTCTAAGTTTTGGAATAAGACAAGGATGCATGCCTACTCTTACCACTTCTATTAAACATAGTGTTGCCAGAGCAATCATACAAGATAAAGAAATAAAAGGCATCCACGTAAGGAAGGAAGTAGGTGATAGCTTTCCCTCTAAGATCAGGAGAAAGACAAAGATGCTCACTCTCATCACTTCTCTATATAATATAGTAATAGAGGTTTTTGCCAGAGCAATTAGGCAAGAGAAATAAGTAAAAGGCATACAAATAGGAAAGGAAGTAGCAAAATTGTTGAAGACATGATCTTATACGTAGATAATCCTAAGAACTCTACCAAAACACTATTATAGAACTAATAACAAAAAGCAATAATGTTTCAGGATATAAAACTCAACATACGGGCCGGGCACGGTGGCTCATGTCTGTAATCCCAGCACTCTGGGGGGCCAAAGCGGGTGGATCACGAGGTCAGGAGGTTGAGACCATCCTGGTTAACATGGTGAAATCCCGTCTCTATTAAAAATGCAAAAAAAATTAGCAGAGCATGGTGGCGGGTGCCTGTAGTTCCAGCTACTCGAGAGGCTGAGGCAGGAGAATGACGTTAACCTGGGAGGCAGAGCTTGCAGTAAGCCGAGATTGTGCCACTGCACTCCAGCCTGGGTGACAGAGAGAAAAAAAAAAAAAAGAAAAAAAAATCAACATACAAAGATCTTATGAACTAACAAACTATCCAAAAAAGAAATCAAGAGAACAACACCCCCCTACCTTTTTTTTTTTTTTTTTTTTTTTGAGACAGAATCTCACTGTGTCACCCAGGCAGGGGTACAGTGGTGCTATCTCAGCTCACTGCAACCTCCACCTCCCCACTTCAAGTGATTCTCCTTCCTCAGCCTCCCGAGTAGCTGGGACTACAGGCATGCACCATCATGCCTGGATAATTTTTGTATTTTTAGTAGAGATGAAGTTTTGCCATGTTGGCCAGGTTGATCCGGAACTCCTGAGCTCAAGTGATCCACCTGCTTCAACCTTCCCAAGTACTGGGATTACAGGCATGAGCCACTGTACCTGGCCAAACAATCCCATTTATAATAGCTACAAAATAAAACATGTGTACACTGAGCCCTAGAAACTGTTGATACAAGAAACTGAAGATACAAATAAATGGAAAGATATGTTTATAGATTGAAAGAATATTGTTTAAATGTCCATACTACCCCAAATTTTCTATAAATGCAATACAATCTCAAAACTCTCATGTCGTTTTTCACAGAAATAGAAAAACAAGCCCTAAAATTCATATGGAACCACAAAATCCTGAATATCCAAGGCAATCATGAACAAAAAGGCCAGAGACATTACACTACCTGACTTCAAACTATATTACAAAGCTATAGTAATTAAAACAGCATGGTGCTGGCATAAAAACAAAACCAGCAACCAATGGACCAGAATAGAGCTCCCAGAGATGAACCTATGCTTTTATACTCAATTGATAATTTTTTTTTTCGAGATGGAGTCTCGCACTCTTGCCCAGGCTGGAGTGCAGTGGCGCAATCTCCCCTGACTGCAAGTTCCGCCTCCCAGGTTCACACCATTCTCTTGTCTCAGCCTCCTGAGTAGCTGAGACTACAGGTGCCTGCCACCAGCCCCAGCTAATTTTTTGTATTTTTAGTAGAGACGGGGTTTCACTGTGTTAGCCAGGATGGCCTCGATCTCCTGACCTTGTAATCTGCCACCTCGGCCTCCCAAAGTGCTGGGATTACAGGCGTGAGCCACCGTGCCCAGCCTCAATTGATTTTTGACAAAGGTGCCAAGAACACACAATGGGGAAAGAAGAGTCTCTTCAGTAGAGTGCCAAAAAAAACTAGACAATCACAAAAACTATGCAGAAGAATAAAATTGAATTCTATCTCACCCCATAATAAAATCAACTCAAAATGGTTTAGGGACTTAAATGTAAGACCTACAACTATAACAATATTAAAGGAAAACATAGGAGAAAAACTATATGACATTTGTGTGGGCAGTATTTTTTTGGATTTGACCCCAAAAACTCAGGCAACAAAAGCGAAGAAAGACAATTGGGATTTTAATCAAAGTAACAGCTTTCGTACAGCAAATAAGTCAACAGAGTGAAGAGATAATCTACAGATTAGGAGAAAATATTGTAAGCAACACGGCTAGTAAGGGATTAACATGCAAAAATATAAGGAACTCAAACTCAATAGCAAAAAACAAATAACCTGATTTAAAAATGGGCAAAGGACCAGAATAGACATTTCTCAAATGAAGACATACAAATGGCCAACCAGTATATGAAAAACATGCTCAACATCAGTAATCATTAGGGAAATGCAAATTAAAACCACAATGAAATTTTACTTCACATGTCTCAGAATGGTGTGGCAGCTGTCTTTTTTTCCATGAAAAATATGAATAACAAATGTTGGTTAGAATGTGGAGAAAAGAAAATCCTTGCACACTGTTGATGGGAATATAAATTAGCACAGCCATTATGGAAAATAATATGTAATTTCCTGAAAACACCAAAAATAAAACTACTGTATGATCCAGCAATCCCACTTCTGGGTAAATATTTTAAGAGCTTGAAATTACTATGTGTCAATGGTATTTGCACTCCTCTGTTCATTGCAGTGTTATTTATAATAGCCAAGTTATAGAGTCAATCTAAGTGTCCACCAACAGATGAATGGATAAAGAAAATACAGATTTACCCAATGGAATACTATTCAAGCCTTAAGAAATAAGGAAATTCTGCCCTTTTCAATGATGTGGATGAACTTTGAGAACACTATATTAATTGAAATAAGCCAGGAAGAGACAGACAAAAACTACATGTTCTCGCTTCCATGTGAAGTATCTAAAACAATGTAATTCTTAGAAGCAGAGGGTAGAATGGTGGTTTCCAGAGTCTGAAGGGTAGGGTAAATGGGGAGATGTTCGTAAAAGGGTAGAAAGTTGCAGTTAGATGGTAGGCAATAAATATTTAAGATGGATATGTTAATTAGCTTGATTCAACCATTCCATACTGTATGTGTATGTGTATATATGTGTATATATATCATAACATCACGTGTACTTCATAATTATAGATGATTATAATCAGAAAATAAAATTAAAAAATGCAAGCAAGTAATTTTCACTGTGGTATGAAATTTGGATTTTATTCTAAAAGCAAGGGAGAGCCATTAAATGGTTTTTAAGCACAGGAATCAGCTGATATAATGTACCTACTAAATAGATCACTCTGGGTACACTTTCTTTTAGATACTAAAGAAAGCATTGTTCATAGATACCGAACCATATACCACAGACTTGGAAAAGTAAGTCCGTATCATTGAAATCTTCACAGATAAGAGAAATTTTTAAATGTGACAAGTCAAAATAATTATCCTGCCACCTTCATATTTTCCCATATGTAAATTTCTATTGCAAATTTTTATAATCTTCAACAAGTAATATTTCAGCTAAATATAGAAATATATATTTTTAAGTTTCTGGCAAAAAACCTAATGACAGTTCACAAGGTAAAAGATAAACAATTTCCTAATGATAAACTTGTTGTAAGTGTAAAAACAGACAAGGCCATTTTTACTGTGTGTCATCACCATGGCCTCAGCAGGCTCTACCAGATGAGAACTAAACAGAAGGATGATGGCCTGATTCAACCTTCCCTTCCTGAAAAAGAAGAACCTCCATACTGTTCCTGAAGCCAGATAGACCCTCCTGATCCTTCATGCCTAACATCATCTGTATAACGTTCTGCACTGTGACCATCTCAGTGGATGCCTTTCTTGACTTCTTACTCATTAGCATTTAGTTGGGCTTAGACATTTCTACTACAACAATGCCTGGATCACATGGCATTGACTAAGATTTTAGAATCGAAATCATTCTTCCAGAAAAACTGAATATAAATGAACTTCAAATATATTTTCTCTACATTTATGAAAAAATGTTTACCTAATTTCAGGTATCTGTTTTGGTGGCATGCTGAAAGCAGCAGCATGAGGAAGGGGAGGAATCAGTTAGCTCTGCTGGCTGTGTGATATTGGTCATGTTTAACTTCTCTGACTCTAGTTTTGACATTTATAGTGTGGGAATAGTAATACCTGCCATACAGGGAGGTTGGGAAGTTAAGAGGGAGTACATTCACAGTGCGTGGCACATAATAGATGGTGAACTAATAGTATCTCTTATTGCTATTTTATTTACCAACTCTACCTCTCAGTGGAGTTAATATCTTTCTAATAATATATGAATAAGTTATTCCTCTGCATTCTTCTTTGATATATTTCTTCTATCATCTACTTGGTTATACCTCTTTTCCACAAAATACTCTACCCACAAAATAAGTCATCCCTCCACAAGGGAGATGTTAGAACTCTGGTTCTAAGCTTCCCTTACAGGTAGGGTACATTTGATTGGTCTACTGTAAGTGGGCCTCTTATTTTTGCTGGTACAGGTGACAGGAGCAGCAGTGGTAGTCATTTTCCACAGTTCACAAAGTTATGTTTCTGAGGCAGCAGTAGCCCTGGTGGCAGCATTGCTAGTGGTTGTAGTGAAGTCAAGTTACTGCTGACAGGGAAATTTGATGGTGCTGTTTGGTGCTTCATTCCTTAGCTTTGAAAATCCTTTACCTAATATCCCATATTAAGCCCAAGCCTTTTTGCTTTATCTATCCAGAGTAGACTCCATGTTCTTTTTAGTTTTGTTTTTAAATAAACTTTTTAGTTGGAATAATTTTAGATTTACAGAGAAGTTTCAAAGCCAACTGGAAAGTTAGGGAACAGTCCACAAAATCACTCTCACTTCTGACACCAAACATAGATTTCTGGGTTCCCAAGATCACTCTCACTTCTAATACCAGTTGCAGGTTCAGAGTTCACCAGTTCTACCATTAGGTTTAATTGCTGATTAGAAGGACTTGTAGAACTCACTGTAATCTATCATGCTCAGAGCCACAGTTTGCTACAGCAAAAGGATACAGACCAAAATCAAGCAAGGGAAGAGATGTCCAATGCAGAGTCCAGGAAAGTTTCAAGCACTGATCTTCCAGTTGTCCTTTCCCTGTGGAGTCATGGCCAGTGTTTGCTTCTCCTGACAATTATGTCTGATAGTACACATGGAATAGGGCCCACCAGAGAAACACCTGAGCCTAGAGTCCGGAATTCTTATGGGGCTCAGTCATGTGGACATGGTTGACCATCCACATGGCTGACCTCTGTCTCACTCAACTCAGGACTACTGCCCTCCAGTCACACTGTTAGATTATCTGGTGTGATCCAAGGACCCCAGGTTAAAAAAGAAAAAGAAGAAGACATCTTTATGAGGCAGGACATTCTAAGAGCTTGAAGATTACCTCCCAGGAGCTGAGGGCATAGGCCAGACCTCCCTTTAGACAAGGTTAAATTCTTTCCAATACACAAATAAATCACTTCTTTTTAAGTTCTGGGGTACATGTACAGGATGTGCAGGTTTGTTACTTAGGTGAACATGTACCATGGTGATTTGCTGTACAGATTAACCCATTACCTAGGTATTAAGCCCAGCATCCATGAGCTATTCTTCCCAATGCTTTCCCTCCTGCTTCCCCTCTGACAGGCCCCAATGGGTGTTATCTATCCCCATGTGTCCATGTGTTCTCATTGTTTGGCTCCCACTTATAAGTGAGAGCCTGCAGTGTCTGGTTTTCCATTCCTGTATTAGTTTGCTGATAATCATGGCTTCCAGCTCCATCCACGTCCCTGCAAAGGACATGATCTCGTTTCTTTATATGGCAAGATAGTATTCCATGGTGATGATACACAAATCTTAACACAAATTTAAATACCTGTATATGTCTCACATCAGTACTAACACAAGATCCTTTGGTCCCAATAGCTGTCATTTAATTATCTTATATATTCTAAGCCACGAGACTTATCTCCAGTCACTGCAGCAATATTTTAAGCTAGCTGTTCTGGCATTTCATGATTGAGAAAACTGGAGCTCAAAGGTGGAACAAACATGTCTGAAGTCAGATTTCAGAGCCAGCCCTAACTCCAAAGCCTGTCCTCTTCTGCAAAATGGCTGGTTTTACTTTGTGACTGATGCATTTGCCTTGGACTCTATAAAGTATAGACAAGACTGATGACTATTGCCTAATTCATTAAATTGTGATTAAACATGTTTTTTAGTCTAAAAATTTATATTAGTCACATCCCTATGAGCATTTTTAAAAGAAAAAATGCCTATTTGACATATTAATATAAACAGCATTAGTATATTGCACAGTTTCGTCCTTAAAATTTTTGCTTTCACTTTTCTTAGGCTTATTTGAATCTCATTTCTTTCTCCCTTCATGGACTTCAGCTAAGTGCTCACTCTTAGTTCTAAAGTGTTTTATTGTCATCTCTTGTCAATAAATAAATCTGGTTTTCCACTTCCTTAGTAAAGGCCAACAAAATTCCAATGTGTTGTTTGGGATCTGTGTAAGTTCAGAGTTCCTTTGTAATTCTCATTTTGTTTTAGATTTAAAAAAAAAAAAAAAAAAAAAAGATGGACTCCCTCAACCTTGAGGCACTCTCTTTTCTGGTGCCTCAAGGCCAGGAATGTAACGCAAGTCCTTTAGTCAAAGGTGTAACAGACTATTGCTGCCGAGAAAACAAAGCTACGAGAGTGGTGTTCTAAGTACTAGGTGGGCTATAGTAATTAGTAAGTGCTAAGCATTGAGCACCACAGGGAGCTGCTAATGAGACAAAACTAATACCATGTCAGACAACAAGGACTATATGTCCCAACATTTAAAATCGATTTAAATACATCTAAGCCAGAGAGGCTGTCAGAAAATCTGCATGTGCACATTTCTAAGGAGATAGCAATTAAATTAACTGCCACCCACTGCATCTTAAGTTGAGAAAACTGAAGCATGATGTTACGTAGCAATATTAATAGCAGCAACAACAGCTACTACTTATTAAGAGGTTTC
The DNA here is from genome assembly GCF_002776525.5 of Piliocolobus tephrosceles. Taxonomy (NCBI): domain Eukaryota; kingdom Metazoa; phylum Chordata; class Mammalia; order Primates; family Cercopithecidae; genus Piliocolobus; species Piliocolobus tephrosceles. The sequence continues at coordinate 74,937,250 of NC_045441.1, read as the reverse complement.
TAGGTGGCAGGTGGTGTATTAAACACAAACATATTGTATCATTTACTCCTTATGTTAACCGTGAGATAGGCATAATTATAGCCAACCTCTTCAATTGAGGACTGAAGTTTATAGAAATGAAGACACTTGGCCAAGGGTACAACAATTGCTAAATGATGGAACCAGGATTTGAGTCAATGAAGTCTATGTCTAAACTCATATCTTTTACCACTAGGTACTATTTCCAATTATAGACCCATAGTCAATAATGGAAACATGAGAAGAATCTATCATTCCATGGTTACAACCTGATAGAAACCAAAATGCCTCATTGTTAATTGTCCTGATATTGCACTGGGAACAACCATGTTGTCAGGAAAGGGAAAGAAAAAGTGGGGGCAACTAGTCATCTCTACAGAAGCCTTCTTATGATGGACCAATGGAGAGAAAATACATTTTCCTGGCTCTTCAGCCAAAATTCCATCTTCTGCCAATCCTGTGCCCTCAGGAATATTAACACGTATTTGTACTAACAGATCTTGAAGTTTCCAAAGCAAATAAATGCTCTCGGATTCATTTCCCTTCTCCTTCTCTGCATTTGAGAACCTCAGATTAATTCTGATTTAGACTCAGCAGTTGTTACCAAGACTGGGAATAAAAAGTGAGGTTGACAAAGAAAAATTTACCAGTAAAGATATCTTCCTATATAATCCTATCCTCAACCTCCCTAAGTACAGACCAGAGAGAATATATTCCCAGGCCAAAAATCTGAGAGGCTTACTTTAGGTAAATTAAATGAATAATCTAGGAAATAGAAAGTTTTATAGTTTATGTGTTAATACTGCTATATGGTAGTTTTCTACATAATGACACTTTGGGAGCCACAAACTTAACAATGGGCTTCCCATGAATGGCTATATTAATATCAGAAAAAATAGCATCACCACTTCTATTCAACATAGTACTGGAAGTCCTGGCCGCAGCAGTTACAAAGGAGAAAGAAATAAAAGGCATACAAACCAGAAAGAAAGAATCTAAATTATTCCTGTTTTCAAATGACATGATCTTATATAATCATGCACCACAAAACGATGTTTGTCAATGACAGATTGCATATACAATGATGGCCCCAGAAGGCCATGATGAAATACATTATTTTTACTCTACAAACTAGTTTTGTATAAGTACACTCTATGTTGTTTACACAATGACAAAATTCACTTACCAGTGCATTTCTCAGAATGCATTCTACCCTTAAGCGACATATAATTGTATATAGAAAACCATAAAGATTTCACAAAAAAAAAAAAAAACCATTAGAACTGCTAAACAAATTCAGTAAAGTTGCAGGATACAAAAATCAATGTACAGAAATAAGTAGTATTTCCATATAGTAACAATGAACAATCTGAAAAAGAAATGAAGAGAACAATCCAGTTTACAATAGCTACAAAAATAAAATAAAATACTTAGGTATAACTTTAACCAAAGAAATGAAAGATCTGTATACTAAAACTATAAAACACTGATGGCAGAAATTAAAAACACAGATAAATGGAAAAATATCCAGTGTTCATGGATTGCAATAATATTGTTAAAATGTCCATACTACCTAAAGTAATCTATAGATTTAATACAATCACTATCAAAATTCCATTGACATTTTTTCACAGAAATAAACCCTGAAAGACCCCAAGTAGCCAAAGCAATCCTGAGCAAAAAGAGCAAAACTAGGGGCATCATACTACTGATCTCAAAATCTACTACAAAGACAGCATGATCCTAACGTAAAAACAGACAAATAGACCATGTAGAGCACAGAATGTAGAGCACAGAAATAAACCTCATGCATTTATAGTTCACAGATCTTTGACAAAGGTATCACGAATGCACAGTAAAGAGGACAGCCTCTTCAATAAATGGTGTTGAAAAAACTGCATATCCACATGCAGAAGAATGAAATTAGACACTTATCTCACATAATATGTAAAATTCAACTGAAAATGGATTAAAGACTTAAATGTAAGGCCTGAAGTGTACACTACTAAAACAAAATAAAAACCAACAAACAAACAAAATGAAAAAAAACCTCTTGGTATTGGTCTGGGAAATGACTGTTTGGATATGACCCAAATCACAAACAAAAGCAAAAATAGACTAATGGGATTGTATCAAATTAAAAAGCTTCTACGCAGCAAAGAGACCAGAGTAATGAGACAACCTATGGAATGGGAGAAAATATTGGCAAACTATACATCTGACAAGGGTTTAATATCCAAAATATACAAGGAACTAAAACAATTCAATAGTAAGAAAACAACTAAAAGAAAGGGCAAAAGACTTGAATAGACATTTAAGCCAAATAAAACGTAGAAATGGTCACATTTTTTATATAAAAATGCTCAATATCACTAATCAGGGAAATGCAAATTATAACCATAATGAGATATCACCTCACATCGGTTAGAATAGCTATTATCAAAAAGAAAAGATAGCAAGTGTTCGCAAGGATGTGGAGAAAAAGGAACCCTTGTACACTATTGGTAGAAGTTAGTCCAGCCATTATGGCAAACAGTATGGGGTTTCCTCAAAAAGTTAAAAATAAAACAATCATATGATCCAGCAAGAGTATATATCCAAAGGAAACAAATTCAGTTTATTGAAGAGATATCTGCATGCCACATTCATTGTGGCATTATTCACAATAGCTAAGATATGGAATCAACCAAAGTATGTATTGATAGATGGATGAATAAAGAATATGTGATATAGATATATGCAATGGAATACTATTCAGCCTTGAAAACGGAAATTCTGCCATTTGCAACAACATGGATGAACCTGGAGGACATTATGTTAAGTGACATTAACCAGATATAGAAGGTTGAATACTGCTGCATGATCTCACTTTGATGTGGAATCTAAAAAAGCTGAACTCATAGAAGTAGAGAGTAGAATATTGCTTACCAGGGGCTTGGGTGGGGATGGGAGGGTATTAGGGAAATGTTGATAAAAGGATACAAAGCTTCAGTTTAGACAAAAGAAATAAGTTCAACAGATCTATCATGGAGAACTATCATGGTGAATACAGTTAACAATAATGTATTATATACTTGAAAATTGCTAAGAGTAGATTTTAAGTGTTCTCATCACAAAACATAAGTAATGCATAATTAGCTTGACTAACATTGATACATTGATTCTACAATGCATATATATGAAAACATGTTGTACACCATAAATATATACAATTTTTGCCAATAAAAATGAATTTAAAAAGTAGTTACATCATAAGTACTATTAGATATGCAAGAATATGTTGATGAAAGCACAATAAATATTTAATGTTTTTTTCAGAACAAGATCTACTATACAATAATAAAAGGAATATAGAAGAATCTATAGTTTTATTTAATAGATAGGTATAGAACTTTTAGTGCCATAGATATAACATATCTAAATATTTTTCTTTATAAATTTGCATTTTACCACAAAGAAAACCTTACCATTTAAAAAAATAAAGTTGAGAATTCTTTAGGCTATCTAATCTTTTGGCTAATGCTGATCTTTATCTGATGAAATTAGAAATTAAAAGATGACTTATAAAAACTTGATTAAAATTTAAAGAGTCTAAATAATCCCTGAATCAAAGAGAACATTAAAACTGAAATGACAAGATAGTTATAAAGCAATAAAACAGAACACTTCGTATTAAACCAATGGGACTCAGTTGAAGCAGTTTAGAGAAAAATTTATAGGTTTAAAAGTACTTAGTATTAAAGATACAATGCTAAAATAAAGGAATTTTGTATCCATCTTTAGAAAATGAAAAAACAACAAAAAATAGATAATACCTTCAAGAACCTGACAGGGAAAAAATTAACACAGCAATAACAAAATCATACAAGATTATGAGTGACAAAATAAGGAAAATAAGCATGAAGGTGAACGAGATTAAAATAATTCTAACACTGCAACTACTACTACCATCTGCAACTACTCTATGGCAAAAAATGTGAAAACCTACAGGAAAGGATAATTTGTTAAGAGATAAAAATTAGCATAATTATTCCAAGAATAAGTTAAAAATTTCAATGGATCAATTCAATTAAAAAAATTGAGAGTCAAGGTTTTTCATTACACAAGATACCAGAAGCAAATAGCTTCACAAATAGCCAATTACAATGTTAAACAATTCCAGACAAAGCACGAACATTTCAACAATTTCATGAAACTAGCATTTAAGTTAAATAGCAAAAACTGATGAAATCAGTGTAAAAAAGGAAACTGTAGGCTGGTCATGGTAGCTCATGCCTGTAATCCCAGCACTTTGGGAAGCTGAGGTGGGCAGATCACGAGGTCAGAAGTTCAAGACCAGCCTAGCCAACATGGTGAAACCCTGTCTTTACTAATACAAAAATTAGCTGGGCATAGTGGTGTGTGTCTGTAATCCCAGCTACTTGGGAGGCTGAGCCAGAACTGCTTGAACCAGGACTCGGGATTCGGAGGTTGCAGTGACCCAGCCACTGCACGCTAGCCTAGGCTATAGAGCGAGACTCCGTCTCAAAACAAAGGCAAAAACAAAAACAGAACTGTAGACCAATCTGACTCATGTGTAAAAATTCTATATAAAAATATTATCAGACTGGGTGTGGTGGCTCTTGCCCGTAATCCCAGCACTTTGGGAGGCCGAAGCAGGTGGATCTCTTGAGGTCAGGAGTTCGAGACTAGCCTGGCCAACATGGTGAAAACCTGTCTCTATTAAAAATACAAAATAGCCAGTGGTGGTGTGCACCTGTAATCCCAGCTACTCGGGAGGCTGAGGCAGGACAATCACTTGAACCCAGGAGGCGGAGGTTGCAGTGAGCCAAGATCGTACCACTGCACTCCAGCCTGGGTGACAAAGCGAGATTCCGTCTCGAAAAAAAAAAAAAAAAAATTCAAATCTAGCCAGATAGGAAAATTATAATGCAATAATACCAAGTAGAATTTTATTCTAGCATGCAAATATGATCCAAAATCAGACTATCAATAAAAATTATATTATTATAGAAACGGAAGACAACACGAATCAATAAGACTCAAGTTTCTCACAAAAATATATTTTAAAACTATTACCTTTATAATTTACATTTGACTAGAGATTACATAGAATATAAGATGAGAAAATGAAATCATTGGCATAGCTTTTGGAAAAAAAAAAAAGAAGTGACCTCTTTTGCTGATCACTAAATTGTATTCCCACAAAGTTCTAGAGGGCTTACCTCTAGAACCCTAATCTTAAGCCCTAAGTTCTAGAGGGCTTACTTCTAGAACTTTAAAAACTATAAAAATCAAAACTTTAGGTATAAAAATCAAAGGGTATTTATTAATGTGAGTGAATAGAAAATAAATATATATAAGTTCAAACATCTTCTCTAGTAATATGAGATAGAAAATCTGTTATTAATAGCAATAAAGCTATAAAATATTTAGATATGAATTTAACAAAAAATATATAGGGTCAACATGAAGAAATTACTTATTGAAAGACAAATAAGAGAAATTTAACATTATTAAGTGGAAAACAAATGATAAAAATTCAATTCTTTCAAGCTTGATATATAATTCAATTTTAATTAATATTCCAATGCTTTTTTTGGGAGGAATATTGGATAAAATTATCTTAAATTTTAATACAAGACTATATGAACAGTCACAAATTATCAAAAATAAAAGCTGTGAGGTGGAAATTTATTAAATAAAGCCACACAAGTGAAATAGCATATTAGCCAGAGAAATACATTTAGGTCAGTGAGACAAAATAGAGGCTATCATAATACATTTCACAGTAATTAGAAAATTAATATATGACAGGTAGTATTTCAATTTAGTATGAAAACGATAGTTTAATAAACTTTATTGATAGCAATGGCTATCTACTTGAAAAAATTAAGTTGGATGACTTATTTCAAACTATATATTTCACAGATGAGAAACTAAGGCATGAGCAGTAAATAATTGCTTTCAGCCACATGGCTGGTGCAGGTGAAGCCAGTGCTTGAGGCTTCTGTGCGTCCCACTTCCTGTCTCCTTGGAGTGGCCTGAGTGTGCCCAATGCACTTACATAAGGAATTACGCTTTAGGAGAGTCCCATGAATAAAACAATGGCAGATGGGTTTCCACCTTTATCCTGATGCGTTCTAATAAGGGTTCACTATGGCCCGTGAGCCAAATCTGGCCCACTGCCTGTTTTTACAAATAAAGTTTTATTGGAACACATGTGTGTGCATGCACACACACACACAGTTTAAATAAAGACATTTAAAAATAAACTTACTAAAACGGAGTAATATAAATCTGAAAAAATTTCAGAGACTATAATTTAAAAATAGGAACCAGGTAGTTTTTAAAATTTTAAATGTTTGTATTTTGATTATTTTTTAAGAGGTGGGGTCTCACTGTGTTGCCCAGGCTGGAATGCAGTGGCTATGCATAGGTACAGTGATTGTGCACTACAGTCTCAAACTCCTGGCCTCAAACAATCATTCAGCCTTAGCCTCTTGAATAGCTGGGTGGTACTACAAGTGCATGCCACTGGGCCTGGCTACCAATATACCCAAAAGGAAGAAATGGAAATACTTGACTACAGAAAAATTTAATATTTTTTGTGTGGTAAGAAACACCACAACCACAGTCAAATGCCAGTCGTGAAAAAATATTTGTAACATAAATGACGGAAAAAGAGGTCAGTAGACATAATTTACAAAAAGCTGCTGTAAATCAATATGAGAAAGATAACCCAATGGAGAAGTGAACAAGTGCTATGAAAAAGCAGTTAATCATAAGAGAAAACCTAGAAGTTAACAAACATGAGATGTGTCACCTCGCTAAAAAGCAGGAAAATACAAATTAAATATAGATATATCACTTCTTGTTCATCATATTGGCAAAAATTAACAAGAGTGAGAACCTAGTTCTGGCATGATTTCTTTATTCATGCATTCTTCTATTTAACACATATTTATTAAGTGCCTCACATGAGCCAGGCATGATTCTAGGTGTTGAGGATACAGCAGTGACCGAGAGACAAAAACCTCTGTCCTCATGGAGTTTGCAGTTAACTGGGGAAAGTGGCGAAGAAGGTACTCATATTGCTAATGAAAATAGGAGGTGTTACAGTCTTTTGGAAAGGAACTTAATATTTATTAAAATAAACACAACCAGCTTGAACTGTAACAGTAGGCTTGAAGAGATTTCCATCATGTATGGCCGAGTGACAAAAAGCAAGACTCTGGAACGTATATGATTGATTATCACATGGAAAAAAAAAAAAAAGCAGGCCGGGCACAGTGGCTCATGCCTGTAATTTCAGCACTTTGGGAGGCTGCGGCAGGCAGATCACAAGGTCAGGAGATCAAGACCATCCTGGCTAACATGTTGAAACTCCGTCTCTACTAAAAAATACAAAAAATTAGCTGGGAGTGGTGGGAGGCGCCTGTAGTCCCAGCTACTTGGGAGGCTGAGGCAGGAAAATGGCCTGAACCCAGGAGGTGGAGCTTGCAGTGAGCCGAGATCACGCCACTGCACTCCAGCCTGGGCGACAGAGCGAGCCTCCGTCTCAAAAAAAAAAAAAAAAAAAAAAAAGCAATGGCAATTCCCCTCACCACCAAAGTATAGGTCTACATTTATATACATCATTGACGTTAAAACCACTATCTAAGGTGTGAAAATACACACATGAAACTGTTTACATTGATCAATTGAGAAGTGGAATGGGGAAGCAAAAATCTCAAGACGACTGAGCATCTACTGTAGAATTTCATATGTGATATCCAATTTATCTAAAAACTTCTATATCTGATTTGTTTTTTTTTTTACTTTCAAGTTTTAAATTCTTTCTTTTAGCATTTTAGTCATTGCTGGTAGATGACAACTTTTTTTAAAGAAGTTTCTTTACTGATCTATAATAGTTGTACACATTTTAGGGGTAAAGGTGATTATTTTGATACTTGCATACAATATGTAATGATCAAATCAGAGTAATTGAGGTATCCATCACCTCAGCTCAAATATCTTTTTATGTTGGGAACATTACAGTTATTCTCTTCTAGCTATTTGGAAGTATACAGTACATTTTTCTTAACCATAATTTAAATATCTGAGGTTCTTTAGCAATGGGAATTGATGTTAATAGTTAAGCATCTGGAATAGTAACTCTACTGGTTATTATCTTTTTTCTTTTTACTTGAATGTTTTTTGAAACATTTTAATAAAAGTCATAAGCATTGATTATGTATGTTCCATATCATAAAAGTATACAATAAGATGAAGATAATATAAATGTCAGAAATGTAGAGGAATGTTGGGCAGTTTGGGGGGTATCATAAGGACTTAAATTCCCATCTTTCATAGTTATGAGTCAGTAGACAATGCCCAAAGGTGTTAATTCAAAATATAGAGTTTAATCTAACTTATTGCTGTGTAACCATCAGAAAATATAAAACTAGAAATAGTTAAAAGAAGATATCCCTCACATAGAACTGACATTTGGGTGGGCAGAATTGGTATTTATCTTCTATTGTAGATTGCTTTGTACTATTATATTTTTTAATCAGAAAAAAAAAATTGAAAATGTAACCAGTTACCAGCCAGATAATATTGAGCAAGTTACTGCTCAATATCCCAGACCCCGCCTGTAAATGTGAAAATAGCAGCCATTTCATAGAGTTGATGTGAGAATGTATGTGAATTGTTGACCACAATGCTTGTGATACAGTAAATACTCAGTACCTTGGGGCCACTAGTTTGATTATAATTTAAAAGCTGTAAGTTTGGTTTCCCTTTTTAGAGTCCCAGTGCTTTCCCCTTGTCCTTTACTCTGAAGCAATTAAGAGCTCTAGTTGAGGGCAGTTTTATCACCAAAAACAGAGGACTAGGTATATGTGAAAATGTTAATCATGAATGTGTGGATTTCTGAAAGGCACGTGGTAGTCCTCACATGCTATCTGGAGACCTGCTCTATCTGCTTCTGGCAATATGAGGATTCCTGTCCACTGTAAGAAGATGAGGGAGGCATGTTAAAATCTAAGAGGGCCATGACAGAGAAATAATCTGCCACTGTCTCCAGGCTGCACTTATTTTCTCCATGCATAACCCAGGGTTTCCTCTTTCGGCCAACAAGAATGCCAAATGGGAATGCCACATTGAATTTGGTGGTCTTTGGAAGGTAGATGAAAGTGGAAAATTAAGATAACGAGAGGGGAGAAGACCCTGGAGAAGAGTAATTGGGAGATCACCTACCTTTCTAAGAGTGGAAAGTAGATGCACCATTTAAAAACTGCAGGATATAACCGAGGATTTACAATTGCTGTCATTATGGTGTCCTTGGGGGATCTCTTTACCATAATAACTAGCAAGATTTAAAAAGTATTAGTAAGGTGTTTAGACATTCTGCAATGTATACATATATCAAAGTATCATATTCTATGCTATAAACATAGAATTATGTTAATTATAATATAAAAAGAAATAAATTGAGGAATAGACATGCAATGAAATACTATCGAGCAATAAAAATGAACAACCATCATTCTAAGCGAAGTAACTCAGGAATGGGAAACCAAATGTCTTATGTTGTCACATAAAGGTGGGAGGTAAGCTATGAGAATGCAAAGGCATAAGAATATAATGGACATTGGGGACTTGCTGGGGAAGATTGGGAGAAGGTGAAGGATAAAAGACTAAATATCAGGTAAAATGTACACTGCTTGGGTGACGGGTGCACTATGAGCTCAGCAATTACAACTAGAGAACTTATCCATGTAAGCAAAAACCACCTGTACCCCAAAAACTACTGAAATAAAAATGAAAATTAAAAAGATAAATAAATCACAGGTACATGAAACATGGATGAATTTAAAATACTGATTTTAATATAAAATTATTACAATTAAAAAATAATTATTACAAAGTTGTAATAATTTTCTTGTTTTTCTCTATACTTTTCCCATCCAAGTGGGAACTGCTAAACACTGTAGCTTAGCTTTCCAGGTGTTTAATCTTTACGTAAATGAAATTATTCTTTCCATAATTCAGATTAAGAATGATCTCACTGAAAACCTGGAAAACCTAGCTATAGTGTATAGCAGCTCATATTTAGGTGGGAAAAGTAGAGAGAAAAGCAAGAAAATTATTACCACAAAAGTCCAATATCAGTTACCCATGGTGAGGAGGGGAAGGTTGTTTTGAGGGTCAAGGAGTAGATGTGGGGGTGGGTAGGGGAGTTACTAGTAAAATAAATGGACGAAGTTTGTTTTTTCAAGAATGAAGGGGTATCATTTGTGCAATCAAAATACATATTAAAACAATAAGACACTACTGACAAAAAATACCATAGTTCTTACATTGCCTTCTTCTAAAAGGCTATAATTTTAAGCAGCAGTGGTTCTACTTGCTGAAAATTGCTCTCAAGATACTCATTCTCTGGTGAAATTTGGAGTACTTTCAGATCCTTTCATGAAAGTTATGCCGAAATGATGAATCACGTGGTTTAGCTGCAAGAAGGCAAACATTCTTGTGGAAATCTTCATTTTTGGTCAACAATCTAAAGTTTTTTTAAAGCTTTTTATTGTGGGATCATTGTAGATTCACATACAGTTATAGGAAGTACTACAGAAAGATCACATGTACCCTTTACCCTATGTCCCCCAATTATAACATCTTGCAAAACTACAGAACACTATAAACCATGATATTGATACTGACAATTCATACATAATTCTCTGTAGGTTCAATATTTTTCCATGGTATAGATGTACCACAGTGTAATTCATGCCTTAAAGGACATCTGGGTTGTTTCCTGTTTAAGCTTTTATGAATAAGACTGCTATAAACATTCATGTAGCAGTTTCCATGTAAATATGAGTTTTCATTTTCTGGGATTAAATTAAAGTCCAGGAGTGGAACTGCTGGATCATATGGTAGTTTCTTAATTGTTAAGAAATTATTAAACTTCTAGAATGACTGACTCATTTTATATTTTTAACTAGCAGGGTATGCGTACTCCACTTTCTCCACAGCCTTGCCAGCATTTGATATTGCCGCTATTTTTTATCTGAGTCATTCTGATGGTATGTAGTAATAGCTATTGTGGATTTGATTTGCCTTCCCCTAATGGTAATGATGATGAACATCTTTTCATATACTCATTTATCATCTGGACATCCTCTTTAATGAAATATTTGTTCATATCTTTTGCCTACTTTCTAATTAGGTTGTTTAATTTTACTTAGTTTGAGAGTGTTTTATATATTCTGGGTACCAGTCCTTTGATAGACATGTAGTTTGTGAATATTTTATTGTAGTCCATAGCTTGCCTTTTATTGTCTTCACAGGATATTTCACACACAAAAAAAGCTTAATTTCGATGAGGTATAACTTACTTATTTTTCCTTTCATGGGTTGTGTTTTCGGTGTCAAGTCTAAGAACTTTTAACCTAACTCTACATCCCAAAGATTTCCTATTTTTTCCCCCCTAAGTGTTTTATAACTTTACACTTTACATTTGAATCCATGATCTATTTTGAGTTAAATTTTTTTTTTATAAAGTATGAAACTTAGTTCAAGATACATTTTTTTCTTTTTCTGTTCAGTTACTCTAGTGCCATTTTTTAATTTCTCTTTTTCATTGAATTGCTTTCATTTATTTTTTAAATTTGTACATATTTGAACATACTCATTAGGTACATGTAACATTTTGATATATATGGTGTATAACAAATCAGGGTATTTAGGACATTTATTACTTTGAACATTTATGACTTCTTTGTATTAGGAACATTTCAAATCTTCTACCTATTTTTAAACATACAATATAATATTGTTAACTGTAGTCACCCTACTGTGCTATCAAACAATATAATTTCTTCTGTTTAACTCTGTTTGTACCCATTAACTCATGCTTCTCCATCTCCTCCCTCCACACACATGCTTCCCAGCCTTGGGTAACTATCATTCTGCTCTCTACTTCCATGAGATCAATTTTTTTTAGTTCCCACATATCAGTGAGAACATGCAACACTTGTCATCCTTTCTTGGCTTATTTCATCTAATATGTGATGCCTAGTTCCTTCCATGTTGCTGCAAATGATAGGATTTCATTTTTATGGCTGAATAGTATTCTGTTTTGTATATATGCCACATTTTCTTTGTCCATGTATCCATTAATGAACACTTAGGTTGATTTCGTATCTTGGCTATGTAGATAGTGCTGCAATAACCATGGTATTGCAGGTATCCCTTTGATACACTGATTTCTTTGCCCACTAGTGGGATTGCTAATCTTATGGTAGTTGTATTTTCAATTTCTTGAGAAATCTCCATATTATTTTCCATGATGGCTATGCTAGTTTAAATTCCCACTAACAGTGTATAAGAGTTTCCTTTTCTCCACATCCTTGCCAGCATTTGTTAGTCTTTTTGATAATAGCCATTCTAACTGGGGTATGATGATATCTCATTGTGGTTTTGATTTGCATTTCTCTGATGATTAGTGATATTGAATATTTTTATATACCTATTAACCATTTGTATGTCATCTGTTGAGAAAGGTCTATTCAGATCTTTTGCCCAATTTTTAATAGGATTTTTTTTTATTGTCAAGTTGTTCAAGTTCCTTGTATAGCCTAGATGTTAGTTTCTTTTTTTTTTTTTTGAGACAGAGTCTCGCTCTGTCGCCCAGGCTGGAGTGCAGTGGCCGGATCTCAGCTCACTGCAAGCTCTGCCTCCCGGGTTTATGCCATTCTCCTGCCTCAGCCTCCCGAGTAGCTGGGACTACAGGCGCCCGCCACCTTGCCCAGCTAGTTTTTTGTATTTTTTAGCAGAGATGGGGTTTCACCATGTTAGCCAGGATGGTCTCGATCTCCTGACCTCATGATCCGCCTGTCTCGGCCTCCCAAAGTGCTGGGATTACAGGCTTGAGCCACCACGCCCGGTCTATGTTAGTTTCTTGAATGACTATTTTGCAAATATCTTCTCCCACTCAACAAATTGTCTCTTCACTCTTCACTGTTTCCTTTGCTGTATGAAAGTTTTTTCATGTAATATAGTCCCATATGTCCATTTTTGTTTTGTTACTTGTGCTTTTGAGGTTATAGCCATAAAATTCTTGCCTAGACCAATGTCTTGGAGTGTTTCCCCTTTGTTTTATTCTAGTAGTTTCATCATTTTTGGTCTGATGTTTAAGTCTTTCATCTATTAGGGGTTGATTTTTGTTTATGGTGAGAGGTCTAGTTTCATTTTTCTATATATAGAGATCCAGTTTTCCCAGAGCCTGTTTTTGAGTGTATCTTTTTGAATAGCTTTTGAAATGATTGCTAATATTGTACATAACTTATCAGTCTACTTGTGTCATCAGTTCAAGTGAAATATAGAAAACTTACCTCCTTTTAAGTCCTTTTACCTGCCCATTTTAATATAATTACATTAAAAATTTTATATATTATATATATTTAGAACAGATAGTATTATACTTTTTTTTTTTTTTTTTTTTTTGAGATGGTGTCTCACTCTGTGGCCCAGGCTGGAGTGCAATGGCGCGATCTTGGCTCACTGCAACCTCCACCTCCCGGGTTCATGCAATTCTCCTGCCTCAGTCTCCCAAGTAGCTGGGATCACAGGCCCTTACCAACACACCTGGCTAATGTTTGTATTTTTTAGTAGAGATGGGGTTTCACCATGTTGGCCAGGCTGGTTTTAAACTCCTGACCTCAGGTGATCCACCCACTTCTATCTCCCAAAGTGCTGGGATTACAGGCGTGAGCCACCACACCCAGCCAATACTTTTTTCTTCCACAACCAAACATAATTTAGAAAACTCAGGAGGAGAAGAAAAGCCTAGTGTTTACTCATATTTTTCCTTACTCTCTTCTTTCGTCATTCCCAATAATGTAGTCCCCCCAAAACCTGAGAACTCAGGATACCCACTGATGTAGTTCCAGGCCAAAAGCCAGCTTGAGACTCAGGAAGAATCAACGTTTCTGCCGAGTTCAAAGCCAGGAAAACAGCACAACAAAACACAATGTTCCATTTCAAAGGCGGTCAGTCAGCAGCACATCCTCCCTTACTTAGAGGTCAGCCTTTTTGTTCTATTCAGACTGTCAAGTAATTGAAGGAGGCCCACTCACATTAGGGAAAACAATGTGCTTTACTCAGGCTCCCAACTCAAATGGTAATCTCATTCCAGTCTGAAATATTTGAGGCCAGAGAAAAATACCCAGATAACTCATCACCATGTTGTTCTTTATTCCTGTATTCTCTAATGGTCAGCTTATTTTCTCTACCTTTCAGCATTTTCTTATTTGTCTTACACTGTTTCCAGAGATTTCAGTTGCACTTATCAGGAGGAATAGGGAAAAACATACTTCTCCATCTTTCCAAAAGCAAGTATCATTTGAGTTTTGAAGTGAATCATTTTATCTCAGACACTGAGGGAAAATAATTCAATCACTGGTTGGTCAGAGAGAGATCATCAACACTGAAAATTCCTCCACTGATTTCACCAAAAAGGTTCTTAGTCTAAAACCCCAAAAACCAATCTCAGGTCACTTTTTCTGTTTTCAAATGTGTGTCATGCTTTTCAGAAAAATTCAATTTTGTTCTTTAAACTGAAAGCTCCTTGAGGTCAAGGGCTACTTTTATATTTCCATAGTTATTCAAAACATACTAGGGACATACTCTCTTTCCAGAACTAGACTGAGAAAGATCCAAGAACAAGAAGACTGGATAGGAGTTTAATAGTAATAATATGGCTAAGGCTAAATACCAAGAATTAGGTCAGATGATTTTCCCAGAGCATCAAATAGTATCTCTAATTTTCACAAAATCTTATAAACTGGCAACGATCTCCTTTTACAGCTGTGGAATTTAATATTCCAAGAAATTAAGTGATTTATTTAAAGAAACATAGCTTGGGTATAGCAAGGCCGCCAGTTGATTCTAGGATCCAAGGTTGCTCTTCCCTTTGCATTATAAAAATATGCAAAGGAAAAGGAGTGGCTGGGCACAAGAAAAATTATAGCAGAAAAAACTGGCAGGATTTATTTACTGCTCAGCCTGGGGTGTAATGAAAGAGAATGAACCAAATACAACTTTGGAGTTAAGGTTCTTTACAGAAAAAATGATGGCTTCTTTCAATTACTAATCAGGAAGAGATTTAATAGTAGCAATCAGTGCTTAGAAAAGTATAGGGGAGGCAAAAGAGTAGAAGCTAGCCTGGGCCTCCAGAAATACTTTCCAGTTCTGACCTGCTGGGGACTTACTACGACGGAGACTATCACTGGAATTATTGAGTTCAAAAGACATCCCACCATATGGCTAGTTTCCTGCCAACACTACTGCCTCAGCTGTCATTGGGCCACAGAATCTGGAGCCTTCCTGCCGTAACCATCACAATTCCTTCTCAGTACCTAAAAAGACGAAGAATGAACCTGGAAATATGGCTGTAGAACCTGTCTCCATGACCTTGATTTGAAAAAGAATATAGGTAAAAAGACAGCCTTCCCAAACTGGGTAAATGCATTCAGTAGGCAGAACCTAGTTGTTATTCTGAGCCAAGATTGTAAAGGAATCTGAGAAATGTTGTTTTAGTTTTTGAAACTTTGTAATTAAAAAAAAAAATCATACTAGAAGGAGGGTGAATGGAGGACGAGCAAGGCAAACCATAATATCCTCTAGAGGTCTTTAACCTACAGGACTGGTGGGGTGCAGTTGCCCTTTACTGTTATTAGGAATATAAAATTTTGAAAAGGCTGATAATAAATTCAATATGTGAATTTTCACTGTGACCAACAATGGAAATGTCAATCAGGGATTAGGAATTAAGCAATGGCTTTAAGCAACAGAGATTTAGGTTAGTCGATATCAGCATACAGTTAAAATCTAGTCACACATGCGGCTGAGACTGACCAGGTTTAGAATACAGCCTAGGGGAACAGTGTAGTCAAGCCTTGAGGAACATGAATTTGTACTGCTTACGTGTCTATAAGCAGTAACCCACTTATGAGTCCACTTATGTGTGAATTTTCTTCCAACTCTGCCACCCATGAGACAGCAAGAACAATCCTTCCTCTTCCTCTGAAGATAAGGATGAAGACTTTTATGATGATCTACTTCTACTTAATGAATAGTAAATGTTTTCTCTTATGATTTTCTTCATAACATTTTCTTTTCTCTAGCTTGCTTTATTGGAAGAATACAGCATATAATACATATAACATACAAAATGTGTGTTAATCAACTGCTTACGGTAGGGTAAGGTTTCTGGTCAGCAAAAGGCTACTAGTAATTCAGTTTTTGGGGAGTCAAAAGTTTCACATGGATTTTTGACTGTGTGTTGGATTATTGCCCTGTGTTCTTCAAGGATCAAAACCATACTGGCTATTTTAGTCTTTATATGAAGTTAGTTCCTGTGTAGGGATTAGGTAACCAGTGCCTTACTTTCTGTCCAAAAGCCAAAGACAATTCCTTTTAAAAGGTAAAATGGGTTTTCCCAGAAAACTGAGGCAGCACGAATACAACTAATGGAAAAAATACAGTGAGAGCTTTGGAGTGAAGATTTTGTAAAGGTGTGGTATTAAAATTTTGTTTACACCTAGTGATTTCTATCAATCTAAATTTCTAAAAATCAAAATATGTACATGGTATCAAATTAAATAATACAAAGAGCTAAAATTGAGAAGCCATAGTCTCCCCATTCCTTTCTACCCTACACTCACTCCATATCATGCACGAATTGAAATGCAAGTGGGATAACCAAACAATTGTTAATATAATACCAACTAGTAGTTTGGAGATAAGAAGTGCAGGGTTTGTTCAGGGGTCCAATGGTCACTATCCCCAAGTGATCCATACACCAGGGAGAATGTTGTGACTTCATTATCATGTGGACTCGCTTTTCATGCATTTTATCAATTGTCTGTAGTCCCCCTGTCCCTGAAAACTCCCCTCTGAAGGAGCCTCTTGTTCCTCTCTGTACCTGCTGCTTTCTAGGCTCACTGCATAGCCGTTGTCCTAGGAATCCCCGCTCCTGGCCATTTTGGGTTGGAGCTATACAGTTTTCTTGAACTATGCTTTCTTCCTTCCCTCCTGCATTTTGAATACATCTTTAAATGACTTTTGAGGAAAGGCTAAGTTTTCTGTCATTGCTTGTCTGAAAATGCCTTTATTTACGCTCTTCCTTGATTGATAAAGTCATTTTGTCCCCTTAGAATTCACTGCTCTGTAGCATCAGAGAATCAGCATAGGCAGTTAGCAAAAAACTACTGTAGATTAATTTCTGAGACGCTTCCATCCAGAGGGCTGATTGATATGCTTTGACTGTGTCTATGGTTAGATGTGTCTATGGGTTATAACTGTTTCCTATTATAGTAATCTTAATAGCAAATTTGCCTTCTTAATAGCAAAAGTCACTGTTATGATTTCTATTGCTATGGTTTATTTTTAATTTGATTTTGAGGTCTTTCAAGAGTGACCATAAACCAAGATAACCACTTTCTAGGAGAGCCCTGACTAGGAGAAAGTTAGATTCCGGTGCATCAAGCAGGTAAGACACAATAAGGGGGTAAAACCAAATGCATGAAACAAAAGAAGGTTATTACTTACAGGTCACATAGAGCTTAAGGGTGTTGACAGGAGGCTGACGGGAAGGCTAGAGGTGGCAGGGAGCTCAACCAACGGGTGGGGAGCAAGAGACAGCGAGAGAAGCGTTGCGGGGCCAGGTCTTTATTAAGGTGCACAGGAGTTAGCCCTTACATTTTCCTCAGGTGTTGTGAATTTTTTAGTTTAAAGAAGACACCTGTGAATTGGGGCGCTTGTTTACAAGATTCTGGTGTTAACCATTAAGCTTTATCATGGCAGCACCTGTGGAATATGTTGGGTTTGGTTCAATGAGATGAGGAAAAAACAGGCTGTATTACAACCATACAGGGAGGGAAAGTTTTAACTGGGCCAAAGGTGACAGGATATGACTGGGCTTCAAATAACTTATGGCAGTCCTAAAAATGGATGCCAAGGCAGCGACTATATTAAGCAAATTGATGACAATCCACCCCTGGGTGCCCTGGCATGATCTTTTAAATGTAAGACAGTTGTAGCTTGAGTGGTGAAGATATTGACTGCAACAAGAATAATATCATTCCCAAGAACTTAAGCATTCAGTATGGCAGTTATGTTGTTGGTTATGAACTAATAATTGAGTAAAGTATATGTAAATATTAGTGGTATTCTGTCTAGCCAAGGAGAAGGAGTGATTGCGGTTGGGGATGCAAGTCAGGAGGCTGTGGTAGAAAGCTGCATGGGGTTACAGTAGGAGAAAGCACCACAGACTAGTCAGTCCTCTCCCCAGGGGGCCAAGGGGTTGTTTAATATGAGATAGGTGCCTCTTGGAGAAAGCAATAATCACCATTAATTTAGTAACCTCTATCAGGTTTTCCTTTAGGCAAGGAAGTGTAGGGGTGTATTTTGGAAGAGAGCAAGGACTATACCAGGATCACGGGCTAAGCAGAGAGTGAGTTCAGAAAGAAAACTTTAAACGTGCCAATTTTGTGCCTTAGGACAGGCAGCCCATGGGTGCTGCCAAGTGGAGACTTTAGTGTAAGAGGTGAAGTCTCCAGCACAGGGGGCAAAGTCATCTCCAACAATAAAGTCTTGGGATGGCCTTGCAATGTCATCTTGGGCAATGACAGCTGAAGCATTGAGATTTTGGGCCCTTGCAAACTTGTGTGGGATGTAGGACTGGAGTATCCTTTTAAGTAGGTACCTACTTAAGTTGATGTAGGCCTGTGGATTGCAAATCAGTAAAAACACCCAAACCAATAGTGATAAGGCCATCAACAGAATTGTGTGCAGCTGCATCTGACAGGGTTTTTTTTGTTGTTGTTGTTTGCTTTTTGAGCATGTGGAAGTTTAGGTTTAAATGGGTTATCTATCAGATGAGCAAATGCCTGGCCTATGGGAAAATCTATTATTAATTAGTCCCAGGAAAGTATGTGCCTTCCATCTGGCCTCCAGCCCTTGTGGGATGGGGGCAAGATTGAAAATTTATAAAGATAGGCCAAGACCTGGATAAAATAAAACTTTTGGGTGTTGTGAGGTGAGAGATTCCCAGCTTTTTTTTTTTTTTTTTTTTTTTTTTTTTTTTTTAATTTTGAAAGGTACAAGTTTTAGGTAATGACCCAAGGGTTTATAACAAAAGTGAAGACAAGACCAGGACATCCAGTACTAAGAGAACTCTCTTAGGTTTGGCCAAATGTGTGTTTTGGGGTCCCATTCTTTATTAGGGACATGATAGTAAAGGGATAGAAAGCAACATATTCCACTAAGCTCATCACATATGATAGTTGAGTGCCACATGCATGCATAGTCTACAAACTCCTGTTACTGTTCACTCAGTTTATCCTAAAGGGCCTTCCAGATAGTCAAGAGGTCAGGGGGAAGAATGACTTCCCCCAGTACTCTGGCATTGGACAGGAAACTGGGGACAAGGGAAGCCAACCCCTCTTTCAGGTGGAATACACCAGAGGCCCCAGGTTTGGTTCCATCCCGTCTTGAGGCCTCAGTAGCCATGCTGAGCTCGTGGGGTGCTGTTTCTATAACCTAATGCGTAATGAGCACCTGGGTATAGAGTGTCACAGGCTCAAGGTCAACAAGAATCTGTATTTTTAGTAGAGGGCAGCGGGTAGACAGTCATTTGTTGTTTTAATGGTGTACACCCTGAGGCCAAGAGACTAGGTTTTTGCATCAGAGGCCCAGGGGCAACTTATAGCCATTAGAAATGGTTTAGAGATCTTGGGAAGCATGAGAAGAGGATGCCAAAGTCTCAGAATTAATCTGAGGTTCTCACGTGCAGAGAAGGGGAAGGGAAATTAATGAGGGCATTAATAGGAGTGCCTGCTGATTTTAATTTGTAAGTGATAAATATGTTGCCATCAGAACCCAAAAAGTAAAAAAAGATATTAACTTATATGTTCTTAAAGAGTGTATCAAATGGGCTGGGCACGGTGGCTCATGCCTGTAATCCCAGCACTTTGGGAGGCCTTGGCGGGTGGATCACGAGGTCAGGAGATCGAGACCATCCTGGTTAACACGGTGAAACCCCGTCTGTACTAAAAATACAAAAAATTACCAGGCGTGGTGGCAGGCACCTGTAGTGCCAGCTAGTTGGGAGGCTGAGGCAGGAGAATGGCATGAACCTGGGAGATGGAGCTTGTAGTGAGCTGAGATCATGCCACTGCACTCCAGCCTGGATGATCAAACGAGACTCCGTCTCAAAAAAAAAAAAAAAAAAAGGAGTGTATCAAATGAACCTCATTGGAGGAGGACAGCATTGACATAATGCTGCAACTGTGCTCCTGGAGATGGATGTCATTAAGAACTTGTCTGCACAGACTGTACATGATGATCAAACTGTTGAGACCTATCCCATGAGTAGCCTGGAAAAGGTATATTGTGTCTCTTTGGAGGTAGAGGCAAACTGCTGCTGAGAGATTGTTGAAGTAGGCACTAAAACATGTCAGTCATTCTATGAGAGTAAAATATTTACAAGTTCCTGATTGAATTGGACGAGCAATTTGAACAATATTGGGTATTGGGCAAAGGGACCTTGATGGATGGGACTATAACATTAAGGTTGTAGTAATCCACCATTATTACATTGGTTTTAAAGATAACAACCATGTGATTCTCAGTTGTGTCTTGTTGATTTTCTCCTCTCTGGAAACTTTTACTGTCTTCTTTTTGTCTTTGGTAGTCTAATATTTCATCAGGATAATTCTAGGATTTAAAAAGTATATTATTTACTGTCTTCAGCACTCTGTGTGCCTTCTCTGTGGCCAGAAATTTTTTTTTGTCTAATTCTCCTTTTAACTTCTTTCACTGCATTTTCTCCATTCACTTTTCCTGGGGTCATTGTTAGTCAAATGGTAGACCTTCTGATTTCATTTTTAAGTGTTTTTTTTTTCTTTATTTCATATTTTCTATATCTTTGTCTTCTTGCTTTGTGTTTAGGAACCATTCTCAGCTTTGTTTTTCAATCCATCTTACTGAATTGTTTTACTAAAGCAATTACTTTAACTTTTTAAAGGTCTTCCTTGCTCTGTAATTGGTTCCTTAGTATCTTGTTCTTGTTTTATGGTTGAAATAGCTTCTCAAATTTCTTGACTTCTTAAGGGCTTCCTCCCCCCGCCCGCCCCCCGCCTCCACCCCCCCCCCCCATCTTAGGCTCTTTTTTGTTTCTATAACAATTACGTGTAAGGTTAAATAGTCTGGTTTCTTTTCCTTTGATGCAGCTGTGTTTTTCTATATGTCTAGTGATTTTGGTTGTTTATTAATTATAAAGAATGAAGAATTGGGTAGTCAGGTCTGACCTGAGTTCAATCTCTCTCTCTCTCTCTCTCTGTGTATGTATATGTGTGTGTGTGTGTGTGTGTGTGTGTGTGTGTGTTTGGAGGGGTGTGGTGTCAGTTAGAAGGCTTTAAAGTGAAATTCCCAGGAAGGAGCCAGAAAAGCTCTCAAATTTGGGATTGGGGACAAATTACACTGCCTTCTTTTTACTTACAGTATAGGGCTAGTTTGAGTCCCGCTCTGCTTCCTAGCAGCTTTGTAACTTCGGGCAAAGTACTGACCTTTCCTATAGTACAAAAAACTGTTCTATAGAGCAAGGGCTTCCTCTTCGACATCCTTATATCTCTCTACTATACCTGACAGGGCTAGATATATAGTACAGTCCCCCATTCCTTCCTTTGGGTCCCTAGTGTACTCCCTTGCAAAACTTATGCCCACATTTCTATTTTCATCTACTCACCTCAGAAAGACCGCATGGCACAAACTCTGTATCTCACCAAGTAGTATAATGCTTGACACATATCAGGAGCTTGACAAATGTTAGTTGAATTAATAAATCTAAATTTCAATAAATACTTATTTCAAAGACATGAAATTGTGGAACTTGAGGGAACTCAAACTTAAAATCCTTTAAACTCTTTCCTAAAACTTCAACTGCAGTCTACATGTCATGTTGCATTACTTCTGTGGAAGAAGGAAAGATACATAATGATTAATGTTGACAAAGGAGTAATGAGCTTAAAAAATTGTTAGCTAATATTTATTCATCATGAGATATTCTCCAAAACTATCTCTAGGTTGGTCAAAATGAAGACTCCAATGCAATAAAGAAATATAATTTAATTTAGTTACATTCTTTTTCTAGGGTAGACTATGTTTATCTTATGAATAAATGTATTTTGTTAATATCCTTGCTTCTGCAATTTTGATTTAGTCTTCCAACTGCTGGTCATCCATCATCAGCAATTAAACTGGGCAAAATTAATCACTGAGAAATTATTTACTGAGACTAGACCTAATACCAGGCACTTAATTGTAAAATTACTTCCTCACGCTTCAGCGATAGGCTGAATTGTTACACTTTCTATAAAGCTGTGTGCTTGTTCTGTTCTTTTATTCAGTGTGATTTATTACCTTAGCACAATTCAGATTCAATAACTCAAGTTTCCTAGAACTCCAGCAGGAATAGTGCGAGCCCATCAGCTGCAGATGTCCTGGTTAAGGCCTTCTTCTCACACTTTAATTCAATTATAACCAGATATTTCCCCCCTTGTTCATTCATGTTTAATACAATATTCACATATTTGAAAAGAAAATTTGATAAAGTTGTGAATGTGTTATGTTTATATGTAGAATGTAGAAATTGAGGTTAAGTTTATTTTAGCTCTAATAAACTAAAAATCTCAATTAATTTTTCCATTTCCATTCCCAACCCTCTGGATCAAGTTCTTATTACATTGTTTGGATTATTACAATATCATCTTAATCAGCTGGTGTGTCTGACTTAGTTTTGCATGACCCTGATTATTTCTTTACACTACTATTGTAATTGTAATGGGAACCTATTGGATTGTTTTACTAGAAATATTTTCTTTTTTCTCCTATTTTTATTATTGCAACAGGAGCAGAGCAAGGAAAGTGTATGCTAAGATTTTTGGGTTTTTTTGGGAGGGAAGCTCAAGAAAATCTATTGTAACACTCAATATAGGTTTTAAGTTTCTAACAGAATAAAAATTTACCTATTCAATGGAAGGTAGAAAAAAAGAAAAAATGAAACAAAGAAAGTGTGGAAATAGAAAACAGAAAGTAAAAACGCAGAAATCAGGTCGGGCTCGATGGCTCACACCTGTAATCCCAGCACTCTGGGAGGCCGAGGTGGATGGATCACCTGAGGTCAGGAATTTGAGACCAGCCTGGCCAACATGGTGAAACCCTGTCTCTACTAAAAAATACAAAAATTAGCTGGGCGTGGTGGCATGCATCTGTAATCCCAGCTACTTGGGAGGCTGAGGCTGGAGAATTGCTTGAACCTGGGAGGCGGAAATTGCAGTGACCTGCCTGGGTGACAGAGCAAGACTCTGCCTCAAAAAAAAAAAAAGCAGAAATCAGATAGAATGTAATACTAATATAATAATTTGCATGTAAATGTGTTTAAAATGCTAATAAAAAGACAGATGCTCTCAAATTGGATTGAATTATTACCATGTTGTCTTTAAAAACATATTTAAACCAAAAGGATGTAGAGTAATTGAAAATAAAAAATGTGTATCACAGAAAAATGAACAAAATAATGATGTGGTAACTATTCAACATCTTGCAAAACTAATTGAAAACTAAAAGAGCCGGGCGCGGTGGCTCACGCCTGTAATCCCAGCACTTTGGGAGGCCGAGACGGGCGGATCACGAGGTCAGGAGATTGAGACCATTCTGGCTAACATGGTGAAACCCCGTCTCTATTAAAATACAAAAAAAAAAAAAAAAATTAGCTGGGCGTGGTGGTGGGCGCCTGTAGTCCCAGCAACTCGGGAGGCTGAGGCAGGAGAATAGCATGAACCTGGGAGGTGGAGCTTGCAGTGAGCCGAGATCGTGCCACTGTACTCCAGCCTGGGCGACAGAGCGAGACTCTGTCTCAAAAAATAAAAAAAAAAAAAAAAAAAAGAAAACTAAAAGAAATGAGAAGAGATAAAGAAGAACATGCATATATACTGATTTTAAAAACAGACTGGGGGCGGGCCCAGTGGCTCATACCTGTAATCCCAGCACTTTGGGAGGCCGAGGCAGGGGAATCGCGAGGCCAGGAGATTGAGACCACTCTGGCTAATACAATGAAACCCTGTCTCTATTAAAAAGACAAAAAAAAAAAAAAAAAAAAAAAATTAGCTGGTGTGGTGGCAGGCACCTGTAGTTCCAGTTACTTGGGAGGCTGAGGCAGGAGAATGGTGCGAACCTGGGAGGTGTAGGTTGTAGTGAGCCGAGATCGTGCCACTGCACTCCAGCCTGGGTGACTGAGCGAGACTCTATCTCAAAAAAACAAAGACTGAAGTTTTGATTAGGAACATATATTCAGATAATAATATAGCTTCAAATATATAAAGCATCAATAAATGGATCTATGGGGAAAAACAAATAAATCAATATTTTTGGTTATACACTGCTGTTGGGGTGAAGAAGTTTGGCTGGGACAACAGTAACAGGAAAAAAAGCCGATAGGAAGGAACTGGTCCCTTGTCTTCCTCCTCCCAGGCACCCTTTATTATCCCCTAGTAACCGATCCTAGAAGGACGCCACTAGGAAAAGGAGAAATGTAATTTTACAAAGAGAGTACAGAGGTTAACTGGAAGCTGAAGGACCATAGCTTAACTATCAGCATAACATGGCAGAATACAGGTCTTTTAATAGCTGGGATAATTTTGAAAATGAAGTGTGAAAGTGAGGGGCATGCTCTCTCAGATTTGAAAACATAATATTAAAAAAGTTATTTAAGAAGTTTGGAACTTACATGAGAGTAGGAAAATAGACCAAAGGGGCAGGGCCCAGAGATAATCCTTACATAATAAATAGTCAATCTTGACATAATACACTTGTTCTCACACATCAATCAGGAAATAACTTTCAAAAATCTCACTAAATTGGAAAACCAGATTATTTTATGGAAAAGAATATACAGTTGACCTTTGCACAATGAAGGGTTTAAGGGTGTCAACCACTCACTCAGTTGAAAATTCACATTTAATTTTTGACTTCTCAAAAACTTACCTACTAATAGCCTACTATTGACTGGAAGCCTTCTTGATAACATAAACGGTCAATTAACACAGATTTTGTATGTTATGTGGGTTATACATTGCAAGCAGTATTTGCAAAAATACAGTATACTGGAGAAAAGAAAATGTTATTAAGAAAATAATAAAGAAAATGTATTTATTATTCATTAAGTGAAAGTGGATTGTCATAAAAGTCTTCCCCCTCATTATCTTCAATGTGGAGTAGGATGAGGAGGAAGAAGGGCTGTCTTAGGGTTGGCAGGGGTGGAAGAAAATCCAGGTGTAAGTGGAACACACAGTTCAAACCCATGTTGTTCAAGAGTCAACTATAGTTGGATCCTAAGTAAAATCCAGGTATATTAAAAGTCTAAAAATGAAAGATAAGATTATAAAGCTGATAAAAAAATGTAGAGTTGTGTCTTAGTGACATAGCTTTGGGGAAGGAATGCTTAAACCAGACCTCACAGCACAAAACATACGGCCCAAACTTAGATTTCTGTTGAGTGAAGGTTGACACAGACATAGTTAAGAAATGAGAGGCACATTGGGAGAAGACACTTGTACATCTATAACTAACAAGTGATAAAATTATTCTAGCATGTACAAGGGACTCCAGCAAATCAAGGCAAACAAAAACAAAGAAAAACCAACTTAAACTGGGCAAAATATGTGGATATTGTAGGCCTTCTGTAAAATGGAAAACTGAAATGGAAAAATATATTGGTGATGTTATTTAAAACTTATGCTAAGGGAGATGCACATGGCAGCTTGTGCTTATAATCTCAGCTACTCAGGAAGCTGAGACAGGAGGATTGCTTGAGGCCAGGAGTTTGAGATCAGCCTAGGCAACAAAGTGAGACCCTATCTCTAAAACAAACAAACAAACAAGAAGTCCAAACAAACTTATATTAAGGATAACAGAGGCTGGGCGCAGGGGCTCACACCTGTAATCACAGCACTTTGGGAGACCAAGGCAGGCAGATCATGAGGTCAGGAGATCAAGACCATCCTGGCTAACACAGTGAAACCCTGTCTCTACTAAAAATACAAAAAAATTAGCCGAGCCTGGTGGCGGGTGCCTGTGGTCCCAGCTACCCGGGAGGCTGAGGCAGGGGAATTGCATGAACCCAGGAGGCGGAGCTTGCAGTGAGCCGAGATCACGCCACTGCACTCCAGCCTGAGTAACAGAGTGAGAGACTCCATCTCAAAAAAAAAAAAAAAAAGAAAATAATAATAATAATAATAAAGGATAACAGGAATGTATTTCATAAGCTAATTCAGGCTTACAACATCAAGATTACATTGCAGGTATTTAAATGCAATGGGAGGTTTTTGACCTGACTTATTACCTTCCTACATCAAATAAAGAAAAACAGTTAAATGTATTCTCATCTGCACCTTGCTTCTGTTGGCTTAGTCAGCCAGTCAATATTTATTGCTACAATAAGCTTTGTTGAGAAATTCCTGTCAAAATAAGGCCTTTCAGAGCACAGTGTCTATTCAATAAACTTCTGTAGGTTCAAAGTAGTCTGTTTTGGTTGTTTATGCTTAACAATATTTTAATTCCACATTTTATCCTAAGAAAAAATATCTGTACATAAGTGTGTATGTGTGTTTGTGTGTGACACAATATCTGTAAGACTGATGAAAGCTACGGATTGGGGAATATAGAGTGTTAGTTAGGATGTGAGGAAACAGGACTCTGCAGGCATTGCTATTGGACTTTTAAATGGGCACAGCCTTTCTGGGGCTTGGCGAAATTGAGTATACAATGACCCTTTGACTCCACAAATCCAAGTCCTCAGTAAATAGAATACGAATTGTGATATTTATTGCATCATTGCTTATGACAGCAGGGAGTTGGAGGCAATGTAGTTGTCGATCACGAGGGAAATCATTCGTAAGCTCTGGAAGAGACGATTAGGGAGTTCTCTGCATCAGTGAAAAGTAATAAACTAGATGCACGATGAGTGGCAATGTGGAGAGGTATTACAAACAGTACTGAGGAAAAAAGTAAGGAAGACAACAGCCTCTATGATATAAAGCATTTATGTAGATCAAGAGAGAGAACAATCTCTACAGTACAAAAGAAAAGTCTCTACAGTATATTTACAAAATACTAAATTACACACATTAAACAAGGATACCAATATCTAAAATTATACAGCATGTATATTTCTTCACAGATACATAAATTTCCAAAAGCATTAACACTGGAGGCATAATTAATGTGGGAGAAGGAAATGGGAACAGGAATGGAGAATGATGTGAGAGAGAATAATATGATAAGGTACACGTAAGGAACAAAATGGGAAAGTGTACCCTCCAAAAGGACAAATGTGATAACACAAGCCTCTCTAGGAGAGAGTGAGCGAGAAAGAGAGAGAGAAAAGAAAAGAAATGAAAGGATATGCCGCTCTCCTGCTCAAAATCTTTGACTCTACTGCACGAACTGCATAGAGACTACACTTTTTAATCAGTTACTAAAGGCTTTCCTCCATCTGTTCCAAACTTAGCTTTCTGTCTTCTCACTCTACAGTTCACTTCATCCCAGTAAAGCCATTGCTCACTGTTCTGTGTGTATTGCTTGGCCTTTCTGAGAGAATGTTGCTCACACTAGCTGTTATGTATTGAGTATCTATTCTGTGCCTGGAATGGGCCTAAGAGCTCTAACATTCAGATGTCATTGACTGTCCAAACAATGCAATGTGGGTGGCATTCCTGCCCTGGTACTAAAGATCCTAAAGTAAATGGAGGCTTTGAGAGCCTGGCTGGAGAGTCAGAAGGCTTGTATTTTTCCTGCCAGTAGCATACCTTATTATTCCCCCACCCTCCACCCACTCGTCCCTGTGCCATTTCCATATGTCCAAATCATATCTAAGCTGCAAAGCCGTCTCAAATGCAAACTCTGCCTTGAAGCCTTTCCTGCTGACTCCAGGCAAGTGTGCTTTCACCTTTTGTGAACCCCATATTATTTGTGATGTATATAACTCTTTTCTGTACTTTCTTTATTTTGACTTTTAGATTGTAAACTCTTAAGGACACAAACTGTATGTGGTTCATTTTCCTTTTGAAGCCTTATACATTTTTGCAGGGGGATGTCAGATTTAAGTGAAAAGTGCTTTGGAATTTGGGCATATGTCAATAGAGGATTTCGGTGTTAGCATTTGAAAGCAGGGGACACCCAGACAGAAAACGGGCAAGTTGGGTAGGTCATTTAGAAACTGTCTGTGGCTACAATTTCAAGTGCACCAGGAAGAATATGTGTGGCCCCATTAACTGTCTGATGCAGGATATTTTACTCATAGCCCTAGGTTTCAAAGTTAGAACTCAGATTCAAAAACCCATCACCCTTGGCAAAGATAACACACGGCTTTACTACTGAGGTGGAAATGAAATGACTGAAAGTCAAGTTTTGAAAATGAACATATGTATGTGTGTGTGTGTTTTAGTGCAGTTGTGCATCAAACTGTGGAGGGCAGAGAGAATGGAAAGGAGGAAGCAGGGTTCCTGTAGGGCAAATGTAGCCTAACCCTAATGGTGGTTAGGTTAGGGCTTGTAGAGGGAGGGTTGAGGTTGGGGCAAATTTAGAGTTTCTACAGGCTGAAATGGGAAATTCTTAGGCCTCTCTTTAAGAAGCTGGGTAGATTAATATTGGAGTTTCAGCTGGGTCAATAAATACCATTCCTGTCTTTTCCCACATGAATTCAGAACCAACTGAGAAGTGGACATGCAGGAATAGGGTAGAGGTTGAAATGATCTATTACTGATAAAAGCTGAATTGAAGAATGTGGCTTAGATGTGTGCACACCTAACACTCTCTACCCCTGAATTACACACATGTCCTTCTGAATGTACCTTCATGATGATGAAGCAAGTACACATCCTGAAGGCAGGTTGGCTTGGAAAGAGCAGGAGGAAGCCACTGAGCCAAATGTTCCTGTTTATTCTCCCAAACTGGCCAGATACACCACTCCCAGATGAAGCAGTGGAGAGAGGAAGTTCCTCCCCATGAAACATGAGTGAGGTGAAAAGGAGGTATTTACTCACCCTCCACACCTAACAACTAATATCAGTTAAACAGGAATTGTCATTTTAACAGAGATAAAATTGAAGAATACAGATGTGATGGTTAACACTGAGTGTCAACTTGCTTGCACTGAAGGATGCAAAGTACTGATGCTGGGTGTGTCTGTGAGGTTGTTGCCAAAGGAGATTAACATTTGAGTCAGTGGGTTGGGGAAGGCAGACCCACCCTTAATCTGGATGGGCACAGTCTAATCAGCTGCCAATGTGGCCAGAATAAAAAGCAGGCAAAAGAACGTGAAAAGACTAGACTGGCTTAGCCTACATTTTTTCCTCTGCTGGATGCTTCCTGCCCTCGAATATCAGACTCCAGGTTCTTCAGCTTTGGGACTCAGACTGGCTTCCTTGCTCCTCAGCTTGCAGACAGCCTATTGTGTGACCTTGTGATCATGTGAGTTAATACTCCTTAAGAAACTCCCCTTTGTGTACACATCTATCCTATTAGTTCTGTCCCTCTAGAGACCCCTGACTAACACAACAGATAACCAGAACCGTTTTTCAGAACCCAACTGAACAGTTGTGCTGCTAAAATTGACGGCATCTCAGCCCAATTTTACCCTTCATTGTCTGCACTGAAGCAGTGCAGCTGGACTCTGAAAATATTTCTCCTTTGCCAGCTGGCCAGCTGTCAAGCTTTGTCAGAAGAGTGCCCAAGGGATGCTGGAGGAGGAGTGACTTTTCTCTTCCTGGCAGCAGTGTGTTCTTCTGGGCAGATTTCTGTTGTGGGCCCTTTTTCTGCAGTGCCAGGCTACAGCAGCAGCCAGGGGCCAACAGCACCTGGACTTTCTCTGCAGGTGACTGACCCTGGCATCTGCACAGGAGGCCTTGCAGCAGAGTGCTGCCACCTTGCAACCCCTGTGAACAGCATTCCCCAAGACACCAGCATCAAACAAAGCCTCAGACTTCTCTGTCGTCCACTGAACCATGGCTATGCTCTTTCTAATGGGGGACGGATCCTTGGAAGGGGCCTTTCCCAGATCTCTCTCTTCTTTAAATGCTATGTCTCAGCCCTAAGGGCAGTAGCTGCTCCTACAACTGCTATTCTTATATTCTTGAGCATTCTCTTTACTTCTCACTAGCTAATTCTTCCATCCGCTGTTACAGTTAATAATTCTGTGATTTAAATTTTATGTTAAACTTTGCCTGTTCAAATTACTCTGTAGTTTCTGTCTTCTAGTTGGACCCTGCCTAATACAGTCATTAATTAATAATTTTAGCAGTATGCCCCAGTGCATGATAATTATGAAGGAAAACATTACCATTTAATATTTGACTAGCAGGTCATTTTTTCATAATTGTTTCTAAACTCTGTGAAAGATAATTCAAAGCAATATTTTCTATGTACATTATACATTAAGTCATTTAATCCCATAAAATAAAGCATTTCTCTAAATTCTCAAAAGGTTTTGAGTATAACATGGAAATACGATTTGATAGTGTCTCCAATTTTCAAACACTTCAGTAAAAGAGTTTCTGAAAGGTACTAAATCTATGCCATTAAAACCAGTGACAGAGACTCAATTTTAATCTGCTTGAAAGATTGCCTGAACAGCTATAAATGGTGTATTTCAAACTGTTGCTATGGCCTTGGGGATCTTTGCCTACTTGTGGCTAAAATCCTCAGCAGAAGCAGGGACAGTTACTGGTGCTAACCAAGACCTTCCTGAACATCCAAATGTTATCAGGATAATCTGAGTAGTGCCTGAGCAACTTACTTGGCGACTGGTAGTCTCTAAAATTCAGTTGCATTCTCAGTAATCTTGTTCTAAAAAAGCTTAGAATGATCATCTATGGCTTCCTAGATTTCATGGACTTTAAAATACTTTAAAAGGCTTTAGAAAAGAACATATATTTGAACATTAGTTTTATTGATAGACAATAAGAACCCAAGATCATAACTTAAAGAATGTAATTCTTATGAATGGTAGCAAGCCCATAGGTCTGGATTCCAGCCTTAATTTATTGGCTGCAGATCTTTGGCTGGTTATCTGATCCTCCCCAGGCCTCACTTACTTACACGTATAAAATGAAGAGACTGATTTATCAGATTTCTGCCAGTGCTAAAGTTTGTGATTCTATGAAGAGAAGAGCTTTCTCGAGGCTCTTCACATGCCTCCAATTTAGACATATATTTTCTCATAATTCTTTCAGTCTCTGTTCGCTAACTTCTTTTTTTTTTTTTTTTTTGAGAGGGAGTCTCGCTCTGTCGCCCAGGCTGGAGTGCAGTGGCGCGATCTCGGCTCACTGCAAGCTCCGCCCCCAGGGTTCACGCCATTCTCCTGCCTGAGCCTCCGGTGTAGCTGGGACTACAGGCGCCACCACCACGCCCAGCCAAGTTTTTGTATTTTTAGTAGGGATGGGGTTTCACCGTGTTAGCCAAGATGGTCTCGATCTCCTGACCTCATGATCCGCCCACCTCGGCCTCCCAAAGTGCTGGGATTACAGTCATGAGCCACCGTGCCCGGCCTCTGTTAGCTAACTTCTAAAACACATTGCTGACACCACACACTCAAAGGTTACTAATGGATATTGGCTTACAGTAGTGACTTGACTATCTTTTCCTCGGTTATCCGAATTTCTCTCTCTGACCTTAGTTACTTCACTTCATATCTTATCACCCATAAAGCTTACTATTTCTAGGTATGTAACTTCTGCTTTACATTAATCACTTTTCATGTGTGTAGTCTGGTTTCCCCAAAGAAAAGCTCAACATCTTTTTTTTCTTCATGTTCTGGAGCAGAATGCTAAATTCACATAGCACATGGTTTAATATGTGTTGATTCCTACATGCTCTTCTACTAAAGATGGATGAAAATAATTAAATGATGGAAACCAAATCTTTATCTTTCTGAGATGCTTTGCCTAAGGAAAAACAGAAACAGAAAAAGAGATTGATAATAGGTTTCTTTCTAGTAATTTATGTTTTAATTCTAAAGAATTGAAAAATGTAGAACTGAATGAAGTAGAAAACGTTTTATATTCATCCCCATCCTGTTCCCTAGGATTTAACAATTCAATGCATAATCTCAGAATCTTCTGATAAATATTCCTAGTGCTTCCTGTAACAACATCTGGAAAAGTGTGCAGGTATACTCCATTACCAGAAAGAGCAAAAAAGATCACTCTCTTACTATTAGTCCACTGATAATACAAATAGAATACGAAACAAACAACTACAAAGTAATTCTTCATTTTTCCCAAGTTGTTGCCCTTAGTCCATTCAGCATCTGCCTGCAATGGACTTTGGAAGACCTTTCTCATTCCAGTTTCTTTCCTTCTCCACTCCCCACTCCAGATACATCTCTGTCTGTCTCAGACTATGGAGGACTCCCTCCCTCCTGGAGGGCTCTCAAGGTAATGACACTGGAGCCTGGCTCCCTCCTGGAAGGTCCTGGGAGGTCCTCCTTGGGAACAAGGCATGGGTCTTTTCAGTTTTTCACAATAGAAGCTTTTACACACCTTTCTCTCGCTCATATTAACCAGCTCTCTAGCATAGCTTTGAAGTGTCACCATCCTAAATAAGAAAGGATGCCTTACCAAAGAAGTGAGAAAGGGAAATAGGAGACGAAGAGGAAGAAAATCAGATCTATTGATCTATCTATCCATCCATCTATTCTATTGTCAATAGTAATAATAAATATAAAATTCTGTAGCAAATTCAATATTGTGTAACATAAATACATATATAAAATTATACATATATGTACACACATATATAAACATGTTATAGATGGGATTATTCTAAACAAATGTACTAAACATATTAGTCTATGGCTTACTTTTTTCACTTAATATATTACTTTTCACTTACTTTTTTTCCACTTAAATTATTATGGATATTTTTCTATGGTAATATATATAAAATTACTCAATTTTTAAAAAGCTATATGTACAATAGCTTATCTAATCAGTCTCCTAAGTATGTCTGTTTAGCTTAGTTTACACATTTGCTTTGCTTATAATGCTGCAATCAGATTGCTGGACTAGACACATGGTCATTACACATTAAATATTTATACTGTAAACATTTTAGGATAAATACCTAGAAGTAGAATTATTGGGTTAAATGATATGCACACTTAAACTTTTAGTTGATAC
Source organism: Piliocolobus tephrosceles (assembly GCF_002776525.5). Lineage (NCBI taxonomy): Eukaryota > Metazoa > Chordata > Mammalia > Primates > Cercopithecidae > Piliocolobus > Piliocolobus tephrosceles. Next base: position 74,903,945 of record NC_045441.1, on the reverse strand, counting down.
CGCTTACTTACCCTGCAACATGGTTGTACCCATTCATATTCTTATCAATAGCATGTGGGAACCCTGTCTTATCATGCCCTTATCAATTCAGGATATTTTTAATGTTTTGTAAGATACTTACTAATATGATAAGTGAAAAACAGCATCCTCAAGTCTGAAGTTGCATTTCTATCATTTCATGTGTTTTTAACCATTTACATTTCTAATTCTTTGAACTGCCTGTTATCTTTTCTTCTTTTTTTACTATCCAGTCTATTATTGAAACCATTTTTATTGGAGATAATCCTCTAGCATATTGATGCAAATATACAGATTTATTTTTACTTTTAGCTTTGCCTATTATTATTATTAATTATTTAATTATTAATTTTAAATCACTTCTGGGAGTTAAATTCAACAATATTTTTCTTTTGGATTTGGCATGGTATGTCATGGTAAGGAAGACCTTCCTCCAATATATAATAATGTCTATCCATAAGCTGTGTTTTCTTCTGATATTTTTTATCTACCTAGGAATTATTTTGGAGAAAGATGTGAGAAAATAGAACGTTCTCTTTCTTTTTTTTTTCCAAACTGGAAAGCCAGTTTTACCACATCATGTATTTTTATTTTCATTTTTAAATTATCAAGTCTCAGGTATGTCCTATCATTTTAAGAATGTCTTCCCCTTACCACATTGAAATAGGTGTTCTTGTTTATTATTTCTTTCTAGAAATACTAAGCCCATTATTTATTTTTACAAAAATTCACTTACCTGGCCTGGCATCCCATACGCTTGAGGTCAGACAACACTCAGTCTTCTTCTGTAAACCCAGTTTTTTGGATCTTTTTGAAACCTTGATCCCTAGGAAAGCAATAGAGATACTAAGTATCAGAGGCTTTGGAAATCGAGGGTGGTTATACAACTTGAGGCCAGCAATGTTATCAGAACAATTTATCTTTGTACGTTATTCAGGTTAGAAACATCTATGATACTTACTTTAATGCTATGAAAAAATATACTTTTGTAATCATTTTATTAAAAGTTGCATATATTCTTATTTGGCCAGGAAGCTATTTTCAATTTGACATATTTGGAATGCCAAGTGAGATAATCATTTATTAAATTAATACTTAACAGTACTATGACAATTGCCATGTTAATTACTTAGTCTTGGAAACCCAAATAGCTCTTAAAAATTGTTTTTGTTTGTAAAATATAAATGGGGCATAATATATATACATCGCTCACTCTAAGTAATCACTGTATACTTTATTTTCCTCTAACTTCCTGGTGTATTATTTTATGAATAATATTTGGTCTAGAATATTGAGACTTTTAAAGAAAATATCTAGGCCAGGTGAGGTGACTCATGCCTGTAATCCCAGCACTTTGGGAGGCTGAGGTGGGTGGATCACCTGAGGTCAGGAGTTTGAGACCACCCTGGCCAACATAGCGAAACCCTGTCTCTACTAAAAATACAAAAAATTAGCCAGGCATGGTGGTGGGCACCTGTAATCCCAGCTACTTGGGAGGCTGAGGCAGGAGAATTGCTTGAACCTGGGAGGTGGAGGTTGCAGTGAGCTGTGATTGCACCACTGCACTCCAGCCTAGGTGATAGAGCGAGACTCAGTCAAAAAAAAAAAAAAAAAAAAAAAAAAAAGAAGAAGAAGAAGAAAA
>NC_045441.1:74873925-74901885 GCF_002776525.5 Piliocolobus tephrosceles | reverse complement strand
TTTTTTTTTTTTTTGAGAGGGAGTCTCGCTCTGTCGCCCAGGCTGGAGTGCAGTGGCGCGATCTCGGCTCACTGCAAGCTCCGCCCCCAGGGTTCACGCCATTCTCCTGCCTGAGCCTCCGGTGTAGCTGGGACTACAGGCGCCACCACCACGCCCAGCCAAGTTTTTGTATTTTTAGTAGGGATGGGGTTTCACCGTGTTAGCCAAGATGGTCTCGATCTCCTGACCTCATGATCCGCCCACCTCGGCCTCCCAAAGTGCTGGGATTACAGGCATGAGCCACCGTGCCCGGCCTCTGTTAGCTAACTTCTAAAACACATTGCTGACACCACACACTCAAAGGTTACTAATGGATATTGGCTTACAGTAGTGACTTGACTATCTTTTCCTCGGTTATCCGAATTTCTCTCTCTGACCTTAGTTACTTCACTTCATATCTTATCACCCATAAAGCTTACTATTTCTAGGTATGTAACTTCTGCTTTACATTAATCACTTTTCATGTGTGTAGTCTGGTTTCCCCAAAGAAAAGCTCAACATCTTTTTTTTCTTCATGTTCTGGAGCAGAATGCTAAATTCACATAGCACATGGTTTATAAATATGTGTTGATTCCTACATGCTCTTCTACTAAAGATGGATGAAAATAATTAAATGATGGAAACCAAATCTTTATCTTTCTGAGATGCTTTGCCTAAGGAAAAACAGAAACAGAAAAAGAGATTGATAATAGGTTTCTTTCTAGTAATTTATGTTTTAATTCTAAAGAATTGAAAAATGTAGAACTGAATGAAGTAGAAAACGTTTTCTATTCATCCCCATCCTGTTCCCTAGGATTTAACAATTCAATGCATAATCTCAGAATCTTCTGATAAATATTCCTAGTGCTTCCTGTAACAACATCTGGAAAAGTGTGCAGGTATACTCCATTACCAGAAAGAGCAAAAAAGATCACTCTCTTACTATTAGTCCACTGATAATACAAATAGAATACGAAACAAACAACTACAAAGTAATTCTTCATTTTTCCCAAGTTGTTGCCCTTAGTCCATTCAGCGTCTGCCTGCAATGGACTTTGGAAGACCTTTCTCATTCCAGTTTCTTTCCTTCTCCACTCCCCACTCCAGATACATCTCTGTCTGTCTCAGACGATGGAGGACTCCCTCCCTCCTGGAGGGCTCTCAAGGTAATGACACTGGAGCCTGGCTCCCTCCTGGAAGGTCCTGGGAGGTCCTCCTTGGGAACAAGGCATGGGTCTTTTCAGTTTTTCACAATAGAAGCTTTTACACACCTTTCTCTCGCTCATATTAACCAGCTCTCTAGCATAGCTTTGAAGTGTCACCATCCTAAATAAGAAAGGATGCCTTACCAAAGAAGTGAGAAAGGGAAATAGGAGACGAAGAGGAAGAAAATCAGATCTATTGATCTATCTATCCATCCATCTATTCTATTGTCAATAGTAATAATAAATATAAAATTCTGTAGCAAATTCAATATTGTGTAACATAAATACATATATAAAATTATACATATATGTATACACATATATAAACATGTTATAGATGGGATTATTCTAAACAAATGTACTAAACATATTAGTCTACGGCTTACTTTTTTCACTTAATATATTACTTTTCACTTACTTTTTTTTCACTTAAATTATTATGGATATTTTTCTATGGTAATATATATAAAATTACTCAATTTTTAAAAAGCTATATGTACAATAGCTTATCTAATCAGTCTCCTAAGTATGTCTGTTTAGCTTAGTTTACACATTTGCTTTGCTTATAATGCTGCAATCAGATTGCTGGACTAGACACATGGTCATTACACATTAAATATTTATACTGTAAACATTTTAGGATAAATACCTAGAAGTAGAATTATTGGGTTAAATGATATGCACACTTAAACTTTTAGTTGATACCGCTTACTTACCCTGCAAACATGGTTGTACCCATTCATATTCTTATCAATAGCATGTGGGAACCCTGTCTTATCATGCCCTTATCAATTCAGGATATTTTTAATGTTTTGTAAGATACTTACTAATATGATAAGTGAAAAACAGCATCCTCAAGTCTGAAGTTGCATTTCTATCATTTCATGTGTTTTTAACCATCTACATTTCTAATTCTTTGAACTGCCTGTTATCTTTTCTTCTTTTTTTACTATCCAGTCTATTATTGAAACCATTTTTATTGGAGATAATCCTCTAGCATATTGATGCAAATATACAGATTTATTTTTACTTTTAGCTTTGCCTATTATTATTATTAATTATTTAATTATTAATTTTAAATCACTTCTGGGAGTTAAATTCAACAATATTTTTCTTTTGGATTTGGCATGGTATGTCATGGTAAGGAAGACCTTCCTCCAATATATAATAATGTCTATCCATAAGCTGTGTTTTCTTCTGATATTTTTTATCTACCTAGGAATTATTTTGGAGAAAGATGTGAGAAAATAGAACGTTCTCTTTCTTTTTTTTTTCCAAACTGGAAAGCCAGTTTTACCACATCATGTATTTTTATTTTCATTTTTAAATTATCAAGTCTCAGGTATGTCCTATCATTTTAAGAATGTCTTCCCCTTACCACATTGAAATAGGTGTTCTTGTTTATTATTTCTTTCTAGAAATACTAAGCCCATTATTTATTTTTACAAAAATTCACTTACCTGGCCTGGCATCCCATATGCTTGAGGTCAGACAACACTCAGTCTTCTTCTGTAAACCCAGTTTTTTGGATCTTTTTGAAACCTTGATCCCTAGGAAAGCAATAGAGATACTAAGTATCAGAGGCTTTGGAAATCCAGGGTGGTTATACAACTTGAGGCCAGCAATGTTATCAGAACAATTTATCTTTGTACGTTATTCAGGTTAGAAACATCTATGATACTTACTTTAATGCTATGAAAAAATATACTTTTGTAATCATTTTATTAAAAGTTGCATATATTCTTATTTGGCCAGGAAGCTATTTTCAATTTGACATATTTGGAATGCCAAGTGAGATAATCATTTATTAAATTAATACTTAACAGTACTATGACAATTGCCATGTTAATTACTTAGTCTTGGAAACCCAAGTAGCTCTTAAAAATTGTTTTTGTTTGTAAAATATAAATGGGGCATAATATATATACATCGCTCACACTAAGTAATCACTGTATACTTTATTTTCCTCTAATTTCCTGGTGTATTATTTTATGAATAATATTTGGTCTAGAATATTGAGACTTTTAAAGAAAGTATCTAGGCCAGGTGAGGTGACTCATGCCTGTAATCCCAGCACTTTGGGAGGCTGAGGTGGGTGGATCACCTGAGGTCAGGAGTTTGAGACCACCCTGGCCAACATAGCGAAACCCTGTCTCTACTAAAAATACAAAAAATTAGCCAGGCATGGTGGCGGGCACCTGTAATCCCAGCTACTTGGGAGGCTGAGGCAGGAGAATTGCTTGAACCTGGGAGGTGGAGGTTGCAGTGAGCTGTGATTGCACCACTGCACTCCAGCCTAGGTGATAGAGCGAGACTCAGTCAAAAAAAAAAAAAAAAAAAAAAAAAAAAGAAGAAGAAGAAGAAAAAAATCTTTTCTTTTTCATTCTACATTACTTACTTTGTTTTATCTGCTAAGATCTGAATTATTGTTTCTCCTGCCAGATTAATATGTTGAAATCCTATCCTTAAGGGGATGGTATTAGGAGGTGGGAGGTGGTTTCTTTGGGTGTGATTAGGTTATAAAGGCAGAGACCTCATGAATGTGACTACTGTTCTTATAAGAGAGGCCTGAAAGAAATCCCTCATGCCTTTGCCAGGTGAGGCTGCAGTGAAAAGATGGCCGTCTAGGAAGTGAGTCCTCACCAGATACCCAATGCTTGTGTCTTGATCTTGGACTTCCCAGTCCCTAGACCTGTGAGGAATAAATATATGTTGTTTATAAGCCACCCAATTTCTGATCTTTTGTCATAGCAGCTTGAAAAGATTAAGATATATCCTTCTATCTTTCTTAAGCATTATCAAAGCTTTAGTGATATAATTTTGAAATTTTGATAATCACCTGAGCAAATCTAAAGATTGGAGCAACAAAAAAAGAGAATAAAGAAATCAGAAGAGTTTTGGAAACAATAATAGGTTGTAACACAATGTTAGGGAGTAGTAAGTTATTCCTTCTGGCTGCAAATATCCCCTATTCTGTAACGTATATATGAAAGTGTTATTTCAGCTGAAACTAACAATATGAAAAACAGAATTCACTTTACATGCTTTTACAGAAGTAAATTTTGTGTTATGGCAATATCAACAAATAACAGAAGCATTGATGTTTACTCTTGTAAACTTTAGAGCTGGACATCTCTGGGTTTAAGTCTCATATCTGACATTGACTGGATGTGTGAACTTGTGCAAGTTAATTTTGCTAAGCCTCATAAAACAAACTCTCATATAATTTTTGAGATAGCACATAGTCTTGGTATTAAAAATATTAGCAGTCAATAGTGTACTGCTACTAAAGCTTTTGAGATTTCATAGTTACCCAGGAACTAAGGAACCATAACAGCAAGTTCTCATTCACTCAGCAAATTGAAAAAAATGTTGTAGAAACCCTTACCTTAGCATATCTTCAGGAATAATCAGCAGTTTATTAAATTTGAAGCTGTTAGAATAAAGTGATAGAGAATACAAGTAAGAGCTCGTCAAAAAATCAGAAGACACAGCAAAAACGCAGATTTACAAAACAGGCTGGGAAGAGATGAGAATTGAAGACATAATAATATTTACTAAGCATTTTTGATAAAACAATACTGCTGACTCCTCTAAAACATACTCTAATATTTTTACTTTAAAAATATATTACTTTATTGTTTATTCTTTTTTATTCCACTTTTATTGTCATTGCTTTAGTATTTTTGCAGCTTTGTTGAGATATAAGAAAAAGTTGCATATATTTAAGTGTACATGATGTTTTGGTATAGGCATGTAGAGTGAAATAATTGCTGTAATCAAGCTAATCAGTATATCCATTTTTTTAATGTTTGTTTTTAGCTCAGTTGCTTTTTTCTATAACTTTCAAATTATCTTGATCCTTCATTTTCCTTTTTTGTACTCCCCCAACACAAATGCTCATCAGAAGAGACAGACTATGTTGTTACCTTTTTTCAGCCTTCAAATACTGCTTTCTCTCTTGTTACCTGTGTTGCTCTTCATGTAAATGGACGATTATTAGATGATTGTGGCAGAAAATATGTGGCAGTGCTGGTTATCACGTGCCTGCTTAGCATGCTTTTAATTACAATGAAGATCCCTGTCCTGAGAAAGAAATTTTGTTTCCCTAAAAAATCAAAAGCAAAATGTTCATATATAAAATAAGAGCGACCAAAATTTTAAAAGCTTAAAATTGTTCTCTTTTTAGAACCATAAAATGACGACAGTTTCTTCATCCAGAAGAGTTAAAAGAATATTAAGTTAAGTAACAGACAGGACTACACACCCTTACAGTGTGTCTTAGCTACTTAAAAAGCAATTTTTGTGTGTGTCTTACACAGAATCACATTATAAAAGTCCCACCTATCAATTTAGGTGTGATTTTTGTATAGCTTCATCCAAAACATTACTTAGTAATTCTAATCAAAACTAAAATACAGTTTTTATGGAGCTTGACAAGCTAATCTGAAAATGTGCAAGAAAAGAGCAGTGGTCAAAAATGTACATGAAAGGAGCATAATCATCTGAGACAGAAAAGAAGAAAAAAGAAAGAAGAAAAGGAGGAGGAGGAAGAAGAAGAGGAAGATGAGAAAGAAGGAGGAGGAGGAAGAAGAGGAGGAAGAGGAGAAAGGAGGAAGAGGAGGATGGAAATGGGTATGATTTGTTCTACTCGACAACAAGATTTATAATAAAGTTACAGTGACTTTAAAAGTGTTATATTAATGTGGGAATTGATAGAAAGCATGGAAACAAATGGAGTCTAGACACAGACATACATAAAAACTTGATGTCTGGCAGAGGTGGCTTTGTAGATCAGCAGCCAGTACATGGTGCCAAGACATTTAGTTACCAAAATAGAAAAAAAATATAGTCAAATCCTTACTTCACAGCACACCCAAAAGATAAATTAAAGACCTAAATAAAAAAGACAAAATACATGACATTTTAGGAAAAATATAGGAGAATACCCGTATAAGCACAAGATAAAAAAGGTATAGGAAACACAAACTGTCATCAAAAAATTGAGAAATTTGGCTACATGAAAACTGAAACTTTTAACAAAAGATAACATAATTATGGTAAAAAGGCCACAGACTAGAAGAAGCTATTTGTAGCATGTACAAGTTTTGCAGCATATATCCAAGATATATGAAGAACTTGTATAAATTTAAAAAATGAGTATACAACTTAATAGAAAAAAGGGCAGAAAACATCATCATCAATTCACAGAAGAGCAACCAGAAGAGGAAACACACATACACACACACACACACACACACAACCTTACTAGTAGTAATTTTAATGAAAATTAAAATATCCATCAGATTGATAAAATTTTAAAAGTATAAAGGATGATGTGAAGCAACTGTAATTTTATACACTTCTTGTGAGAGTATACAAATCAATTCAACCACTGTAGAAAGCAATTTGGTAATAGATGGTGAACTGATAATGCCTATTATCCATAAAAGCCTGAAAATCTCCTGGCATGTACACAACTTAAAGAAAAGCTCACTCATAAACTCAAAGGTACATGAACAAAAATCTTCAGGGTCGTACTGGTCATAGCATTAGGTTGGTGGGAAAGTAACCGTGGCGTTTGCCACTGAAAGTAATGGTAAAAGCCGCAATTATTTTTGCACCAACCTAACAGGAAAAAAAGGAGGCAAACTGTTAAGTTCATCAATGAACCAGAACTATGTATATTAACATAATGTTGCACAAAAAACACATTACAGGCTGAGCACAGTGGCTCACGCCTGTAATCAGTATTTTGGGAGGCTGAGGCAGGCAGATCACTTGAGGTTAGGAGTTCAAGACCAGCCTGGCCAACATGGAGAAACCCCGTCTCCACTAAAAAGTATAAAAATTAGCTGGGCATGGCTGTGCATGCCTGTAATCCCAGCTACTAAGGTAGCTGAGACATGAGACTCGCTTGAACGTGGGAGGTGGAGGTTGCAGTGGGCTGAGATCCTGCTATAGCACTCCAGCCTGGTCTGTCTCAAAAAAAAAAAAAAAAAAAAAAAAAAAAATTACAAAAGAATATTGCAGTATGTTACTGCTTAAAGTTTTACAATTTTATGAAAAAATATATTGTTTAGGGTTATATGCAGATGTAGGAAAAGTATCAAGAAATGCACAAGGCCGCCCGCGGTGGCTCACGCCTGTAATCCCAGCACTTTGGGAGGCCGAAGTGGGCAGATCACGAGGTCAGGAGATCGAGACCATCCCGGCTCAAACAGTGAAATCCCATCTCCACTAAAAATACAAAAAAATTAGCCAGGCGTGGTGGTGGGTGCCTGTAATCCCAGCTGCTCAGGAGGCTGAGCCAGGAGAATGGCCTGATCCCGGGTGGCGGAACTTGCAGTGAGCGGAGATTGTTCCACTGTACTCCAGCCTGGGCAACAAGCAAGACTCCATCTCAAAACAAACAAACAAACAAACAAAAACCAAGAAATACACAGTAATAAGAAGTATCTAATTTGGGATGATCGCTGCCCACTCAGGAAGGAAAAAGGGGAATGTGACAAGCTTAAGCTATCATAGTATTTTAATTCTTAACCTGAATGGTGGGCATCTAGGTGTTCATGATTATAAATCTTTATATCTTTTTATGTGTCTTAAATATTTGATAACAAATTTGTTTTTTAAAAGAAGCAACAATAGGGTAGGGTGCATTTTTACCAAAGGCTGAAGTAAAAACTCTTGAGTTGGAATTTATACTTAGAAAAGGGGCTTAGATTTGTAGTAGTCACACTATACTGTGTCCCATAACCCAGTTCCTTCAGAATTTTGCAGACTTTGCTCAACAGTCTTTTTGTTTTGATTTTTTTTTCTTTTTTCTTCTTAAGGGATCTAAGGCCATTCTGATTTCTGATCCTTTGTGAATACTGAGGATGTTGACAATGTTTAAAAGCAACTGATGCAGGTTCTGAAAGTGTTTTATATATAAAGGTTTCAAGCGTATACTGAATAATGATATTATTTAGTGTATTTCAAAGTGACTCCTTTGAAAGATGCAACACTCATTGGATTGAGCAACCATGATACCTCCTGGGCTTGCAATGCCCTTAGTCCTATTGATGATTTTCTGGATTGCAGTGACAGGACAATGCAGAGAGGGAGGTTTGGAACCTGCCATTCATCACAAGCTGGAAAAGAACTGAATTAATGAATTAAGACGTAGAAGTGTAACTTTGATTTTTACAAATGTGTTTTTTTACAGTCTTTTGTCTATATCCTTACATCTTTCAAGCCTCGGTCAATTGCCTCCTCTTTCTTTATTCTTCAGGAAACACAAAGTACCAGAGCACGTTCCTGTGCAGAAGATGCAACAGAAAGTGGGGTATAAGCGATCTCTATCCTCACAGAGCTTATTATCCTTTATCTGTATTGCTCTAATGATGCTCACTACATTTTTGTCATTTGTGAACATTTCATTCTACTAGACAGTGAGTTTGATGCCAGCCTCATTTTCCAGGCATCACTGTTTCCCTATGGAATTTAACACAGTGCTTTACAGCTACAGTGAATCAATGTGTGTTGAATCAATAAATGAATGACTTTTCCCAGGATGCTTTGTTGGAGTAATACAACATAGCTTATCTCCTACTAAATTGGTAGAAACTAACTTAATTGTGATATTATGTCTTGGAGTCATATTAAAAAGTTTGCATCAAAGAAACTATTAAAATGAAATGATGGCACAAAAATCAGCCTTAATATTTTTTCCTCAGAATTACAGAATACAATTTATAGCATAATATTAGTGAATCACGTTTGTGTAAAACAGTTATAAATGTAGTATACTTATTCAATAGGCTTAATATATATTTAGAAGGGACTATTATTATGTAAAGAATATTATTTTATAATATTGCTGAGGAAAAAGTTTTTAAAATTCTCTAAATATATCTTTATGATAGATAATGCCTAAATGAGAAGAAGTTTTGAAATAATCTCTTACTTTGATTTGGTTTAAAAAATATTATTCTTTGTGCGAAGACAAATTCCAATGGTAAATATTTTGAATAATTAAAAGTTATAACCTCAAATTTAAAGCACTAAGTATAGAAAACTTGTTAAAACTGTCTTCTACCCAGGTATACTCTTTTCTGATAACTCATCAGTTTAGAGGGTTTCATTGCTCTCTCTTTAGCTTTAATTTTTTTCCTTTATATCTTACTCCAATACCTTTATTTTCATCTTCTCTTTTATCCCAAACTATATTATTTTGGTGTAAATTAATCTGGTTAATGTGTAATGAGTGAGGTCTGGAAAATAAATTTTAAATCACTCAACAGGCCAATTTAAATGATTTTCTAGAGGTAGTATTTCATTGAACTCTTAATTTTGCCAAATGTTACTCAGTTTCTAGGGGCTGGGTCAGAAGAAGAGATATTATTACAATTTTATAATTTTCTAGAATTTAAGGACAGTATTAGTTTGTTACCTATAACACATACCTTCTCACATACTCATGAACCTTACTCTTTATTTCTGGAATTGGAGTGTTGTGTGCGTTTTGTTGTTTTTTTTTTTTTTTTTTTTTTTTTTTTTTTTTGAGTGAGTCTTTCTCTGTCACCCAGGCTGGAGTGCAGTGTTGTGATCTTGGCTCACTACAACCTTCACCTCCTGGGTTCAAGTGGTTCTCCTGCCTCAGCCTCTTGAGTAGTTCAGATTTCAGGCATGCATCACCACGCCTGGCTAATTTTTGTATTTTTTGTAGAGATGGGGTTTCACCATGTTAGCCAGGCTGGTCTCAAACTCCTGACCTCAGGGGATCTGCCCACCTTGGCCTCCCAAAGTGCTGGAACTACAGACGTGAGCCACTGCACCTGGCCTGGAATTGGAGTGTTTATTTAAGAACCAGACAATTGGGTCAGCGACACCATGTAGCTGTCAATTTGCCAGATTGCTCTCGGATGGGAAAGCTGACAGCAATGGAACTGCAGGAGGCTTTATCGTGAATCCAGTAACTTTAAAATGATTTTCCGGGCCAGGCATGGTGGCTCACCCCTGTAATCCCAGCACTTTGGGAGGCCAAGATGGGAGTATTACTTGAGATCAGGGTTTTGAGACCAGCCTGGCCAACACGGTGAAACCTCGTCTCTACTAATAATACAAAAATTAGCCCAGCGTGGTGGCAGGCGCCTGTAATTGCAGCTACTTGGGAGGCTGAGGCAGGAGAATCGCTTGAACCTTGGTGGTGGAGGTTGCAGTGAGCTGAGATGGAGCCACTGTACTCCAGCCTGGGCGACAGAGCAAGACTGTATCTCAAAACAAACAAACAAACGGAAAAATGATTTTCCTTTTGCAAAATGTACCAAATACAGAATGATATATAAAATTCCCCCACTCTGCAGCTGGATGCCCAGGAGCAGTAAGCCCTGTGTTCCCTAGAACTCATTTATGACTTTGCCCACTAATTTATGAATGGCTCCTGAAAACTCTCAGAAAAGCTGAAGCTAGGCCATTAATAAACCACAGCTCTCATTTCCTGAGAGCTCTTATCTAATAGTCAATAGCTCCCTTTCCCTTTCCAGCTGGATTTGAACTTGCTACTGGTTTTGTAAACTAAAACAACCTGAAAGCTACTCTGTAAGTCCTGCTTCTAAACTCAGCATGGGCCAATTTTGGCTTTCAGGGGAAGATCAATACATAAGAAATGAATTCCTTGTCAAGAACTGTGAAGGCTCTGAGACTCCACTCTACTTGCAGGCTAATAGGTCAGCCATATACAATTTTATGTATGCTGACAGAACACATGAGACTCCTGGGTCAGAGACTGAGGAAATACATCTTCAGAGATAGTTGATTACTCAAATCATAGCAGTAAACAGAGTATCAGCATTATTTGTGCTGGTTTACAAGATCCAGTTTCCACAAAGTAATGCAAAGAGGACCAGATGACACCTGCACGTGTAGTAGGTTGTGTTGCAGGAGAGAAACTTTGAGGTAGGGAACCCAAATCTTTAATAATGTGCAGTAAGCATGCCTGCCCTTTGCTCCAGAGGAGAACACTATCTCTATATTCCAAGACTGTTTGCTTTGGAAACATCCTTAAATAGTCTGGAACAAAGAACAGTAAGTACCTTGCTGGCAATATGTGCAGAAATGTGAGCCACTCACGGTGAACTGTCTTTCGACATTCCCTGAGCTGATTCAGGCTGGACTGATAGTTCCATTAAAAAAAATATTGAAATAAAACCTTTTCAAATATTTCAAAATCTTTTCTTGTCCATTTGAAGATAAGAGGTTTTCGTCTCCCTGACTAGTGTTTGTTTCCTCCAAATTGGTTTATTTTAATGTTGTTGTTATTATTTAGAGACAGGGTCTCACTCTGTCACCCAGCCTGGAGTGCAGTGGCATGATCATAGCTCACTGTAACCTTAAACTCCTGGGCTCAAAGATCCTCCTGCCTCAGCCTTCTGAGTAGCTAAGACTACAGATACATGTCACTGTGCCTGGCTAATTTTTAACTTTTTGTAGAGAAGGGGTCTCACTATGTTTCCTAGCCTTGCCTCAAATTACTAGCTTCAAGCAACCTCCCGTTTTGGCCTCCCAAAGTGCTGGGATTATTTTTATTATTATGTGTTATTTGTGGTCTCTATCTTCTGTGTTGGGAATTTTCTTTAGATGCTTGATAATTTTAGCTGTTTGCTCATTACGAAGAACAGGAGACTAAATAGCTTATTGGTAGCTCTGAATGCACAGGTAGGGCTCTATTGACTGTGGTCTTACCTATTGGGTGATTTCATTGAGCCATCTGGAAAGAACACTTGATGTCGATATGTTTAGGTCTTTACTCTCAGCTAATCAGTTTCCCTACACAAATCTCATCCAATCTTCTGCATGGGTGCTAGCGAACTGGCTTCCAGAGTTCTGAGAACCCAGTGGTGGAACCATCACACATACATTTATGCACACATTAACAAAGTCTTTTTGTTTAAATAAAGTACTCCCAAATCACACTTCTCTAATGACAAATAAGGTTAAGAACATTTTCCCTGCATTTACTGTCAGTGTGTTTTCTGTGAACTGACCATGTCATGTTCATGTTTATACTGAGTTGTGTTTTTCTTTTTAGGAATTATTTGTGTACTCCAGTTCTGAACCCTGTGTTCCTCCAGATTTTAGATTTTCCTTTCCTGCTATTTGCCTCTGCTGAGCAGTTTCCTCAATATAGCCTTTCTTGATTCCTAGACTCTTGTGATGTGGCTTTTGGTCCAACACTCCACCAATGTACCATGTGAGTTCAAGCTCCAGTCCCTAGCACCACCCTCATCCCCATGCTCCTCCTAGTCCCTGTGCTGTTAGAAGTCAGGTGATGTACGATGCTTTAACAGCTCATTGCCCTTCCTGCATAGTTCCTACCTTCAGAGGATCTGTTTTTACTGTCTCCCAACTCCTTCATTGACTTAAAAGAATACTTTATCCGTTTACCCATTTATCCGTTTTTTTTTTTCTTGCATTTTTGGGTGTTTTATAGCCAGAGTGCATAGTGATCTCTAGTACATTTTGTCGCTAGAAACAAAGGTCTATAATTAATTTATTTTTCTTCTTTCTAAACACTGTACCCATTCTTTCTAAACACTGTATCCAATCTGGCTGGAATTTTATAGGAGCATATATCTTCTGGCTAGGAGTTTGAAATGTAAAATAGAGTTTACGCACTAGATTTTAAAGTTACTGTTTTTGTTTTTGTTCATTTGTAGAAAGGAATGCCTTAGTTATGTTCCTAATTTTAAGGGAATCTATGCCTCATTTTAGTATCGTGTTAGCTAGAGATAGATCTCCAATGTCTTAGTTATAGGTAATCTTGATAAAGTTAGTGGGTACATTAATTTTAAGTAAACACATTTTTTACAATAATGTCTTAACCAATGTTTCTTATGATAAGTGTTCTTAGTCTCAAGGTTGTAAGTTGATAATCTTTGGAAATATTAAAACAAAACTTTCAATATTGCAGATACGCACTTTGGCTTTCTGAGCAGTCTAAGACAGAAACTTGAAATTTACTTAATGTTTATGGCAATTGGTATGTACATATTTCTAACCTTCTCCTTATCTTACAAGACACAATAACTGCCTTATGCTTCTTCTAAAAGCCCTATGTTTCAAGTTCCTCATTCTTTCAAAAGTGTCTTCATTAAAGTTCCTTGTACCGTAGTCATATTTTCTAACAAAGTTGAGTTAAAAAATATTAGACTTCTAGCATCTGTTCCCACAGGATAAATAGATATACCAAAAGTTGTTTAATGAAACTCCTTCTTGGAGAAAAAAAGTAATCCAATAGGTTAAGGCAGCTACAAGTCAAAACTCTAAGGTAGCAATAGGCCTAAATGGTATAAGCTCTGAGAAATTACAAGACCAAGATACTTGTTTAAACAAATCTTACATCCATTTCGTTCATAAATTTATCTCAGCGAATTATTAGAATCAAAGGAGAATGTCATAATTTTAAAATGTTACTTATTTTAATTATATTTGGTTGACATTTTTATCCCATAAATCATTTCTAACACTGCAGAAATTTTGCCCTCACATTGGTCCCCAAGTCAGGTCCCAGAGGTTCCTTCAGTTGCCTATGGGCAACATAATGCATAAGGCTGCACATACAAGGTCCTTCTGTTACTATACAATTAGCACAGTGATAGATGCTGCTGCTGCTGATGGTGGTGGAAATAGACTGTTGTTACAAAAGACCACCTGTTTTTATGGTGTGAAAATGTGCATTCTTGTTGAGGCAGCAACATACAAATGAAGCAAAATAGACTGGTGGCAAGTTCTTAAACATTAATGTACATATAAATTATCTAACCTCTATATACAATGAAGATTCCTAGCTCTCTATCACCAGAGATTCAGATTCAGTAGTCTGGTTTCTGAAAATTTTGAGAAACACTATAATTGGAGCTTATAGTCATGTGCAAAATAATGGCTATTTTAGGCCAGAGATCTATCAGGTTAAACTTCAAGGAAGTGATGAATAGGATAGGATTTTAAAGCATGACTTGCATTTTTATGTCTGAAAAGGAGAGAGAGAGAGTCTGGCTCACGCCTGTAATCCCAGCACTTTGGGAGGCTCAGGCGGGCGGATCACAAGGTTAGGAGATTGAGACCATCCTGGCTAACATGGTGAAGCCTCGTCTCTACTAAAAATACAAAAAATTAGCTGGGTGTGGTGGCAGGCGCCTGTAGTTCCAGCTACTTGGGAGGTTGAGGCAGGAGAACGGTGTGAACCCAGGAGGCGGAGTTTGCAGTGAGCCTAGATCCTGCCACTGCACTCCAGGGGAGACAGATGGAGACTCCGTCTCAAAAAAAAAAAAAAGAATACCATTAGCTAGAGGCTAGATTTGGAAATGAGTCCTATGAAAAGAAGCAGTGAGTAGATTTTCCTAAGACATAAAGGTTATAGTAGCCTGCCCTGAGAAGATTGAAAAGACCAATGGCCAATAAATACTTGTTGGACAGAACTGCTGACTTCTGGGGAATGTTTCCAGCCAGTGCAGAGAGATAATATTTGAAGTGGGAAGGAAATTTTTCCTGAATAATCTTAGCCCTGGGGGTTCATCATCTGCAGACCTAGAGGATTAAGTAATTTTGTTTTCCTTTTTCATCCCATTCTCTATTAAAAGCCCTAATCTGTCCCCCTGTCTCTTGTCTATGGATGTGTGTACTTCCTATCTTACAGTAATTCAGAGGTTCATCTTGTCTTCCTTATTAGACTCTAGATTTTATGAGTGCAGGTTCTTAACTTATTCATCATTTTGTTTCTTTACAGTCCATCATATAATGCTGTGCACAAGGGCCGTATTCATAATACCTGTTTAAACAATCAGTTGGTAACATAATCACTTCACTATGCTAGGTACTTTGTACATAATATCATATTTAGATTTTTGAAGTCTACTACAAGTTAGGCATTGTTATCCACATATTGCAAGGAAGGAAATGGAGGCTTGGAAATATCAAGCACTTGTCTATTGTCACACAGCTATTAAAGGGCACAGTCAGAAATGAATGCAGGACTGGAAACTCTAACTGACTTAAAAGATGTACTCTTTCCACTGATGGATGGAACAAAGAAATGAAGGAATGAGAAAATGAGGAGTATAAAGCTAAGTAATTCACCTGAAGGGAATGATACTGAGATTTTAATCAGAATTTCAATCTGCTTATTCTAGAGGTGGAAGGAAGGTAAGCTGAGGATTCTTCAGTTCTGAGTTCTTTGGACAAAGATGTGGTCTGCTGGAAGGGAGTGCTAGAGTGCAGAATGCATAGTTAGAAGGTGCCTGGAATGTAGGGCAGAGCCCACTGGATATTCTATACCTAAGTTGATGGGGAGAGAGACCCAGCTGTTTACACATGGCATTATGACAATGTGGAAGAGGAAGAAAGCAAGACCTATGATGAAAGTTAGTCTTAAGTGAACCATCACCCAAGTGATTGGTAAAAACAAATTCTCAGGTTCCATAGCCAGAGATTCTGATTAAATGGTCCTGGGGTAAGGTGCGGGACCATATAATATGCAGTCTAGGTTGAGAACTCACTGTCCTAGGATTTAACTTCATTTCTTGAACATTGGGATTTGGCCTCACTGTTACCATAGCTTTGACCTCAACACGTATTCTCCATGGAAATAGGTCACCACTTCAAGGTTACTGGTCTCTGGATGTTGAATAAAACAGTGTGATTATTAGTACGGGACTCTTTTGTTCTCATGTGATAGTAGCCATCTTTTTCTGAACATGTCCTGCATTCCAAATGATTTTGCTTCTGGGATCAAATTACACAGCCATTGGCATGAGATTGGCTTAGCAAAATTAATGAAAACATAATTAAGCAAGTTTTCCTCAGCTGTGCCATTTGAAGGGTCCTTATACATTTTTAAATATTAAAGTAGTAACAAGTTAAGAAAATGATTCTTTGAATTGCAAGTTAGACTTTCCAATTAAATTCAAATTACACCTCTAACAAAGTGGATCATTAGTGATGATTTCAAATTATGAAGCAATACTTAAAGAATACAGCATGGGATTTGAAGTGGAAGGCCTAGCTCCAAAGCTGACTTTGTAGTAGTAAATGGATAACTTTGGAAAGGATAGTAACTTGTCTGCGCCTGAGTTTCCTCATTTGTAAGATGAGGATAATAATACTGCCTTGCAATAGTGTGATGGTAAATGCATAACACCTGGCTCTCGGGACGGAGTGCTGGTTTGTGGCCTTTGCCAGCTTTTGAGGTGCAAGTATTCCCACCATGGCTGATTTCAACTTAGTAAGAGAACTGGCTCAAAAATTCCTGAAAATTTAAAAATGGGTTTGTGTGAGTACCTCTGCTTACTGGGATATTATAATGATGAAATAATGTGTAGAATATCTAAATCAGTGTTTGACCCAAATGTACTCAAAATGTACAGTGTTTCCTAATTCTATAGTTTTCAAAAATTTCAAATATTACTATATTGAAGATAGAATTGTTAACCATTTGAAAAATAAGATGTTTTACATGGCAGAAAAAGAGCAATACTGTTCTGTTAATCTTGAAACTTGAAATGGATTTATGCTCTTCAAAGCTGGGTTAGTCCTAAATTCACCATGTCTCCCATCCTGAGTCCTTGAAAATCTATGTTTACATATTTGAAAATAATGATATCTGTGTGAAGATTTGATTAGCAAGCATTTATTAAGCATATTTTGAGTTCTCAGCACTATATTATACACTGTGTACTATGTTAATAACTTCTTTGAAAGGCGAGGTTTTCATGTGTGAAAGTCTTATATCATCTTTAACGCTTTCTACTTTCTTCCCAATGATCTTGTCTCCACTCTTGATATCCAGTGCTTCTCCTTGCCTCTTCTCCTTTTTCCATACAGTCACCTCTTCTAGGGACATTTTTTTTTTTCTGCTAAGGGACATCACTAGAAAGGTAATGTTCAAATCTGACAAAAGAGGATGAGGATGAAGGAGCTTACTAAGCCAGGTATTTATTTGGTAGCATCCCAGGTAGGACCCAAACTATATTTCCTGACTTTAGCAAGGAGTTTGAGGGGAATAGATTGCATCAGTGAAGGCCATTCAAAACCCTTACCTATCAAAGCATCCAAGTTACTCCCTATTTCCTGAGTTCTAAATTCAAGGTGAGAATGAGTTAACAGTCATCACATTTGCTTTCTTTCTCGTGTGGGCCTCTTGCCCTGGGCTTATTCCCACAGTTCTTGCCATATACTCTAAATAAAACCCAGATTCTTACCCAGGTATAACCCTGCATAATCCAGCCCGACCACTGTGCCACTAGTAACATCAACTTGCATTTATTGAGTGCTCACTATAAGCCAGAGGTTGCCCTGTTCTGACCTGAATTAAGTCATGTTATTGTCATAACAAAGCTTTATAGTTTTAATCTTGCTTTACAGATGAGGAAACAGAGGTCTTAGTTTAAATTTCTTGTCTGAGATCACACCAGTCCAAAGTGGCAGGGCTGGGATTGAAGGTCTAGTGAGGATTTCTTTCCTAAAGGACATGTGGTAAGGATGATACGAGTTCTGAGGATGGCCAAACCTGCTGCCAATGGGGCAGGGAGTGTAGCCTTCCATGGGGAGGGGTGCCATGGAAGAGCCAGGAGAGGAGGGCACAGAACATTGCCAACAACTGTCCAGGAAATGGCAAAATGAAATAAAATAAAATCTTTGAAAAAGAGAAGGAAGGATGACGGTGGACTTTGTCTAACATCAGGGTTATGGAAGGTATGTACCAAGTGTGAACCAAACATGCAGTTTGACAGACACATGCAGTTAGTTGTCATACCATTACTATCCATTTTTAAATTAACGTATATGAGATACCAGAATATTCCACCCAAAAATATGAAGAATTATTGAGCTGAAGGCATTTAAGAGGAAACAGATTCAGGAAAGCTTTCTGACCTTCAATTGCTGAAAAGCGGGAGAACAGAGGTTAACACTGAACACAACTTTGGACTCTTATTGGCCTGGAGATGGCACCAGAGGAATCTACGTTAACAAGGTTTACTAACCATCCTTTATCCGCCATTTGTTTACCTTCCTCGGAGCTGTCACAACCTAGAGACTCAAAGTCATTTTTGTCTTGTTACTTCTCTAAAAATTCACTATTCTTTGTTGAGGATGTTATATAAGCTGGAATTCAAAGCCACTACTTTGATAAGTCATTCCCTGGGTGTCTCCCATGTATGTATACGTTAATAAATTTCTATTTGTTTTTCTCTCATTAATTTGTCTATTATAGAATTCTGTTCCAACGGACTCTATGAGGGTTGAAAAAGACATTTCTTTCATTTCTTTTCTTCCTCTACACCTTTTTTTAAAAATTATTATTATACTTTAAGTTCTAGGGTACATGTGCACAATGTGCAGGTTTGTTACATATGTATACATGTGCCATGTTGGTATGCTGCACCCATCAACTCGTCAGTACCCATCAACTGGTCATTTACATCAGGTATAATTCCCAATGCAATCTTTCCCCCCTCCCGCCTCCCCACAATAGGCCCCAGTGTGTGATGTTCCCCTTCCCAAGTCCAAGTGATCTCATTGTTCAGTTCCCACCTATGAGTGAGAACATGCGGTGTTTGGTTTTCTGTTCTTGCGATAGTTTGCTGAGAATGATGGTTTCCAGCTGCATCCATGTCCTTACAAAGGACACAAACTCATCCTTTTTTATGGCCGCATAGTATTCCATGGTGTATGTGTGCCACATTTTCTTAATCCAGTCTGTCACTGATGGACATTTGGGTTGATTCCAAGTCTTTGCTATTGTGAATAGTGCCACAATGAACATATGTGTGCATGTGTCTTTATAGCAGCATGATTTATAATCCTTTGGGTATATACCCAGTAGTGGGATGGCTGGGTCATATGGTATTTCTAGTTCTACATCCTTGAGGAATCGCCATACTGTTTTTCATAATGGTTGAACTAGTTTACAATCCCACCAACAGTGTAAAAGTGTTCCTATTTCTCCACATCCTCTCCAGCACCTGTTGTTTCCTTACTTTTTAATGACTGCCATTCTAACTGGTGTGAGATGGTATCTCATTGTGGTTTTGATTTGCATTTCTCTGATGGCCAGTGATGATGAGCATTTTTTCACGTGTCTGTTGGCTGTATGCATGTCTTCTTTTGAGAAATGTCTGTTCATATCCTTTGCCCACTTTTTGATGGGGTTGTTTGTTTTTTTCTTATAAATTTGTTTGAGTTCTTTGTAGGTTCTGGATATTAGCCCTTTGTCAGATGAGTAGATTGCAAAAATTTTCTCCCATTCTGTAGGTTGCCTGTTCACTCTGATGGTAGTTTCTTTTGCTGTGCAGAAGCTCTTTAGTTTAATTAGATCCTATTTGTCAATTTTGGCCTTTGTTGCCATTGCTTTTGGTGTTTTAGACATGAAGTCCTTGCCCATGCCATGTCCTGAATGGTATTACCTAGGTTTTCTTCTAGGGTTTTTATGGTTTTAGGTCTAACATTTTAGTCTCTAATCTATCTTGAATTAATTTTCATATAAGGAGTAAGGAAAGGATCCAGTTTCAGCTTTCTACTTATGGCTAGCCAATTTTCCCAGCACCATTTATGAAATAGGGAATCCTTTCCCCTTTTCTTGTTTTCTCAGGTTTGTCAAAGATCAGATGCCTGTACATGTGTGGTATTATTTCTGAGGACTCTGTTCTGTCCCATAGGTCTATATCTCTGTTTTGGTACCAGTACCATGCTGTTTTGGTTACTGTAGCCTTGTAGTATAGTGTGAAGTCAGGTAGCGTGATGCCTCCAGCTTTATTCTTTTGACTTAGGATTGTCTTGGCAATGCAGGCTCTTTTTTGGTTCCATATGAACTTTAAAGTAGTTTTTTCCAATTCTGTGAAGAAACTCATTGGTAGCTTGATGGGGATGGCATTGAATATATAAATTCCCTTGGGCAGTATGGCCATTTTAAAAATATTGATTCCTCCTATCCATGAGCATGGTATGTTCTTCCATTTGTTTGTGTCCTCTTTTATTTCATTGAGCAGTGGTTTGTAGTTCTCCTTGAAGTGGTCCTTTACATCCGTTGTAAGTTGGATTCCTAGGTATTTTATTCTCTTTGAAGCAATTGTGAATGGAAGTTCATTCCTGATTTGGCTCTCTGTTTGTCTGTTACTGGTGTATAAGAATGCTTGTGACTTTTGCACATTAATTTTGTATCCTGAGACTTTGCTGAAGTTGCTTATCAAGTTAAGGAGATTTTGGGCTGAGATGATGGGGTTTTCTAAATATACAATCATGTCATCTGCAAACAGGGACAATTTGACTTCTTCTTTTCCTAACTGAATACCCTTGATTTCTTTCTCTTGCCTGATTGCCCTAGCCAGAACTTCCAACACTATGTTGAATAGGAGTGGTGAGAGAGGGCATCCCTGTCTTGTGCCAGTTTTCAAAGGGAATGCTTCCAGTTTTTGCCCATTCAGTATGATATTGGCTGTGGGTTTGTCATAAATAGCTCTTATTATTTTGAGATATGCTCCATCAATACCTAGTTTATTGAGAGTTTTTAGCATGAAGGGCTGTTGAATTTTGTCAAAGGCCTTTTCTGCATCTATTGAGATAATCATCTGGTTTTCATCTTTGGTTCTGTTTATATGCTGGATTACATTTATTGATTTGCATATGTTGAACCAGCCTTTCATCCCAAGATGAAGCCCACTTGATCATGGTGGATAAGCTTTTTGATGTGCTGCTGGATTCGGTTTGCCAGTATTTTATTGAGGATTTTTGCATCGATGTTCATCAGGGATATTGGTCTAAAATTCTCTTTTTTTGTTGTGTCTCTGCCAGGCTTTGGTATCAGGATGATGTTGGCCTCATAAAATGAGTTAGGGAGGATTCCCTCTTTTTCTATTGATTGGAATAGTTTCAGAAGGAATGGTAGCAGCTCCTCCTTGTACCTCTGGTAGAATTCAGCTGCGAATCCATCTGGTCCTGGACTTTTTTGGTTGGTAGGCTATTAATTATTGCCTCAATTTCAGAGCCTGCTATTGGTCTATTCAGGGATTCAACTTCTTCCTGGTTTAGTCTTGGGAGAGTGTAAGTGTCCAGGAAATGATCCATTTCTTCCAGATTTTCTAGTTTATTTGCATAGAGGTGCTTATAGTATTCTCTGATGGTAGTTTGTATTTCTGTGGGGTTGGTGGTGATATCCCCTTTATCATTTTTTATTGCGTCTATTTGATTCTTCTCTCTTTTCTTCTTTATTAATCTTGCTAGCGGTCTATCAATTTTGTTGATCTTTTCAAAAAACCAATTCCTGGATTCATTGATTTTTTGGAGGGTTTTTTGTGTCTCTATCTCCTTCAGTTCTGCTCTGGTCTTAGTTATTTCTTGCCGTCTGCTAGCTTTTGAATGTGTTTGCTCTTGCTTCTCTAGTTCTTTTAAGTGCGATGTTAGAGTGTCAATTTTAGATCTTTCCAGCTTTCTCTTGTGTGCATTTAGTGCTATAAATTTCCCTCTACACACTGCTTTAAATGTGTCCCAGAGATTCTGGTATGTTGTATCTTTGTTCTCATTGGTTTCAAAGAACATCTTTATTTCTGCCTTCATTTCGTTATGTACCCAGTAGTCATTTAGGAGCAGGTCATTCAGTTTCCATGTAGTTGAGCGGTTTTGATTGAGTTTCTTAGTCCTGAGTCCTAGTTTGATTGCACTGTGGTCTGAAAGACAGTTTGTTATAATTTCTGTTCTTGTACTTTTGCTGAGGAGTCCTTTACTTCCAATTATGTGGTCAATTTTGAAATAAGTGCGATGTGGTGCTGAGAAGAATGTATATTCTGTTGATTTGTGGTGGAAAGTTCTGTAGATGTCTATTAGGTCCACTTGGTGCAGAGTTTAGTTCAAGTCTTGGATATCCTTGTTAACTTTTTGTCTCGTTGATCTGCCTAATGTTGACAGTGGGGTGTTGAAGTCTCCCATTGTTATTGTAAGGGAGTCTAAGTCTCTTTTTAAGTCTCTAAGGACTTGCTTTATGAATCTGGGTGCTCCTGTATTGGGTGCGTATATATTTAGGATAGTTAGCTCTTCCTGTTGAATTGATCCCTTTACCATTATGTAATGGCCTTCTTTGTCTCTTTTGATCTTTGATGGTTTAAAGTCTGTTTTATCAGAGACTAGGATTACAACCCCTGCTTTTTTTTGTTCTCCATTTGCTTGGTAGATCTTCCTCAATCCCTTTATTTTGAGCCTATGTGTGTCTCTGCATGTGAGATGGGTCTCCTGAATACAGCAGACTGATGGGTCTTGACTTTTTATCCAGTTTGCCAGTCTGTGTCTTTTAATTGGAGCATTTAGTCCATTTACATTTAAGGTTAATATTGTTATGTGTTAACTTGAACCTGTCATTATGATATTAGCTGGTTATTTTCCTCGTTAGTTGATGCAGTTTCTTCCTAACATCAATGGTCTTCACATTTTGGCATGTTTTTGCAATGGCTGATACCGGTTGTTCCTTTCCATGGTTAGTACTTCCTTCAGGGTCTCTTGTAGGGCAGGCCTGGTGGTGACAAAATCTCTAAGCATTTGCTTGTCTGTAAAGGATTTTATTTCTCCTTCACTTATGAAACTTAGTTTGGCTGGATATGAAATTCTGGGTTTAAAATTATTTTCTTTAAGAATGTTGAATATTGGCCCCCACTGTCTTCTGGCTTGGAAAGTTTTTGCCGAGAGATCTGCTGTTAGTCTAATGGGCTTCCCTTTGTGGGTAACCCGACCTTTCTTTCTGGCTGCCCTTAACAGTTTTTCCTTCATTTCAACTTAGGTGAATCTGCCAGTTATGTGTCTTGGAGTTGCTCTTCTCAAGGAGTATCTTTGTGGCATTCTCTGTATTTCCTGAATTTGAATGCTGGTCTGCCTTACTAGGTTCAGGAATTTCTCCTGGATGATATCCTGAAGAGTATTTTCCAACTTGGTTCCATTTTCCCCCTCACTTTCAGGCACCCCAATCAGACGTAGATTTGGTCTTTTCACATAATCCCATACTTCTTGAAGGCTTTGTTCATTTCTTTTTCCTCTTTTTTTTTTTTTTTTGAGACGGAGTCTCGCTCTGTCGACTGGGCTGGAGTGCAGTGACCGGATCTCAGCTCACTGCAAGCTCCGCCTCCCGGGTTTACGCTATTCTCCTGCCTCAGCCTCCCGAGTAGCTGGGACTACAGGCCCTGCCACCTCGCCCGGCTAGTTTTTTGTATGTTTTAGTAGAGACGGGGTTTCACCGTGTTAGCCAGGATGGTCTCGATCTCTTGACCTCATGATCTGCCCGTCTCGGCCTCCCAACGTGCTGGGATTACAGGCTTGAGCCACCACGCCCGGCCCTCTTTTTTCTTTAGACTTCTCTTCTTGCTTCATTTCATTCATTTGATCCTCAATAGCTGATACTCTTTCTTCCAGTTGATCAAGTTGGTTACTGAAGCTTGTGCATTTGTCATGTATTTCTCATGTCATGGTTTTTATCTCCATCAGTTCGTTTATGGTCTTCTCTGCATTGATTATTCTAGTTATCCATTCTTCCATTCTTTTTTCAAGATTTTTAGTTTCTTTGCATTGGGTACGTAATTCCTCCTTTAGCTCTGAGAAGTCTGATGGACTGAAGCCTTCTTCTCTCAACTCATCAAAGTCATTCTCCATCCAGCTTTGATCCATTGCTGGCGATGAGCTGCATTCCTTTGGAGGGGGAGATGCGCTCTTATTTTTTGAATTTCCAGCTTTTCTGCCCTGCTTTTTCCCCATCTTTGTGGTTTTATCTGCCTGTGGTCTTTGATGATGGTGACGTACTGATGGGGTTTTGGTGTGGGTGTCCTTCCTGTTTGTTAGTTTTCCTTCTAACAGTCAGGAACCTCAGCTGTAGGTCTGTTGGAGATTGCTTGAGGTCTACTCCAGACCCTGTTTGCCTGGGTATCAGCAGCAGAGGCTGCAGAAGATAGAATATTGCTGAACAGCTAGTGTACCTGTCTGATTCTTGCTTTGGAAGCTTCGTCTCAGGGGTGTACCCCACCGTGTGAGGTGTCGGGTGTCGGTCTGCACCTAGTGGGGGATGTCTCCCAGTTAGGCTACTCAGGGGTCAGGGAAACACTTGAGCAGGCAGTCTGTCCATTCTCAGATCTCAACTTCCGTGTTGGGAGATCCACTGCTCTCTTCAAAGCTGTCAGACAGGGTCATTTGCATCTGCAGAGGTTTCTGCTGCTTTTTGTTTAGCTGTGCCCTGTCCCCAAAGGTAGAGTCTATAGAGACAGGCAGGCCTCCTTCAGCTGCTTTGGGCTCCACCCAGTTCGAGCTTCCCAGAGGCTTTGTTTACCTACTTAACCCTCAGCAATGGTGGGCGCCCCTCCCCCAGCCTCGCTGCTGCCTTGCAGTTAGATGGCAGACTGCTGTGCTAGCAATGAGGGAGGCTCCGTGGGTGTGGGACCCTCCTGGCCAGGTGTGGGATATAATCTCCTGGTGTGCCATTTGCTAAAACCCTTGGTAAAGCGCAGTATTGGGGTGGGAGTTACCCGATTTTCCAGGTGTTGTGTGTCTCAGTTCCCCTGGCTAGGAAAAGGATTCCCTTCCCTCTTGGGCTTCCCAGGTGAGGTGATGCCTCGCCCTGCTTCAGCTCTCGCTGGTCGGGCTGCAGCAGCTGACCAGCACTGATTGTCTGGCACTCCCTAGTGAGATGAACCTGGTACCTCAGTTGAAAATGCAGAAATCTCCGTCTTCTGTGTCACTCGCGCTGGGAGCTGGAGACTGGAGCTGTTCCTATTCAGCCATCTTGCCCCGCACCCCCCCCTTTTTTTTTGAGACTGAGTCTTGCTCTGTCACCCAGGCTGGAGTGCAGTGTCACAATCTTGGCTCACTGCAAGCTCTGCCTCTTGGGTTCACGCTATTCTCCTGCCTCAGCCTCCCAAGTAGCTGGGACTACAGGCGCCCACCATTGCGCCTGGCTAGTTTTTATATTTTTAGTATAGACGGGGTTTCACTGTGTTAGCCATGATGGTCTCGATCTCCTGACCTTGTGATCCACCCGCCTCGTAAAGTGCTGGGATTACAGGCATGTGCCACCGCACCCAGCCTTCTTCCCCTACCCTTTCTATTGAAACATACACGTGGAAAACTGCTCAAGGTATAACTTCACACTTGATGAACTTTCATGATGGGAATACACCCATGTAACTAGCATTCAGATCAAAAAATAGATAATTACCAGCACCTGAAAGCCTCTTTATATACCCTTCTCATTTATTTACACCGTCATTCCTTAAAGGTAACCAGCACCCTACCTCTCTCACTATAAATTAGTTTTTCTTGTTTTTGAACTTTGTGTAAACAGAATCATACATATTTAATATTTCTTGGTTTCTTGTGCTTTGGCATTTGTTTCTTCAATTCATCCATATTATTGCGTATATCAATGATTTATTTGTTCTTGTTGCTTAAATATACCATGGTTTATTTGTTCTGCTTCTGATGGACATTTGAGTTGTTTCTAGTGTTTGGATATGATGTATTGTGAGCATTCCTGTAAATGTCTTTTGGTGCCTATAAGTATGTATTTTGTCGGGTATATACAGAGGAGTAGAATTGCTGGGCCATAGGATATGCATATGTTCAGCTTCAGTAGATAATGCCAAACTTTCTTCAAAACTAGTTGTACTAAGTTACACTCCTACCAGCAGTGTATGAGGATTCCAGGTGGTACATAGTGGTGCTCTCATTCTTTTTCATTCTGGTGATTGTGCTTGATACTTTATGGTGGTTTTAATTTGCAATTTCCTCATAGGAGTGTTGTGTACTACTGTTTATTGGCTATTTGGATTTCCATTTTTGTGAAGTGGCTGTTTAAGCCTTTTGCCCATTTTTAAAATTGGGCTGTATGTTTTCTTTCTATTGATTTGTAGATGTTTTGAAAATGAATCTAATCAGTCTATTTTGCAAGGATTTAAAAATCTATGTATAATTAGCTAAATACAGCTTCTTCATATCCAATGCTAAGAATAGTACTTAATGTCTTGTTAATTGTCGAAAAAGTCGTTACTTATTTTTTAAATAGCTGTGTTTTCAGCACTTTGGTTCCAGACCTTTTCTCCCCCTATACATATGGCATTCCTGTACTCAATAATGACAAGTCAGTTATTCTAAAAAAGAGCTTGCTTACTCTCTTTCCCTCCCTCCCTCCCTCTTTTCTTTTCTTCTCTATTTCTATCTCCCATTCTACCTCATTTCATTCCTTCTCTTTCTTCCTGTCTTCCCACAACAGTTTCATTTATATAAAACTTCACAGGGAGTCTCTTTTAGAGAGCTTGTTCTCAATAGGCCATAACCTCTTTTTTGAGAACACTGCTTAAATAGCTGGGACTCAAGTTTATGTAAATAATCATATCAGAATTACCTTATGATGTTGCTTTCCAAGCATTATCTTTCATGAGTCATTTAAAACTGCTTTAAAAATTCATTTGACAGAGAGAGGCCCAAGTACATGCTCATTATAGAATTTAAAATGAACCATGTAATACAAAAGGAACATGATAAAATACAAAATAACTGATAATGGTGTTCTTGCTATGCAGGTATGCTTGGTAAAGCACACCCGATACCTGAACATTTAGAACTACAAAAAAGATGAATGTTCTTCATTACAAAAGCAATCTCTGGATTACAAAGGGATTCCCAATAATTTACACAATGCTCTCTTTTGTTCCTCTATGTTCAGTTTGCTTATTCTGTTTCATCTTTTTTACACAGCAAGCAAGCTATGTTTTATTTATAGAAAATGATTTATATATCAATGTATAACAAAATATTTCATCAAATAGATTATCGGTAGAAAAAAAAAGAATACGGCGGGCACGGTGGCTCATGCCTGTAATCCCAGCACTTTGGGAGGCCAAGGCAGGGGGATCACGAGGTCAGGAGATCAAGACCATCCTAGCTAACATGGTGAAACCTCATTTCTACTAAAAATACAAAACAATTAGCCAGGCGCGGTGGCGGGCACCTGTAGTCTCAGCTGCTGGGGAGGCTGAAGCAGGAGAATGGCGTAAACTTGGGAGGCAGAGCTTGCAGTGAGCTGAGATTGCGCCACTGCACTCCAGCCTGGGTGACAGAGCAAGACTCTGTCTCAAAAGGACTTCATGTCTAAAACACCAAAAGCAACAGCAGCAAAAGCCAAAATTGACAAATGGGATCTAATGAAACTAAAGAGCTTCTGCACAGCAAAAGAAACTACCAGCAGAGTGAACAGGCAACCTACAGAATGGGAGAAAATTTTTGCAAACTACTCATCAGACAAAGGGCTAATATCCAGAACCTACAAAGAACTCAAACAAATTTATAAGAAAAAAACAAACAACCCCATCAAAAAGTGGGCAAAGGATATGAACAGACATTTCTCA
The DNA here is from genome assembly GCF_002776525.5 of Piliocolobus tephrosceles. Taxonomy (NCBI): domain Eukaryota; kingdom Metazoa; phylum Chordata; class Mammalia; order Primates; family Cercopithecidae; genus Piliocolobus; species Piliocolobus tephrosceles. The sequence continues at coordinate 74,874,260 of NC_045441.1, read as the reverse complement.
AAAGAAGACATGCATACAGCCAACAGACACATGAAAAAATGTTCATCATCACTCGCCATCAGAGAAATGTCAAAACCACAATGAGATACCATCTCACACCAGTTAGAATGGCAATCATTAAAAAATCAGGAAACAACAGGTGTTGGAGAGGATGTGGAGAAATAGGAACACTTTTACACTGTTGGTGGGATTGTAAACTAGTTCAACCATTATGGAAAACAGTATGGCAATTCCTCAAGGATCTAGAACTAGATGTACCATATGACCCAGCCATCCCACTACTGGGTATATACCCAAAGGATTATAAATTATTCTACTACAAAGACACATGCACA